>NC_046683.1:66315048-66622313 GCF_009870125.1 Drosophila pseudoobscura | reverse complement strand
TGTATCTGTATCTGTATCTGTATCTGTAGCTGTATCCGTGTGTGCGGGCGTGTGTGGCAGGTGCATTTCCCTTTATAACTTTTTCATGAATCGCTACTTTCCACAGGAGTCTCTGGGTCTCCCATCTGCAGCTCTCGAGCTTTGCCAGGCGCCCATTATCAATTATTTATGAGCCGAAGAGACCTCCCCCTCCTCCTCCTCCTCATTGCTCCCAAGTTGCCACTCAATTAGCCATGAAATATGCTCGACTCCATCGACTTTTTGCACTGTCACACGTGGCGTATGCGTAATGTCTGTGGGCTGGCAGCCCATGTGGCACACACGATTCTGATGGCATCCAAGAGATTCCTTCGAGCAGACGAATAATCGAGAGATTATCCGGAGTTTTCCTTCTTTTGGTTGTTGGAAGACATCCTCCCAGCTTTTCGGGGGGGAGGGGGGCTTCCCAGGGACAGCAGCCACGTTTTCGCCCCTTCTGGCGCTCCTTTTGGCCGCTTCTTTGCTCGTTTAGACGCTCCAATTAGCCGCCAGTTCATGCTTTCGGCCAATTGATTGATTGCCAGCTTACGAGGGGCCCAGTGCCCCCCAAGTGGACGAATGGCGGGGGAGCGGGGGGTGCCAAACGTTGCACATACAAATCGACTGCCAAGAGTCGCCGCCGCTGCCGCCGCCAGGAAGTATGCAAAGTTTTTGGCCAAAGTTTTTCCGGCCGAATTGGCCGCCATTTGTGTCCTGGCCAGCCTCCAAAGGGGGAGGGGCAGGGGGGGGGGGGCAGAGGCGGAACAAGCATTAACACAACCAAAAACTTGTTCTGCCACTTTTGGCGGCAGTGGCAGTGGCACAGTGGCAGTGCCATCTAATGCGCCGTGAAATTCTAATGAAATTTTCTTAGGTAATTACGCGGCCCCAAAGCGGCCTCCCCTAGCCTCCCCTGGCCCCCCCTCCCCCCCCCACACACACACGCAAGTCGTTTATTAAATCGCCATTTATATTGTGCAATGGGGGGGAAGGGGGAGGGGGGCATGCCACGCCCCTCGCGTGCATTATGCGCGTAATAGCTACTTAACCTTATTTTCAATTTTTGATTCGGCTTTTTGTGCCCCGCCGCCAATCGCTGTGGCATCAGTCAGTGGCAGCGGCATCGGTGGCATCGGTGGCATCAGCATTAGTCAGTGGCGCGGCATGAAGTCAAGCGGCAGGCAGCAGGCGGCAGGCAGCGAGGCAGGACACGGAAGTCATCAGCAGCCTTGTTATCGTGGCACGGCATGGCATTGCCCTCCCCCCACCCCCGCTGCCTCCCCCCTGCCTCCCTGCTGTGGCAGGATCCATCTCCATCCCCCCCCCTCATGTGTGTGGGTGTGGCTGGGGCTGTGGCTGTGCGCCTGAATAATGTAGCATGCTTTGTGGCTCAGCCCAGGCCCCGAAAACGGCGCTCATCCTTTCGCCTATTCCAAGCGCTGATTGCGCCACTGGGAGCCGGCGAACTTTTTAAAACGCGAAAAGGCGACAAACGAAGGGGGGGGGGGGGGGGGGGGGGGCACCAGGCAGGCACCCTTCCCTTCCACTGACAGGCACATGGCAAACGCCATAAACAGCCACCACAATTGGAAGACTGCCATGGCAGCCAGGCAGGGAGCCATCGAGCCAGGACCTGCCTGGTTTTTGGCCATCGAATGGAAGTGGGGTGGGGAGTGGGGGTGGGGATGGGACTCCTGTCTGTCCCTGTGCTGCCATCGCTTTTCTCATCATAATCACACCCTTTTTGGCCCTTATTCGCCCCAATGTTTACTTTAATAATGTCGCGGAAAATTCCCATTTTCAATTTCGTCGCACAAGTCAATGGAGCCACGAGGCCGGGCTGCCAGAGGAGATCCACACTGGCACTGTGGGGCCAAAGATGCCAGAATGCCCTCGAAAATTCCACAGATCACTGATCACAGATTTGCTGCTTGAACCAAAAGGAAACAGCAACAAAAGGGAGACTCTGGAGAGGCTTTTCGATACATTTCAGGTGCAAGGAAACACGCTTTGAAGCCCCTGAAAACCCCTTGTTTTCCAATCAACAACAAAAGCCTTGCTTGGCCAAACAAAAGGGCAAGGAAAACACTCGAATTTCTTGTCCAAATTCTGCTGATATTTTACATGCACCGCAGAGAGTATTTTTGTGTACATTTTCTCGAGCATTTATTGAATTTCCACACAGAAGTCTCAGCAATTTGCGTGCCTTTTTGCACCCCCCGCTCACCCCCGAAAAGGTATCGAATACAACCCTTAGATACGCCGCCAGCCATTCCACAGCCATCTTCGATTCCTTTCAACAATTAGAAATTCCTCGCAATCAGAATGCAATTCGGGTACAAAAAAATGCAAAAATTGTTCATTGAAATCTCCATTTTCCTACATTCTCCACTCTCTCCATTCTCTCCATTCTCTCCACTGTTCTGCGACACAATGGCCATACGATATAGTCCCTGAATATATGTATATAAATACCACTATGCCCCCCCCCCCCCCCACATATGTGTATAGTCTTTATATTAACCCCTCTCCCCCTGCCCCTGGGCCCCCCCTGGCCCCCAGTGAACGCTGTTTTGTGTGTAAATATGAAGGCAAAAAAAAAAAGGAAGGAAAGAAGGAGCAAAATATTTGTGCTCTAGCGCTTGTGGCACGTGACGCAGCAGTTGGCTGGCTGGCTGGCTGGCTGGTTGTCGTTGCCGTTGCTGCCACACAGAGATTGCTACTGCTGCCACCTTGCAACCTCCTGGCTGCTCCTCCTCCCCCTCTCATGTTTTCTTGTGACAAGTTGGCTTTTTGCCTGCCTCTCGCGCCCTCCCGCCCCCCGTGCCCTCCCGCGATGTTGTGTGTCGCTTGTTGTTAGACGAATATTTTGCTCCTTTCTTTCGTTCCTTTTTTTTTGTTTTGTTGCCAACAAATTGGTTATTTTATTGAATTACTCAAGCAGCAGGAGGCAGCCAATGCCACCTACGCCTCTGCCTCTGCCTCTGCCTCTAGTGGTGTGTGTGTGTGTGCCCCCTGCCTCTGCCCCCTGCCCCCCATTTGTCGTCTGTCGTCTATCGTCTGGGGTTGCGTGATTATATTGGCCTAAACAGGCGATGGCTGGTGGCTGCTGCCTGCTGCCTGGTGGCTGGTGGCTGGTGCAAGTCGCGTTCAGCGACTTTAAGGACATTGCCGTTGCGTGTTCCCTGCCCCCCACCCCCCTCTCTCTGGTGCCTCCTCCCGTGGAGCGAGTATATTTTTCGCAGTGACTTAAGTAGTTTCGCCGCGTATAATAAATTTTCTAGTTTAAACTCATTTATTGCCCGGGCGACTAAGGATGAAAGAACGAATTGCCAGCAGGAAATGGAAGGGGAAAGGGTAGGGGAACGGGCAGGGGATAAGAGGGATACGATACGAGACGATACCCTCTATAATGGCCATTTGTTGTATAATTTTCACATTGTGTTTAGTGCCGAGGCGTGGGAGGAGGGAGCCTCCTTCGAGGGTCTCTTATTTCTGATATATGTGTCGTGTGTGGGAGGGGGGGCACTCGAGTATCTGCAGGGGGCGGTAGACGGGGGGGCGTGTGTTAATTACACTTGAAAATTATAGGCCACGGGGCGAAAATGATGGCTTCATTCGTGGCGGCTGTTTAATCGGAGATTGCGTGCGCGGGAGAGCTGCCTTGCGGCGAGAGCTGATTGCAGGAGGTGCTCTCTCTCCCTCTCTCTCTCTCTCTGATGGAAATCAATCGCTTGGTCAAGGAAGGACTAATTGGGGCACGTGTGTGTTGGCTGCTGCATGCGCATCTAATCAACTAATCAGAGCCCGGCTCTTGGCGCTTGGCGCTTGCCCCTTGGGCCTCCCCTGCTAATTGCATCATTATTCACACACACAGACACACACACACACACAGCGAACAAGTGGAAAAGTAAGGAAAAAGGCAGACAGGACAAGGAGATGCCTGGCTTGATGCTCTTTATGGCCAGGGATCACAGCGCCGCCGGGCAGGAGCCGAACGGAGGAGCAGGACAGGGCCTCAGACAGGACCCACAAAGATAGAAGACCCGGCCCCTCGAAAGGGGCCTCCGAAAAGGCGCAAAGACACATTATCCGGAGCCAAGACATGGCCAAAAATGAGTACCTTGTGGGGGGAGCTCTTCGATTAGGCAGAGGTGTCTCTGCCCTGCAGGGACTCAGCATCGTATCTGTGCGTCTGTGCGTCTGTCTGGCTGTCTGGCTGTCTGGCTGTCGCTCTCTTTGTGGCAAACACACAGCGCCCTACAGCTTAATTTCCTGGCGCAAATATCAACAGGGAACGAGGGCTAGATGCCGCAACACAGGGTGGAGTCGCCCCCAAAGCGCTCTAATGAAATTACAACACACGGGGCCGGGCTGGTTGTGTGTTCCGGCGGAGTGGAGGGCGGGGTGGGAGCGGAGCGGAGCGGAGCCTGCGGGAGCGCAGTGGAGACACGAGACCCCGTGTAAGCCAAAGTGCCAGTGGAAAGTCAACTAAAACTAAGCTCATTTAATGCGTTGCATAAGCGACAAGCGGAGTAGCACCTTTGCCCTCCGCACTCTGCACCTCCTCCCCCCCCCCCTCCCACGACGACACGGGGAATCCTGCAAGCAAACAAACAAACAGACAGACGGACAGGCAGACAGACAGACAGACAGACAGAGAGAAAGTAGCAGGAAACATGCTACAACTACAGCAGGAACTAGCAAGGAAAAACATAGATCCTGTGAGATGTGGTCCATAGTCCCAGGAGACCCTGGAGGATACCCTGAAGGACGTGTGTAGTATTAAGCACGATTATTATAACGGCATCTATGTGGTGCAGTCATCCAATTCGGCTTAACTTTGGATCATATTCAGCCAAGACAATTCCGAAAGAAGTTCTTCCCAAAAAAATATCCCCTTCGGAGTTTCAATCAAGCAATCAAACGTTCCGTTTTCGCCGCTAGGTGCTCCCGTTTTCGCTCCTGTTAGGCGCACGATTCGGTGCTGTTAGGCGCACAAAATCCCCTGCAATGAGCAACTTGCGATGTACAGATAACCGAAGCGGGCTGCGTCAGCTGTTGGCACGAAAACGCAAAGTGCTGCTGCATTGAACCAATTATTTCAAAGCAGAGTTTGAGGTGGGCTTAAACAAAGAACTATTCCACGTTAGTGCATCCAAGAGTCATCTGTTTCTTTGTTATTATTGCAATTAAGTTTCTTTTTGGTGTTACTGCAACACCGCACGTCATGCGGCAGCGCCCCTCGGTCGTTTCTACGTTCCTGGCTGGGATTCGCGCATGCCAGCCACTTGATGGTCGTTTTGCTCTTAACTTCTGCGTTTTGCGATATCGGGAGCACCAGTTCTGGCGTTTACAAAAGGAAATCGCAAAGCGGAGAAGTGCGAAAGTGGAAACCGGAGCCTGGCAAACCGAAACTAGCTATACGCCTATTCTCCCTAAGGCATATTATGCTGCTGTAATTAATATTTGTAGCTGTAAACGAAGACTTTGTTCCCATTTTAGATGGATGGATGGATGGACATGTAAAGCGGTATTTGAATGGGAAATATGGGGGAATCGGACACGCGATATTCTCTGAGCGTTTTCATTGCTCTTGAGTGTCGGAAGTCCGTTGCTCCCTGCCTAACCGACAGCTCCTCAAACCCGCCGGAAAAGGGTATTCCGAACAGCAAACCAAGAGATGGGGAAGGGGACTGGGGAAAGGAGAATGGAGAAAGGAGCAACAAGCCCAGTCGCTGGCTCAGTCGCTAACGCCGGCATTTGCAGTTTTGCGTTTTACGTTTATCCCGGGGATAATTTAACACCCCATACAAATGCAAACAAATGAGCGCCCGACACTCCGGGACTCCGAGACTCCGACACTCCGACACTCACTGGCATAAGTCTACGTACGAGTGTACGGGGTGTACGAATGTACGGCGTGTACGGCTGTACGGCTGTACGACGTGTGAGAAAAAACCAAACATTTATTTACTTGCAAGTAATACCCGGTAATGGGTTTTTAAAACAAATCCTCTGCGGGCCTGTAAATGAACTTCCGACCTACGTCGCGCCGCCCGCTGTGTCGCCGCCTTTCTCTGGGTCTTTCTCTGGCAATTAAATTTCAAATAACAACACACACACGCACACACGCACATGTGTAAGTGTAATCGGAGAGTGAAGAAACGGGAAGGGAAGGGAAGGCAAAGGCAAAGAGTGTCATTATATAGTTAATTAAACAAACATTTTGTGCAGATAAAACGCTTTAATTAATGCTCTTAGTCGAGACTTCACTTTAAAGCTCTTTCGCAGCTCAGCCCTCCCTTTCCCCCTCCCCTGCCCTCCTCCCACAGGGCTGTCCTTCTTGAACACCTGAAAAGTATGCAATGAAAATTCGTCACGCTGCTCTGCGGATCATTTGCATGGAAGGGTGTGGGTGGAGGGGGTGGAGCGGGTGGAGGGCAGGGAGTGGGTGGTTGGGCTTGATGGACTGGGCAGTGGCTTTGCCGTTGCCATGGAACTGTGTGTTTGGATGCAATATTCAATCGAAAGGATGAAAGCAATTCACGAAAATGCAGCACATTTCAGGGATATAAATATTTCTTTTAAAAAAATACGTATTTTCATATCATATTTGCACAAATGAAGACGAATAACCATTTGTGGAAATAACTGGTGCTGGGGATCCTACGTCAAAGAGGGACAATTGAGAAAGGAAACGGTTTTGGGAGGGGCTTCCAAGGTATAAAACACCATTAATGCCATTCCGAATATTTCAGCCTTCAATGGAAGTGAAAGGTACCCAAATATATCCCCCCCTAGTCCCCTCAATCACCCCCAATCCCTATAGCTGGCCCCATGGATCTCCTCTGCCCAGGGTATCGCCCCCGTCGACTCTCTCTCGCTCTCCGTCCGTCTCTTTGCCATGCATGAACATGCCTGTCCATGTCCTTTATAGTATTTGCCTCCTGCTGCTGGCTGCTGGCTGCTGCCTGCCTTTTGTTGTTCTTATACATTGTCCAGAAGCTGTCGTTGAGCGTGCGATTTTTCAATATCCTGGCGCGCAACATAAATGACCATTTTTGATGGGGCTTTCTGGCATGACCCCCGCCCCTCCGCCCACATTCCCCCCTGCCTGCCTCCACGCCAAGGGGTGACACATGGTCTCGTGTTGACGCGCCATAAAATATGCAATGCATGCAGTATGTCAGCGTTTTACCCCCAATGCCCCCCCCAACCACCCAGCAGCCTCACCTTTTTCGTTGCCTCTCTGCCTCCCTGCCTGCCTCCCGCCCCCTGCCTCCTCCAGTCCTGCCAGTCAGCTCTCATAACTCGGGAAAAGACGGGGAGGGGAGGGGCTTTGGTGGAAGGCCAAAAGTCATTTCGTTTTTTGTCAGGCCCATCGCACAAAACTATCAATAATATGCCACCCCCCCACCCGCCACATCCCGTAACCCGTCCAGGGGGCATCCAGGGGGCACCCAGGAGCTGTTGCTGCCGCTGCTGCAGTCGGACACATATAAACTGTTTTGCTTTATGACTTTTATATGCAGCTGCAGCTGCAGGATCCGATGGAGTGCGGGTGTGTGTGGGTGTGAGGGTGTGGGGGGGGGCATGCTGCAAATATTTTTAATATGCTTCGCGCGGCAGCGGCAAAAAATGCTTACAATGCCAGCGGCTATACTACGTTACGTTACGCTTACGTTGCGTTGCGTATCGTAAGCGTATAGGTAACCTCCCCTTCCGCTATTTATTTTTTAGCATTCCGCTTCGATTCGGTTAAGCGCGGTGGAGAGGGGGGGCCACAGGGGGGGGGGGCACGCGGATGAATCGCCGTTTGGCATATTGAATGCTGTTTTTTGTTGTTTGGTTGGATGGGGAGGAGAGGGTGGTGGGGGGGGGGTCCCGATTCTGATTGCTGAATTTTGGTTTTTGGCATCAGTTTTGGGTTTTGGGTTTCGGTTTTTGTTTAGCTTTAAAGTCCGCTAAATGGCGGGTATACAGGATGCAGAGGATGCAGGATGCAGGATGCAGGCTGCATGGCAGGATGTTGGCGGTGGGCAAAAACCCAAAGCCAGAAACCGACATTTGGCACACACACACTCGTGTGCACAACATGGTCTACACAGCATCCTGTGTGTGTGTGTGTGTGTGTGTGTGTGTGTGTGTGTGCAATGTATCCATAGACACAACAGGCTGGACAGGGACAGGGACAGGGGCAGGGGGGGAGTGGGCTGGGGTCAGACATGAAATTCAATCAATTGGAAATTCCATATCAGTGGAAATATTTTAATATTTATGCAAAATATTTACGCACGAGCCAAAGCATTCAGGGGCAACAAGGGGGGGGAGGCTACATTTTAGGGGCACGGGAAGCACTCGCTGGAGAAAGAGAAACAGAAACAGAAAATAATAATAATAATATTGAAATTGAAATTGATTTTATTTATAAGGCCATTCCATTCCATCGAAAATTTATGCAGCATTCTCTCTCGCTCAATGTAATTATTGCCGAGGTTTTTTCCGCTGAGGGCCACTTGCAAATTGCAAATGAATATGCCACAAAGCGTGGCATGCTACCTGTGTGTCTGTGTGTGTGTGTGTGTGTGTGGCGGCATAGGTGAGTGAAATATGAATATTAATGAATGCCCGAAATGGTTCGTTTCGCTGTAAATCATGGCAGCTGTTAAAGTCAGCCACGGCACTGGGATTTAAACTATATTGAATGAATGAATGAATGAATGCATGAATGAGTGCATGAATGGACGAATGAATGAGCGTATCGGATGCTCCCATTCATTCTCCGTTTGTGACAGAACAATCTATTCTTGAAAGAAAAACAAACACGACAAAGCACCCCCCCACTCCCCACTCCACCCTACCCCCCTGGGGGGGGACGTGCGATGTGCGTGTGTGTCATGGCAAACAGCTTCTGACAGCCAGATGTCAGATGCAGCTCTGTGCAATGTTCTCAAAGCGAAAGGGAGTGGGAGAGAGGATATGCGGCGTCTCATTTGCCCGCACTCTCAATGAATGTCACACGTTTGACAGCTTCATTCTCTTGCCATCTCACTCTCTCTCCTTTCACCTTCTCTCTTTCTGTTTTGTGCGGTTTTGACAGTTATTGAGCGTAGATTTGTTACCGTTGGGAATGCATGTGAGAGCAATTGGATGTCATTGGAAGCAATGAGGGCCTTAGCAGGGCTCGAAAAATATGCTCAACCAATTTCTCCTTGCTATCTGCTCACCGAAAGGTGAATAAGTAATGAGGTGACGTAGTCCGCGGTGCTGAGGACCATCCACGCTCTCTCGTACAAGCGCTGGAAAGAGACAGCAAACGTTCGGATGGTCCTCGCAAGAGAGACGATGTGGGGACGACGTCGTTCATCTTGCTCTCGTGCTCTCTGTTTCTTGCTGATCGGCGAGCGAACACACGAGCACAGCTCTCTCTTGCAAAGACCCTTTGAAGAGGAGGCTGTCGTTCGGCAGTCAAAGCGTGGGAGGGGAAAGGAGAAAGAGAAGACGTGAATGAATGCAAAATGAGAAGCTTGTAAGGAGGGACTTTGCGCTTCTTGCGAGCCTTGGGAATTGGGCTTGGGCTCCCACAGATAGATACACCCATCGAACGATTGCTAAACTCGCATCCTTCCTCTCTCTCTTCTGCAGATACAAAATCGAGGTGGCCGGCAAGAGCCTGCCGGTGCTCACGAACCTCGACAAAGGACGCTACGGCGTGATTGTGTTCGAGAACCTGGACAAGTACCTCAACATGGACAAGTGGAATCGGGAGCTGCTGGACAAGTACTGCCGCGAGTACGACGTGGGGATAGTGGGCTTCCTCAGTCCCAGCGAGGAGACCTTGGTGGGGGCCCAGCTGCGGGACTTCCCGCTGTTCGTGAACACGAACCTGCGGCTGCGGGACGCGAGCCTGAACCCGGGATCCTCGGTCCTGCGGCTGACGCGCGCGGGCGAGACCGCCTGGGGAGCCCTGCCCGGCGACGACTGGGCGGTGTTCCAGCACAACCACAGTACCTACGAGCCCGTCGAGTGGGCCCAGCGCAACACGAACGAGTACCCGGCGGACAGTGTGGGGCAGGTGCAGCTGCCACTCACGACGGTGCTGCAGGACCGCGGCCACCTGGACGGCATCCAGAGGGTGCTCTTCGGCAGCAGCCTGCGCTTCTGGCTGCACCGCCTGGTGTTCCTCGACTCGCTCAGCTACCTGAGCCACGGCCAGCTGAGCCTCAACCTGGAGCGGATGATCCTCGTGGACATCGACGACATCTTCGTGGGGGAGAAGGGCACGCGCCTGCGGCCCGACGACGTGCGCGCCCTGGTGGCCACGCAGAAGAACATCGCGGCCATGGTGCCGGGCTTCAAGTTCAACCTGGGCTTCTCCGGGAAGTACTACCACCACGGGACGCGCGAGGAGAACCTCGGCGACGACTTCCTGCTGCAGAACGTCCAGGAGTTCAACTGGTTCTCGCACATGTGGAAGCACCAGCAGCCGCACCTGTACGACAACCTCACGCTGCTGATGGCCGAGATGCACCTGAACTACGCCTTCGCGGTGGACCACAACATACCCACCAGCTCGGGGTACTCGATCTCGCCGCACCACTCGGGCGTGTACCCCGCCCACGAGCTGCTCTACGTGGCCTGGAAGAAGGTGTGGAACGTGAAGGTCACCTCCACCGAGGAGTACCCCCACCTGCGGCCGGCGCGACTGCGGCGCGGCTTCATCCACAGGAACATAATGGTGCTGCCGCGGCAGACGTGCGGCCTGTTCACCCACACGATGTACATCGACCGGTACCCGGGCGGCAGGGACAAGCTGGACGAGTCGATCCAGGGCGGAGAGCTCTTCCAGACGATCGTCTACAACCCGATCAACATCTTCATGACGCACATGTCGAACTACGGCTCGGATCGGCTGGCCCTCTACACATTCCAATCGGTGATCAAGTTCCTGCAGTGCTGGACGAACCTCAAGCTGGCCTCCGCGCCGCCCATCCAGCTGGCGGAGATGTACTTCCAGCTGCACCCCGAGGAGGTGGACCCCGTCTGGGGCAATCCCTGCGACGACGCGCGCCACAAGAAGATCTGGTCGAAGACCAAGAACTGCGACTCGCTGCCGAAGTTCCTGGTGATCGGGCCCCAGAAGACGGGCACCACCGCCCTCTACACATTCCTCTCGATGCACGGCAGCATCGCGAGCAACATCGCCTCCCCGGACACCTTCGAGGAGGTGCAGTTCTTCAACGGCAACAACTACTACCGCGGCCTCGACTGGTACATGGACTTCTTCCCCTCCGGCGAGGCCCTTTCGCTGCCGCCCGGCAACAGCAGCTCCCCCTCCCCGATGCCCACGCAGGCGGGCAGCCCGCGCTACATGTTCGAGAAGAGCGCCACGTACTTCGACGGCGAGGCGGTGCCCAAGCGGACGCACGCCCTCCTGCCGCACGCGAAGATCGTGACGATCCTGATATCGCCGGCCAAGCGGGCCTACTCCTGGTACCAGCACCAGCGGGCGCATGGCGATGTGATAGCCAATAATTATAGTTTCTATCAGGTAAGCCAAGTCCTTGTCCTTGTCCTTGTCCCTCCTGGGACCCTGGGACACCGCCCCCACCAGCCTCATGAAGTGATTGGAAATCCATCAGCAAATCCCCAGAGCAAACACCCACCCAGACATGCATTCCGGGTTGACCTCAAAAAGGAAAACACAACAAATCGACACAAGGAAAATGAATGAAATTTTCGGTTTTAATTTCGAGCTTCGAAGGCAAACAACAAGCTGCATGCCCCTGCTGGAGTGATGGTGTTCTGGTGCTGCATGCCCCTGGTGGGGTGCTGCAAGTTCGAGTACATTTCATTTGAATTCCAATTGCGGATTGCGGATTGCATTTCTATTTGCACCCACAAAAACACTGACACATTGGAGGCACATGCCACATGCCACATTCCACATGTGTTGTGTTCTCCTAGCTCTAACTGATTCTGATTCTTCTTTCTCCCACTTTCGTCTCGTTTCGTTCCGATTCGATAGGTCATAACGGCAAGCGACTCGGCACCGAGGGCCCTCAAGGATCTGCGGAATCGCTGCCTCAATCCCGGGAAGTACGCCCAGCACTTGGAGCACTGGCTGGCCTACTACCCCGCCCAGCAGGTGCACATCATCGACGGGGACCAGCTCCGGCTCAACCCCATCGACGTGATGAACGAGCTGCAGCGGTTCCTCAAAGTCCAGCCGCTGCTCGATTATTCAAATCACCTGCGCTACGACGTGAAGAAGGGCTTCTACTGCCAGGCGCTCAACGAGAAGCGCAATAAATGCCTCGGCAAATCGAAGGGACGCCAGTACCCGACGATGGATGAGCGCAGCGGCAAGCTGTTGCAGCGGTGAGTAAAATGGCAAAAAAAACCCCCACCTCCCTCCGCCCCATTCGACAGGAGAAGAAAAAAGTCACGGCACAAAAGGTGTGGGCTGTGGGCTTTGGGCTGTGGGCGTCCTTTTTCCTTTAGGTAGTTGGTGTGAGGAGTGATTTGGGGCAGACAGCAGAATGGCGAAGGATGCTGCTGCGATGCTGCTGCTTTGAGTGAAGGATTAATGAACATATATGGGTGGCTCGGGCTCTGGATCTGGCCCTGGCTCTGGCTCCGTCCTTTTTTTATCCTGTTCGTGTGAGGATGGTTTTGGGTGATGTGAAATGTGGCACTTTGCGGCCGCTAAAAGTGCACTTTGCTGTACTGCGATTTCGGTGTGCCAGCTGTCAGCTGACAAGGGAAACGATTTGCTGAAGGCACACGGAGAAGGACACTTCTGGGGCGACAACATGCCAGCCAGCCAGCCAGCCAGCCCGCCCGCCAGCCAGCCAGAGGAAGCGATGGACAGATGAACTACTTTGTGAGGCATTCAACGCCACTAAATGGGGGAATATATATGTACATCCCGGCAGCAGCAGGAGGTGCTGGTCGAAGTGGAATAATAGTTCAACGCGTAAGCGGATGAAATGTGAGGTCGATTTGTATGGGAGCTGGGCGAAGAGTCTTAGGAAGGCTTATGGAGGGTGTATCAGTGGGGAGAGCGACCGGGGGGCGCAGCTGCATGACGCAGGAGTAGCTGTTCGAGTCGACGACCATGAATAGAGGATATGCCTCAAGTTGGGAGATTCCCACGACCTGTCCCTGGAGTCTTCTGATGCAGACAAATATGGTTTCCGGCCACAATCTGCCGCAAAAGAAACTCCAATAAAATATACGAGAAAACCCTTCTGACAAGAGATGGGAGCCCGATCTGATCTGCATATTCGCGTAAGAGACAAGCCGCGCCATTTGAAATTCTAATTCGTTTGAAAGCTTCTCTCCGCCTGGCACGCTACCCCCCACTCATCCAGCCAATGGTTTTCCCGTTTTCCGTTTTCCCTTTTGCAGATACTATCTGAATCACAATACGGCGCTGGTGAAGCTGCTGAAGAAGCTCGGCTCTAGGCCCATTCCTCAGTGGCTCAAAGAGGACTTGTCGACGGGCACGTGATAGCAGCTGTTTGGCGGAGGAGGAGCCGGAGCCGGAGCCGGAGGAGGCGCTGATGGAGTCGGCAGCGGCGCAGGAGGCATAAAGTATCGCAAAATGCGGGCAAAACTCAGGAAACAGTTGCATTGGCTGCACCTGGCGGCGGCGGCTGCGGCAGCGGCGGTGGCGGCACCACAAGAGAGCAGCAGCAGCAGCAGCAACAGCCACAGCCACGAGGACAGCGGCGCCAGCTGGCAGCGCCGTCGACGCCACAACTGACGGCAAACAAAAACAACCATTAAATATAAGATGACAAAAAAAGTAACATAATTAGTCGCGCTTTTGAAATGCATAAATCTTTTATTTTTTTTTTTTTTTTTTTGTTTTTTGCTTTTTTTGCATTGCTATTGCAATTGCAATTGCAGCTAATTAATGTCACAACTGCAGTTGTCAGTTGGAAGTTGGAAGTTGTACGATATACGATATATGAATACAGTTATCCAGCGCATGCATGTGTGCGCGTGTGTCTGTTATGTAAATATGACCCCCGTGGGTGTGTGGTGGTGAGCGAATGTGTGCGCATTATAAATTATCATAAATAACATCCATAACAAGAGGCGAGAGTGGCATCATCATGAATATAAATGTGCACAAGTGCTCTTTGTTAGTTGTTTACTGTATGAATGTATTTCAATATTACTATTACTACTATTATGATTATAATTATTATTAGTTGGTAATCGCCAATTAAGCGCCTAATTTAGTTTTTTACCCATGAATATCGTGTATATTTTGATGACTTTTGTACTTTGTTGTTACCTCAGAGACACACACACACACACACACACACACACACACACACAATTTTTACGCATTTCAATGCATCCTAAAGACTCAAATCAAAAGCACTTCTCTACTTCTATCTAACATATGTACACTCTACTCTATCCGTACGCGTATCCGTATCCGTATCTGTATCTGTAACTGTAACCGTATCTGTATCTGTAAAAGCCATGCCAAAACTGTGACGGATCCTTAACCCCCCCCCCCCCCCCCCCCCCCCCCCCCCAAAAGGAGCCAACGAGTGCTACACACAGCAACCAACAAGCAAACACATACTTATCTACGTTTAGGACATAGTGCGAGTATAAGGATAAGGCTGCTCTATCCCATAAGTGTATCTGTAAATGTTTTAAGCCTAAGCTCCACCCTGCAGCGCCATGTAACGCCATGCATCGTCATGCCAACGCTTGCAGCATGCAGCATGCAGCATGAATGTGCGAGTTAAATTGTAAAGCTCTAGTTGTAGACCCTAAGTCCCTAAGTCCCTAAGCACTAAGCAAAGCTCTATTGTATAGTTGGATATATGCGTATTTAGTGTATATGACTAACTAGTTCAAGTTTAGATTGGTAATGCGACAATAATAAAACGCGAACATTATTGCAAGTGTAAAATGGAGTACTACGACGAGTGCCGATGTTCTTCTTTCTGCGATCTCCACCGATCTATTCATCAGTAATGGCGTTGAGAACTATCTGAATCGCTTCCGTTGGTCTTACCTGCTCACGGCCAACATGCTGATGAGCACTCAGCCACCTCCAATTCAAACGAGGCATTTGAATTCACACCGCAACTGAATATTAACTAATGTTTTTAACTAGTTTTATTGGCAAGAAATTATCATTTTAAATTTTCAACGGCGGCTATCGTGCACTGCACCCCTGGCTTCAATCAGCTGGTTTTGGCTTGCAATCGATATCGATATTTACACTGTGTGGCGCCATCACTTAGTCGGATATTCTACATATGTAGCGCCATCTCACAGTCGTCACACTTTACAGAGCCATCTATCGGTGGCAATGGTCAGTCAACTGTCATTAAAGTAATAATCTTGAATTTAAAAATAAACCAAAATCGAGGAAGGGATTGGATTTATTGAATCCAAAAAGCTTCTCTTCTCGAATAAGCAGTCCACCAGTAGAAAATTACTCCCACATGTGTTTTCCCGACGATTGAACAGTCTGCCAGTATAACTTTCGCTAGTTTCTCGAGTACATCAAACGGATATACTAAATTCGATTAATAACAAAGGTTACAGATATAGAAATGTGAGCCCAAAAGATGGTTGTCTAGTGACAAATTATAAAGTAGTCGTATATTTGAAGACAGTTACAGAAAGAGGACTCGGTGGCACCTTTGGAAGATCTTTATTCAGTTCTGGCATCCAGAGGATGGCAGGTGATTCCTTAATCATTTCAAATAATTTTGGGGGCTTGTAATGGCTTGGAGAACCCGACCTTGATGGGTTGGTGGATGTATAGGTCAATGCCCTCTGCGACGACTATACGATCTGCCTCGGCGGAACCCTTTCCGTGCTCGATATCCACAGGTTTGCTGTAATTGCGCAGCAGATGCGGTCTCTGGATGCTCGGGCGAATGATACTGGTAGTCGTAATGGATTTCTTCGAGTTGGCCCTGGGCAGTTCCGTCGCGGAGGACGTCGCCGAATCGTCCAAGTCCGTAGTAAAACGTCGTTCCCGCACGGAGTTCCGCCAGTCGTTCACGATCTGCTTGATGTAAGTGTTGTTGATCTCATCCGGACCGGCAGAGGCTCGTCGTCCCTGTTTCGGCTGGGCGAAGCTGACAGACGTCGCGGATCTCTGGGGTTTCAAGGCCATGTTTTGAGCTTCAGAAAATGAGGTCTTAAATTTCAAAAGCCCCTAGTCCATCTTAAAGATGGGAAAAGTCAAGGAATGCACCCAAGATTACAAAAAAACCAAAGAATTTTGAAAGGTGCTTTCCGAAATATTTAGGCCATTGTGTGGAGCCACAAATGGCTACGAAATCAAATACGGATGTTTATCGAACTGAAGTTAAAGGCCATGACATAGACATAAATGTATATCTTTCACATTTTTTTACCTTTTATTCATTTGCTTTTACGGAGGAAGGTCCCCTGCCACCTGGCGATCCCCTGCAAGCGCTGCATGCTCCAGAACGAGAATCTGGTAAGTGTGTTCATAGACAGCGTCTCTTCGCAATCCTAATCCTAGCAATTCCATTTCAGAGCTACTGTTCTTTGTGTGCAAATGCCTGAGGAAAATCTACCATCTGATGAATGTATATCTAAGCTAAGACAGTATCTTAAGTTAAATCCGCTAGTGTTTTAGAACCAAAAAGATGTGTAAATTAGTGCGAATAAATGCTGGAAATATACTGCATGCCTTTACTTGGGAACTTATCTGGGGTGCTTTTCTAGCTTTTCATCACCGTCACCTGCTCTGCAGAGATCATGTACAACCAACGATCGATCAAGGAGATCTTTCCGATACCAAAATTGCCAATCGATTGGTAGGACTCTCCCGATCACATAAAGGCATGCCACGCCCAGATCGTCCCATAAACAGTCGAGATATTGCTCACAGAAAAAACCAGTATTTCCACGATGTGCAAATTCCAATCTTTGGAAGGCTATATCTCGGGCAAATAGGGCCAGATCGGTGAAGGACCTAGTCTTCCAGGATCGCGGGGATCCAGACTGTCGATCGGCATCAAAATCTCGACCTCGAAAATGAGGCCGATTTTTGGCAATTTTAATGATGGTTACATCATGATTTTTGCCGAAAATCGTGAGGACACGAATGTCCTTCTTTCTAATGCCAATCGATTGGCAGGACTCTTCCGATCACAAAAAGGCATGCCACGCCCAGATCGTCCCATAAACAGTCGAGATATAGCTCACAGATGAAACCAGTATTTCCACGATGTGCAAATCCCAATCTTTGGAAGGCTATATCTCGGGCAAATATGGCCAGATCGGCGAAGGACCTAGTCTCCCAGTATCGTGGGGATCCAGACTGTCGATCGGCATCAAAATCTCGACCTCGAAAATGAGGCCGATTTTTGGCAATTTTAATGATGGTTACATCATGATTTTTGCCGAAAATCGTGAGGACACGAATGTCCTATTTTCTGATGCCAATCGATTGGCAGGACTCTCCCGATCACAAAAAGGCATGCCATGCCCCGATCGGCCCATAAACAGTCGAGATATAGCTCACAGATGAAACCAGTATTTCCACGATGTGCAAATTCCAATCTTTGGAAGGCTATATCTCGGGCAAATAGGGCCAGATCGGCGAAGGACCTAGTCTTCCAGGATCGCGGGGATCCAGACTGTCGATCGGCATCAAAATCTCGGCCTCGAAAATGAGGCCGATTTTTGGCAATTTTAATGATTTTTGCCAAAAATCGTGAGGACATGGATGTCCTTTTTTCTGATGCCAATCGATTGGCAGGACTCTCCCGATCACAAAAAGGCATGCCACGCCCCGATCGGCCCATAAATAGTCGAGATATAGCCAATGAAAAAATGACAATTAAGGCCGACGTGAAGAGCGAAAACAAAGAAATTTCAATCGAAGTACCAGGCGAACATAAATCAGCAGAAAGCAACTTTAGCGAATGGGAAAAAACTGGTGCATACTTTTGGGGGCATGCAAATTTTTCCAAAAAAATCCAGCTACCTTCTGCTGATTTCTGTTCGCCTGGTATCCCAGGTCTGAAATTCTCGTTTTTGGCCATTTCCGCGGACGCAATTTGAGGGTTGTTGTTGTACTCGCAGCTCCTTTATTTGTGGACCGATCCCGGCGAGCGATGGCTTCCTGTGACCGGAACAAAATCCTTGATTTTCTGGAGTCCTTATCAAGGATCAGGGATCAAGGATATCTCCTCCAGTCATATATATCTTGTTTTCTCCGTTATTTGGGGCCAGAACGGGACGTGCGATGGCTTCCTTCAATCGGAAAAATATCCTTGATCCTTGCATAAGGACTTCGTCATCCCCAGCTATACTTATTTAGTTTTCTCGGCTATTTGTGGACCGATCTGGGGGTGCTAAGTCTTACTGTGATCGGGGGAACATCCTTGATTTGATGGAGTCCTTTTCAAGGATCAAGGATATTTTTCCCAGTCACAAATATTTCGGTTTATTGGCTATTTGGGGGCCCCCTTGTGATCTTTCATGAAGTCCTTTTTCAAGGATCAAGGATATTTTTTCCCAGATTTCCCAGGAAAGAAACAAAGCAAAAATTGTTGATAAAGTTTTTATTTTGATCAAAAGGACTTTTTGACACCAGCAGAATTACGGATAAGATTACATGCAATGACATCCTGTATGAGGCCGGACCTGATCCGCCTGATCCTCTTAACGTTTTCTCCAGTCACAATTGCGCAAGCAGATGGACGATTGTCTCGCCGAGAATCCTTTTTATAGGTCCTTGCTTACCATCCAAAACATCCGGCAGAGAAAATGCTGAGACCTGTAAGAACAAACTAATGGATTACTTATTTCAGTTCGATTATTATTATTGCTTACATCCGTGCAGATCCTGAAGGCGCAGGCTATGTGGAATGTGGACAGCATCGACAAGTGGGGCCCTTCCAAGACTCCAAAGAATTTTTCGCCGTATGGCCTAGGAGGCTGCGACAAAGAGCAGATAGGCTGGCAAGCGACTGACAGCCTTGAAAAGCCTTGAAAAGCCTTGAAAAGTAGGCCATGTTTTCCATAACATTTCCCTTGAATCGATACGGTCCACAATTCTCATTCACTTCCGAGTCTTTGTCGACACTGAACACATATTTTCTGGAATAAAAAAAAACCGAAACACATTTGAAATTTGTCTTTTTTGAAAATAGTTAAATCGAAATTAAATTTGAAACATGACCGATCAGCTGGAAGACGTAGAAGAATCTACGGACTTCCGTGACTTAGAAGAGTTAAATGACGACGTGCCCTCATGCAGCGGCACGCAGCAGCACAGGAAGGACCGATTCGTGGTGAACAAGTGGGTGGCTCATGCTCTCTGGTCCTGGGACGTGACCGTGGACAACTGCGCGATCTGCCGCAACCACATCATGAACCTGTGCATCGAGTGTCAGGCGGATCCCAATGCCAACAAGGACGAGTGCACCGTGGCCTGGGGCGAGTGCAACCACGCCTTCCACTACCATTGCATCGCTCGCTGGCTGAAGACGCGTCTGGTTTGCCCCCTGGACAACAAGAAGTGGGTCTACCAGAAATACGGCCACTAAACCAAGCTGCAAACTGCAAGCTGCAAGCTGCGCACTGCAAACTGCAAACTGCACACTGCAAAAGAACTGGAACTCTTTCGCGTTGGGTCAAACACGTTGTATATTTGAGAGTTGTAAACAAAATTAAATAAGATTTTCAATGGGCTTCTCCCTCTAATTCATGTTCGGGGCCCAGGAGCTGTTGTGCGGTTGGCCTCACTCCTGTGATCTGCTCGATTTCGTTGTAGAGCGAGTCCCGCTCCTCGATTAGGCTGGCGTACTTCTGCTGCAGCTCCTTCTCGCGGTCCATTTGTCGTCGCACATCGTCCTGCAGCGATTCCAGGCGCCGCGGAACGGCAATGGCCTCTTGCTCGCCGAGGAAGCGGAATGTGGACAGTGAAATCGAGTTTAGGTCAATCTGGGAGTAGGTGTCGTGCAGCTGCTTGATGAGCACCTGGGCGCGGGCCTGGTAGCCGCCGGTTAGGATCTTCAGCTTCTTCTCAATCTTGCCGCAGCGCTTGGCCTCCTTGCCCATGTGGCGACGGTTCTGTTCGAGTCGCTTCTCCGCCGACTCGAGGCGATCCTTCTTGCTCGCCAGACTCGCACGCGTGTAGCGGTGCTGGGAGGGCAAGTAGAGGACCTGTCCCAGGCACTCCTGCCACACCTGGGCGTACACATTCAGGGGCAGCTCGCCGTGTGACATGCGCTCCTTGACCACCTCCATCTCGTCGCAGAGCATTTTCTTGGCCCTTGCCAGTTCCTGCTGGGAGATCTCCTCGTACGGGTTCGCCTTGAAGTAGCTCTGCAGCTGCTCCAGCTTGTGCTGCGACTGACCCGGCACAGGATCCTTGACAGAGTCGTACACTGCAAAAAGAGACAAGATGAGAATTAGAATGTCTGTGGATAAATCTCAGCAGGCTCTTCACGTACGCTGCATGGTGATCATCTCGTGCTTGATCAGTTCCTCGGCCTGCTGCTGCTCGGTGAGGTTCTGCTTCTCCGACTGCGGTCGCAGGATCTTGGTGTTGACCTCCGTTGGTCGGGGCAGGTTGCGCTGGATTACCTGGGAGCGCTTCTCGAGCTCGCGCTTCCGCTTCGCCTCCTGTTCGGCCAGGAGGCGGGCGTCGACATCGGCCTGGTCCTCGATGGCGGGCTCTGTGCTTGTGTCCATCGCCTCGCTGTCCTCCTGCTCGGGGACGACAATCTCGTAGTCGTTGCGCGGGGTCGGCAGGGTGGAGAGTCCCTCCCGCAGGGTGGACTTCAGTTGCTTCTGGTAGTTCTTGAAGAGAGCCGGCGTCTCGGTCACGCCCATGCTCTCCTCGGGGTTGATGCTCAGCTTGTCCCGGACATAGGCCGGTGTGGGGACTCCCGGGACACCGGGTTTCACCGGCACCAGGGCCCCCGAAGATGGGGTGAGGAAGCTACCTGGTGTGGCAGCTCCTCCGCCCTCGCGTTGAGTGCGAAACGGCGTGGCGATGACCGTGTTGGGCGTGGCTATGGAGGCAGCCTTGGGCAGGACCCCGGAAAAGTCCGATTCGTGGAGTGGCGTGTTTAGGCCACCCTTGAGCGGGGTTTCTGTGTGGGTCAGAGCCATCATGTTCTGGGCTTCCTGCATGATGCGGTCGGTGTAGGGAGCCGGAGTCCTGGGCGTGGCCGCCACCTGTGGTGTGATGGAGTAGTCCGCCAGGAGGGCATCTGTCGTCTCGATGCCACTCTCGCCCGCTATCTCCTTGGCCATCTCACTGGCTCGGCCCAGCTTGACCACCTGCTGCAGCTCCATGTCGGAGATCTGGGGAGTGGGCAGCACCAGTTTGGAACGCTTGCGCTCCGGCTCCATGTTCTGCAGCATCGCGGTGGGCACCTCGTTTTCCTTGCGCTGCTTTAGCTTCGATTTGTCCTTCTTCCGCTCGCGCTCCTCCTTCTCCGAGCGCAGCTCTCCGTCGAGGTCCTGCTGCCGCATCTTGTTGAAGTCCGGCTCGTTCTTCTGAAGATGCTCCTCTGCCGTATCGTAAAATCCAAGCGCCGGTCGCTTCTCGAAGGGAATCTCTGCGTTGTAGTCGATGCCCTTGATGCGTTTTCGGTTGCCACTTCCGATGCCAGCGGCGCGCAGCTCGCGCCTCTTCTGGAGCGTGGCGAGGCGGCGGGCCTCCTCCAGCTGCTTCTCGCGAGCCTTGCGCTTGGCCTTCTTGCCCTGGGTGTTAGCCAGACGGGCCCGAGCTTCGGACAGCATTTCCAGCTCGTCCTCGTCCATGTCTTTGGGATCGGGCCGCGCCGGCTTTGTCTCTGGATTGGGATCTATTTCGCCCGGCTTTAGTTTGCGCGGATCGTCCATGGTGTCCTCGCCATCCTCCTTTCGCTGTGCTTGGTCGCTAAATCAACCAAATAATGAGATAAATCTGGAGCAGAACTTACTTAGCAACAAGTAGACTTACAGCAAAAACTCGTAGCGCTCCAGACACTGGGCCGCAGTGCGTCCAATAATGGGCGCAATGGTGCGCCACTGTGTGGGCATCAGCTTGGCCAGATGCAGCAGCTTTTCGTCTTCCTCGCGTGACCATTCGGTTTTCTTGATGCTGGGATCCAGCCACTCATACCACCTGGCCTTGCACTGTTTGGCCGACTTGCGATGCAGCAGCGAGGCAATACGACTCCATTGGTTCTTGCCATATTTCATGACAGCCGCCTTGAGAATCTCATCCTGCCAGAACACATGGAAAACAGTGAAAAGAATTCCAAGAAACACGTCCAACTTACCTCCGTGTTGCGCCACACGCCGCCCTTGATCATAATACGCGGCATCTTGCAGTTTTAAGTTATTCTTAGCACAAAAAAGTTTAATTTTTACTCCAATTTTAGCGGCTGGTGGCTTTTTCGGCGGCTAAAATCGGTCGAATTCACAGCGAGAAGCGAGATGATTTACCAGAAACTTGTTATTGACATTTCGCACCGCAACACCAGCGAGTTCCCATCCAAAATGTACATCTACAAATACACATTGGCCACACTTTACTCGTTACTAATGGAAGGAAAAAAGACTGTATATATTTGCTCAATATACCTTGGGCAAGGATATTGTCATTGCAATTCATTGGCTGTTTTTGCCAGTTTTCCACACCCTTTTTTATAGCCCAATCAAAATGACGACTAATTTTTTCGTTGCACTATGAGCGAAATATACCGTAAATATACCGATGAAAACAACGAACCTAACCTAACCCAATTCTGATAATGAAAGACATAAATAAAATTGATTGATGAATCGATTTTCTACAAGATTGGCAAATTAAATGTTTGTTACATGGCAACACACAGTAACAACGCAGTTGCTTCAGGCAAAATTAGCATTTCAGGTCGTTTCAGGCGCCAGGTGGTATTTTTTGAGGACAAAATTGAACTGATGGTATATTTACGGAATATAAAGGTATATTTTGTCAATTTCATCATTCTAATAAATTTCATTTTCAACGGGATATCCAACGGAAATCAGTCAGGTAGAAAATTGATTATGTGGGCATAGCTAAATGTTGTATATATCTAGTAATATTCCACGGAATATCAAAAACGAAGAATATGCCTAATATAACTTTAGCTCGTCAGTATATTTATGGTATATTTTTCAAATGAGACGGTATATCTTGGTATATTCCAGAGGGTCATATACGTTATCGATAAGTCTGCGGTCACACTGATCGTATCCATCTTGACAATTTTTTCGCAGTCAATTTTTATTTCGACAAAAATCAACAAATAAACCGTAACTTGCGAATATTATTAGCGAAAAATCGAAAGCATGGTAAGCTCCGGAAAATTTCGAGTGCAGTAAACGTGAGGGAATACTTTTTGGGGCAATTATTGGCGTCGCGTGCCTTGCAGGCTGTAGATTTTGCGCATTTTTTTTTCGGTCCGACTCGATTTTTTTTTTTTGCGTTGTAGGGTGAAATGGAAATGGTGTATGCATGAAATAATGTACCCGGTGGACATCTTGTGTGTTGGGGCATATCATATGTGGAATGTGCAGCTGCATGACCTTGCCAATAATGGCATGTATGGTGCACAGGGGACGCCGACGTCATAGTACCGTACGGCAGGCAGTGTGTGTATCCATAGGCCACGCGCATACCCGCCGCCGCACCGCCTCATGGGCCGCAAGGCCCGTCTCATGCATGGGCACGGGGAGTAGCAGGAGCATATAGCAATATAGCAATTTAACCATTATTAAACCCATCATCAATCCCATTTTTCACATTACAGGGCAGCAACGACAGAGCCTCCAGATCCCCACGTTCGGATGATCAGCGCGAAATTACGGAGATGCCAGCCACAAAGCGAACGCGCTCCGACTCGGGTAAGTGTCTTGTCCGGCATGGATCTACAACAGATCCACAACAGAGATATATATATGTATGCCTTCTCCTATGTATATGTATACGTACACGTATGTATTATATTCAGCATGTACTATGTTAGAAATGGAAACAAATCAAATCAAATCAAAGCAAAGCAAAGAAAGCGCCCCCCTCCCCCTAAGGCATATAGGCATATGCTCTCTCTCTGTGCGTGTGTATGTACTCTTATATATACATATATTTACATATGTTTGTGTATGGATAATAATCTATAAGTTCATTTGGTAAATCGTGGGTTAAAGAAGACTGAAACTGAAGAGGCGGCTAAATTGTAATTGTATTTTGGTTTCTCCTAAGCATAAAACAAAACAAAAAACATATTTTGTAAAACACACATCTCTATATATATTTCTCTACTACTTGTACTTCTACTCCGTCGCATCTTTACGGGCAGCACCTGACGCCACTAAATAATCGGTTTTTCTTTTGTTCTGCTTAAGTAATTGCAGACTTCATAAACGCACGATGAACTCGAACACTCAAGTGAGGTGTGAGGTGAGGTGAGAGTCGAAAAACTATAGCGAAAACGTATCAATCAAGTGTGTGTGTCAGACAATGCGATCCGATCCGATCCGAACCGAACCGAACCGATCCCCAAAGCAAATTGCAAGCGACCCAAGAGTATATGCTAAATATACTATGTATATATATATCTATCGATCAGTAGATATATGCAATCTGAAACTGAAACTGAATATCAGAATAGGGAATATCATCGCCGTGAATGCAGAATGAAACTCCAGAACTAATAAAAAAAAAATAAAAATAAAATCAAACTCCAAAATATGCAGCATACCATATATAACTATATCTCTCTCTTTCTCTTTCTTCTATATCTCTCTTTTTTATTTTCTGTAAGCGTTTTTATCTCTTTTTAAGTTTGTGTTCCGCCATATATAAGACATATAAAAGTTCCATATAACCGGGTATACGAGATCGAGAGAGAGATGTCCAATTAGATAACTCCACTACTACTACTACTACTACTACTACTACTACTACCACCAACCACCACCACCAAAAATCAGCCACAAACAGCCCAAGCCAGAAACATCATCACGCGCGAACCAATACGCAATTGATCCACGCATTAATTCAAGTATTCAACCAAGAATCCTCCGCTTCTTCTAACAAAACAACAAGCCAAGCCAGCCGTCGTCGTGGTTAGCAGCTGCCCTGCTAGACAGCCAGCCAGCCAGCCGAGGGACTCTGACTGCTCCTGGTCCTCTGTGCCATATACATTTTACATTAAGTACCAAGTATTTTGTGTGTGTTTCGTCATATATATCGATAGAGATAGATAGATAGTTGTTTATAGAACGCTAGAGCAAGAGGAGTACACCATAGCATTGTCCGTCGTTATCCTTTTATACATGCATATCATATGTATCTTCGGGGGAATGGGAATCAGTTTGGATTCCATACACCCCCCCTCATCCATCACCCGATGATCCGCACGATCCACGATAACAAGTCCTTTATTCGCCTGAAACAAAGTGACTCCTTTTTTGGGCCACACAGCAGCCTATCCCTAGATAAAAGCATATCCCTAGAACAACAATTAACTAAAGATCAGACTAAAGAATTAATCAAAGCACACAGTATGATAAGGATGATGATGGTGATGATGATGATAATGATGATGATTATAATGATGATTATTTGAGGTAGGGCGGAGCAGAAAACTTAACCAACTTAAAAACATATTGTTGCTCTTATTATCGTTTCAGCGTCTTGTTTTCTTTTTTTATTTTTCTCTTTTTTATCACAAATGAGCAATGTATAAATGTGTGACCCTCTTCTTCAAGTCAATTACCACGCCCCCCAACTCATGGAAACCGTATCGCAAAAAACGCACATAAGGTCGCTTATAATTTCTAATTTTTATAAAAAATATTTCCTCCCACCCAGAGCTGAGCACACGTGAATTTGGGCCGAAAATCCCTATACCCCTGGCGCCGGCTCCCTACCGTTTTGTGTGTGATTTTCCTTGCTCTAATCATCGCGGGAGGATGGGGATTTTCGCTGGTTCCGTATGCCCAGCTCTTGTTATGGTATATTTGTATCGATTTGTATCGATTGACAGCAATCGAAATCAATCGAACAACTATCGGATATATTGCAAAATCGGATGTGTGTGGACTTGATAATCGATATATCTACATGCATATTGTATATCTATTTGATGTAAATGTACACACGCCCCCACACACACACACGTACAATCTATCTATCCCTCCAGCACTACTACTACTACTTGTACTTCTATTACGTATATCAATCTGAATACCTACCTATCTGCCTATCGATAAGCCTAGCGAATATGTTTTATTTGATCGGGTGCTTTCTCTCTTTTTTATTCTTGCATTTTCCAGCCCTAACACAAATAAATGACAAAAACACATGCCCCCCATCTGCCCGATAAACGATTACCGGTAACCGATAAGCGATAAGCGATAGAATCGAAATCGATATGAAATAGATAAGATATGAAATCGAACCGAAACTCCATACATCTCCAAACCAAGCGAGAAAGTGAGGCAAAAGTGACGCTGCGCTCACTGGATCGAATCGATCCGTGCACACGAAATGTCATTTAATGTACCCTAAGTAACTGTACTCAGCAACGATAACGATAACGATAGCACACACCGATTACAGTCGTTCAATCGAATCGAAAGCATGGCCCCATATATGGCTTCAAAATCCGCTCAAGCTGAATGAATCTCCAGCCTCCTCAGAAATCAGAAAAAAAAAACAAAACAAAAATCCTCTCCAGCAGCCATGCCATGCCATGCCCACATCCACTCTGTCTCTCTCTCTCTATAATTATTAACAATTTTCTTTCTTATTTTTTTTTCTTCTTTTTTTGTCTTCATCTTTCTTGCAGGCAGCAGGCAGTTTTTGTCTTTATTTCCAAACAATTTCAAACGCAAACTCTTGACAAAATGCACTTTCGTTGTTCCAACTGTTGTTTGCCACCGAGTTGTGCCTTTGGAAAACAAAAAACAATAATAAAAACACAAAAACAAAAAAAAAACAGACAAAAACCCCGAACAGAATCAAAAAAGAAAAGAAAACTAAAGCTAAAACTAAAACTAAAAAGAACAAATTGCATAGCAGATGATGTGATCCATGATGATGAAACTGAAAACTGAACTGAAAATCCCCCCCATACCCCATCCCCCCTCTCTGTATGAGATGCACTAATCGGTCTGTCCAATTCTAGGCAAGTCCACGGATTCGAAAATTCCCTACCTTTCGCAGCCTCTGTATGACCTGAAGCAGACGGGCGATGTGAAGTTTGGGCCCGGGACACGCTCCGCCCTGCTGGGTCTGCTGGGCGGGGCCCTGCCGAAGCTCACGTCGGAGCAGCATGACCTGGTCAGCAAGGCCAAGAAATATGCCATGGAGCAGAGCATCAAGATGGTGCTCATGAAGCAGACACTGGCCCACCAGCAGCAGCAATTGGCCACGCAACGCACCCAGGTCCAACGGCAACAGGCACTGGCATTGATGTGCAGGTTAGTAGTTCAGTAGATCCGTGCATCCCACGGCACTTACTCGCCAAATACAAATTGTAATGTGATGTAAAACGTTTGAAAATGAGTTGTGAAATGGTGTCTCTTCCCATGGCTGTGGCTTCGAGTTACTGAAGGCAGTCGCCCGGGCGGCAGTCGTTAAGTGTGCGCTCTCTTAGCTGATAAGATCTGATTGCAGTCCGATGTGCCTGCCCTTTGACACCGCCAAGAAACCTATTAACTCGAAATGCCTTTCTATTCCAGAGTATACGTCGGCAGCATATCGTTTGAGCTCAAAGAGGACACTATTCGCGTGGCATTCACCCCCTTCGGTCCCATCAAGTCGATCAACATGTCCTGGGATCCCATCACACAGAAGCACAAGGGATTCGCGTTCGTAGAGTACGAAATACCCGAGGGAGCACAGCTGGCCCTCGAACAGATGAATGGCGCCCTAATGGGTGGCCGCAACATCAAGGTGGGGCGCCCGAGCAACATGCCACAGGCCCAACAGGTCATCGATGAGGTGCAGGAGGAGGCAAAGAGCTTTAACCGCATCTACGTGGCCTCCATCCATCCGGATCTGTCCGAGGAGGATATCAAGAGCGTGTTCGAGGCCTTCGGACCCATACTCTACTGCAAACTGGCACAGGGCACGTCGCTGCACACGCACAAGGGCTACGGCTTCATCGAGTATGCCAACAAACAGGCCATGGACGAGGCCATTGCCAGCATGAATCTTTTCGATTTGGGCGGACAGTTGCTCCGGTGAGTTCGCACTTGCAGTTGCGCCTCCGTTTTAAATGTATCTCTAATCTCCAATCTTCGTCTTGCAGAGTGGGTCGCTCCATTACACCGCCCAATGCCCTGGCCTGTCCCACAACAAATTCGACCATGCCCACGGCTGCGGCGGTGGCGGCAGCCGCTGCAACGGCCAAGATCCAGGCCTTGGATGCGGTGGCCAGCAATGCCGTGCTGGGTCTCTCGCAGCACCCAACAAACCTCGGAATGGCTGCCGGGGCAGTGGTCACGAAGGTGGGCAACATGCCTTTGGTGAATGCTGCCACATCGGCGGCTGCCCTCAATCCGGGCTTGGCCATGCCAGCCGCTCCCGTGGCGGCTCTGCTTCCTCCTGGAATCTTCCAGGCTCCGACACCAGTGACGCCCAGTCTCCTGGGCGTGCCCGCGGGACTCCAGCCTCTGCAGGCCGTCGTTCCGTCACTGCCGCCGCCTGCTCTGCTGGCCACGCCCACACTGCCTCTGCCGGGAACCGGACTGGGTGTGGGAGGAGTGGGCGTTGGCATGGGCGTGGGTGTGCTTCCCACGGTGGCCGCCCCGTCCTTGGCCAGCGTCGAGGCCACCAACGGAGCATCGGTGGCCATTGCCGTGTCGGCGGCTGCCAATAATGCAGCGGCCACCGCCGCCAATCTCTCAGAGAACATCAAGAAGGCCCACGAGAAGCAGCAGGAGGAGCTGCAGAAGAAGCTGATGGACGAGGGCGATGTGCAGACGCTGCAGCAGCAGGAGAACATGTCCATCAAGGGCCAGAGTGCCCGCCAGCTGGTCATGCAGCGGCTGATGAGGCCAACGGACTCGCGTGTCATAATCCTGCGCAACATGGTGGGCCCCGAGGACGTGGACGAGACCCTGCAGGAGGAGATCCAAGAGGAGTGCAGCAAATTCGGCACCGTCAGCCGCGTCATCATCTTCAACGAGAAGCAGACGGAGAACGAGGACGACGACGAGGCCGAGATCATAGTGAAAATCTTCGTCGAGTTCTCTGCCGGAGCCGAGGCGCAACGCGGCAAGGAGGCCCTGCACGGACGATTCTTTGGCGGACGGCGGGTTGTCGCCGAGCTGTACGATCAGGGTGTCTTCGACCAGGGCGATTTGTCTGGCTGAGATTGAGTGGGACGCTTCGATTCTAATTTAGGTTATAGCATTCTTCTGACCTTAATTCTGTCATTTTTTTACTTAGAACTTAAATGCAAGTTTATTTATTATGTGAGCCCCGGCACGAGAGTTGTTAATTGGTTGCCGTTGTCCTAGCGCCAGGACCACCCAGATTATGAATATAATGAGATGTTTCTGCAACGCAGTGATTTAGATTTAAAGAATTAGTAGTCCCCCGAGAGAAAGCAATAGGAATAGTCGTTTTTTGTGTGTTATCGAGGCGCATGCTTTCCCCTCCAGCACACAGACACACACACACACACAAACTGACACAGACACTGAAGCGGAAAACTAACAAATTTTTGCGTGTACATTTGATTATTTCAGCGCTTAACTTACAATAAAATAAAGTCTAGTTACCCATTAAACGATGGCTTTTTTAAATGTCAATGGTTGTAAAGTTGGCGCGACGGAGTCCTTGTGACCTTGCCCAGAACCGGATTGAGCTTACGTTATTTTTAATACTTTTCGGTATTTTTCGAGGTCAAACTTGAGACGACGGTATCTTTACGATATAATGATATATTCGATCCATTTCATCTATTAAACTTAATTTTAAAAGGTATATTTAAGAAAAAATGGTATAGAAACTTCCATACGCAGGTTTGTGGAATTTTCGCTATCACAAATCGGGTTTCCGAGCACCACTTGATAGCATATAAACCCTAGTCCCTCATTCACTTTCAAAAGATTCGACTTTGGCGCTCAAGTTTGGCGGGACTTCCGAAAACGGTTGACAAGATACAAGTAAGCAATGACGTGACATTCCACAATACAATAAAAATTGGTTCTTAAACGTAGCTAATCTGGTAGAAAATGTATTTATCAGATTTCTATCTAGCTAGTAATATTCGACGGAATATGAAAAACGAGGAACACGTTTAAAAGAACTCAAATTCGTCAGTATATTTTCGGAATATTTTGAAAAGGTGAAAGTATATTTCGGTATATTTCTGAGGGTCAGAAAGTATATTTGATCGAGGAGCCCGCGGTCACACTGCCTAGAACTCGTACAAAGAAAATAGAAATCAAAAAAATAATAATGAAGTGATTTGACGTCGAAAAACGCAGCAAATACAATTGTTGGCGCAACTTAAGTGCTGTGCCTAGGCAATTAGTGCTACGCATGCAACGCAGGACAGTTGGAACCAATATTAAAACGAAAGACAAACTCGAGCGCATCGCAATAGGAGCGAGGTATTTTGCTGGCTGACAAGAAAAAGGTACATAAAGTTGTGATGATGATCTGATCCCCCCCCAAAAAGCTGCGATGCTGCACATTCTCGGACCCTCTCAGCTGTTGTGGGGACGGGACTAGTGATTGACTAGTGACTGCTGCTGTTGCTGCTACTAGGAGGACTGTCGCCCCCTGTCCCTGTACAAAAACGCGATAAGGCCAGACAGAGTGTCTGTCGCTCGCTGGCGCTTGCAAGCGTTTTTTCAATAACTACTACGCACCTACACAGAGACACCACGACACACGACAAACGACACAACACGACGCTCGCAAGTAATAGTTTGTTGGCATTTGAGGTGATCCGTAAAGCTCGAATCAGCGAATGCTCGCCTCATAAATATATACAGATTTTCCGCCTGCTTCCGCTTGACTTGGCGCGGGTTCTGTGGCTGCTGCGGCAGCAGACTTTAACCCAAAGCTTAGCCCCGTTGAGGCATAGGCCCCCAGACAAGGCGAGATAATCAATGGATTGAGTCCCGACTTTGTCCTGCATTAGAACACACTCTAAGACAGCACCACACCGCACTCACACTTGTGGACTTTTAATTGTTTGTTATGTAATTGTTGTTGCTATCGGACATCCGAACATTTGAGCACAGATTAGGGGACACCCCGCACGCCCCCACGCACGTGTCGTGCCATTTGGGAGCGGGGGGAAAGCCTTGACTTGAATTGAATGCTATTCTCGATTTCCATCGATGGCGAAACCCAACCGAACCCAATCTACCCCTTGGAAGAACAGAATAGAACGTTCTTTGATGAATCATAGATACTTTCATTTACCATTAGACACACACCATTGAGTCACTGGCGGATAGCAAACAAATCGTGCCCAAAATGAGCTGTAAGGTGCGATTGATGGAGGACGGCTCACTGGACGAGGAGCCGCTGACACTGAAGGAGATTGCCTACCAGAAGCTGTGCAACAATCTGGACATCATCAGCAGCTGTCGGCCGGACAACAATCAACGTCTGCTGAATGCCGGCATTGTGCTGCCCAATGAGATATGCGATGGCTTTCTGGAGAACTATCAGAGGTTCAACAGGCCCCTGGACGATAATGTCATAAAACTATTCGAAGACACACAGCGCACATCGCTGAAGATTGTTAATCTACGCAACAGCACACTCAGCAGCAGGGGTAAAGACTTTAAATGGTGATCATCGCCTTTCCGTAAATGATTTGTTTGTTTTGTTTTTTATTGTAGGATTGGAGACTCTGATGCGCCACAAACTGTTTGCCCTGTCCATGTGGTATTGCGACATGATCACCGTGAACTCGCATCACCTGCTGGCCCACTATGGCGACAGCTTGCGCTCCTTGGAGCTGGGCATTAGCTCCCATCTGCTGCAGTATGCCGAGCCGAATGAGAAGGAGCCGGTGGACTTTCAGCTGACATGTCCGCATCTGCGGCGTCTCGTCCTCAACGGCGTGGTGATGCACCATCGTCTGCAGTTCGCCCATCTGCATGACCTGGGGCATCTGGACCTCACCTCCTGTGTGCTGGCAAACTTCAGCTTGGAGGCGTTGGTGATGCTACCGAACCTCCACACCCTGATCCTGTTCAATGTGTGGCCGATCGCCAATCAACTGCATGCCATCTGCTGCCTGCGGCGCCTGTGCACGCTCGACATCTCCATATCCAGCTCGGGTAATGGCCACGGCACTTACGATCTGCCCGATCAGACGCTGGAAATGCTAATGGATAATCTGCGCCATCTGACACACCTGGATATCTCAGGCACGAATTTAGCCGGCAACGGGGTGGCCACCAAGGAGTCCACGAATGCCAATGCCAATACGAAAATGGAACAGCAGCACTTTGCCCTCACGGACATACCAGGCCTGGCGTCCCGCACCCAACGACCGCTGCAGTTCCTCGGGCTCTACCATACGGCCCACTGGGCATGCAAGCGCCACGATATACCCGCACTCGAGGTGGCTGGCGATACCAATGAGCAGCAAATACTAACAGCAGCTCGTTACTACCACGACAGACCCGTCCTCCTGACAAGGGTACGAACAGACGAAGAGACATGTTTCTGTGAAGCTCATGAATCCCTCATTGATTTGTTTCCTTTTCTGTTTAGGTACTCAACGATCTGTACCATCTGTTTCGATTTGAGAACTGCAAGGACATACACACAGCACTGGATGCTGTGCTCTCAGCCATGGATCGGCATCTAAAGTTCAAGCACATGCAAATCTCTGGGAGGTAAGATTGCCTTTGCCCTTGCCCTTGCCTTTCACAATTGGGAGGCTATTGAAACGTTTTCTTTTTGCTTGTTCCTATTGCAGTGCCACACTATTCTACATCGTTAAGGGCAGGGAGCGCTCAAAGTTTGGCACTTTGCTGCGCAACCACATCATACGCACGCTGCTCAATGGCATGGAAATGCATCACACGGACGATACAATGCTGCGGAATGGATATCTGACTCTTACACAGTTCCACATGCCAGCCGATGTGGTAAGAACCGAAATCGAAAGACATCTTGCTGCTTTCCCTGCCAATTGATTGATTGTTCTCTGCTTTTTCGTTTGAATAGCTGTTTGAGTACGAACGTCTGATTAAGATACTGCTGCACGGGGTGTCGGAGACAGAGCAGGAGGGATTCGTTCAGCGTATTGCCATCTATTTGCTGAACACTCTGGCCTGCCAGGTGGATGGACGACAGAAGCTCTTCCTGGGCGAATTGGGTGTAGTTAATGTGAGTTCTTGAAGTCGCAATGGATGGAGGGAGGCAGAGACTGTATTAATCATTGATATTGCATATAGACCATGCTGACGCTGATCAAGGATCGCCTCACTCGCTCCGTATTCGATGATGTCATGGAGGTGGCCTGGTCCACCATGTGGAATGTAACCGATGAGACTGCTATTAATTGTAAGAGATTCCTCGATGGACGCGGCATGGAGTATTTCCTTAAATGTTTACACGTGAGCAAAGCCATCCACCATCCACAAAGCATTGAGAAATCCTAAATCCTGCATCTTCTGCGCTCTCAGACCTTTCCCGATCGCGATGAGCTGCTGCGTAACATGATGGGGCTGCTGGGCAATGTGGCAGAGGTCAAATGGCTGCGCCCCAAGCTGATGACACAGGAATTCATAGAGGTGTTCGCCCGTCTGCTGGACTCCTTGAGTGATGGCATCGAGGTGGGTCGAGCGAATGCGATTGCGAGACGAGGGCGACTAGAGAATGGTAATGTTAACCGTGCTAACCTGCGCTTCCAGGTCAGCTACAATGCGGCTGGTGTGCTCGCGCACATTGCATCCGATGGGGCCAATGCCTGGACCATCAAATCGCCCAGCCGGGAGCATGTGCTGCAACGCATGGTGGCAGCCATTGAACGATGGAATATCAAGAGTGAACGGAATATCAACTATCGCAGCTTTGAGCCCATACTCAGTCTGGTGCGCTGCTATGAGACGCCGCAATGCCAGCACTGGGCCGTCTGGGCATTGGCAAATCTGACACAGGTGAGTGTTTGGAAAACAGGATGATTATACCACCCCTGACTTCTGCCTTCTACCTTCTGCCTTCTGCCTGCCTTAGGTTTATCCCGAGAAATATTGCCAGCTGGTGGAGCAGGAGAATGGCATACAGATCCTGAACGAGCTGATCGAGCATGAGAGCCCCTACTGTGAGATCAAGCGCATTGCCCGTTTGGTCATCGAACAGTGCGATTCGGGGTCGGGATCAGAGCGTATGGTCGAGGGCTGAGCCAGCGCTCCAACATCAACACCAACAACACCAACAACAACAACAGCAACAACAACAACAACAACAACAACAAGAACAGCAACAACAACTGCAACTCCATCTAAATAATTAAATATTAGAAGAATACATCGCGATATGATATGATATGATTAATTGATTGATCTATATCTATATCTGTGTCTGTAACTGTAACTGTAACTGTAGGACTTTGAGTTTTTGTTGTACAATTTTTGTACAATTTGAATAGGCTTTCTCTTTTGTCCTTTCTCCTTATCCCTCTCTGTTTCGTACTTCGTATTTCGTAGTTAAGTGAAAACGTGTTATATTGTTCAAGAGATTCTTACCCCGACTTTTAATGTATAATTCGAGTGCGAAGAGAAGATAATGATGCCCCGATGAAGGGCAGCCGGAAGACGACAGCAAATAAGCATAATATCCCCCGATACATATACAATTCATAGACTACTATACACATAACATAACATATATATATATATATATATCTGATATATAAATTGTTGTAAGGCAAGCAAGATTATTTTAGGCCCCATCGTGAGGAATGTACATATTGTTAAAAACCGAGAAAACGTAAGAGGATCGTAGGAGGAACGTACGAAACGTAGCAAAAGAAAAGGCAAAAGCATGAGGCAGCTCCAGATTAAAGAAACAAAATCCTTAAACTGTAATCCGAGTCTTTCTTTGTCTTTAAGCTGTATTTAAAGGAAAACAAAAACAAAAACATACATACTTATATAGGTACATATGTATATCTGTTCGATTCTGTTCCTAGATTTTCGTTTATTCCGATGCTTCCTTCCTGATTTCGTTATTGCATCCGTTCTGCATGGAATACGATATTTGATATGTTTTCTATATTAAGTAGATCCCTAGAACATAAGTCTATAAGTAATGACTGTAAATAATTGCGTGTAACAATTTTTTTTATAGTTTTTTTTTCCCCCCCTCCTTGGCATAAATAATATTTATAACATTGTATGTTATCATTAGTTACACCTTAAACTGTAATCGTTTCTTCTGGGGCCAGAGCACCGGACGTCTAGCAGAGTGCAAAGCGGAGAGACGAGGACCTGGAGACTCTACACCTTCGCGTGGGAAGCGGAGACCACGTCTGCGTCTGTGAAGTGGAGGCGAGACCTTCTTCCTGTATTTCAATAAAGATACACACACACATGTGTCTCTGCTGCTGTGACTGTGTGTGTGCACATAAATTGCGGTAGTCGAAGAAGTCTGCGATAGCGAAGGAGGGGAGGTGGGTTGCGTCATGGCGGGGGTGGGTGGCATCGATGACGAAATGCCAACGGGTTGGAAATGTCAGCCAAAGCGCATGTGCAGTGGCACGAACGCGGTCCATCCCCAAAAATAACCCAACCCTTAAGCGCTCTCATTCACCTGCTCTCGCCACACACACACACACACACTCCCGCCAGTTTCCACTCTCTCTTTTCGCAATGAAGTTGACGGCACGCTCTCTGTCACATTTTGCCGCCCGGTGAGGACAGGACGTTCGTTTGTTTATTGTTGAGTCCATGTAAATGTGCTTTAATCGGGGAAAAACAACGGTAAACATAATTAATAAGTCGACAATTAGTGAACTAAAGTAGAGAGCAACACTGAAGCGGTCAAAACTGCATTAAGTTCGAATAATAACAAAGCAAAGGCCCGGCCCGGCCCGGCCCTGTGTTCCGTGTTCCCCTATTCCCATGGTTGCACCCATTCAACGGCATTCGGGAGCAGAGAGGAGAGGAGAGAGAGAAAAACAAGTTTTCATTCACAATCGCAGCGCGAATTTCATTCACAATACGAGAGCAAGCAAGCAATCTTTCAATCAATGGAAATCGAATCGTTTTATTCAATAAATCGTAAACAATAATTAATCCGGCAATTGCTGGCAGTCGGCAGCGGAAAGCAGCAAGCGAAATGCAAAACAATTGTTTGCTGGATTCTGCGCAGTCGCGGGTCGCGGGTTGCGGGTCGCAGGCATAACATCAACAAGGAAACTGCAACCGGAACCGGACCCTTGTCGGAATCGCCGCTGCCTTTTGTGAGATCAATAACCTCTCCTCTTATCAGCAGTGCGAAGGGGAGGGAAGGAAGAGTGCAAAAGGTTGCCATGGCAATGAAAAAACACACACACACATACACAAGGAAAATAGAGCGAGGAGAATAGAGCAAAACAAAAGAGAGACAAACAACAAAAGGAAAAAGAAACGAGGGGGAACGTTGTGAGTTGCTGCGGACACCGCAACTCTACGGTTATACCCGATACTAAGTCAGTATGGCTCTCCTCCGGCAACAGATTTTCGTCCTTTGTGGGGGCGGATGGGGGTGGGGCGAAATTCTGAGATATACGTTTTATAGTGACATCTTAAAGGAGTGTGTGTACCAAATTTGGTTACTCTAGCCTTAATAGTCTCTGAGATTTGTGGTTGCCTCAGATTTTCGTCCTTTGCGGGGGCGGAAGGGGGTGTGGCGAAATTTGGACATGAAACGGTCAAGGTCCGATATCACAGGAGTGTGGATACCAAATTTGGTTGCTCTGGCTTTTATAGGTTCTGAGATCCTTGAACTCATATTTTGCAATTGGCAAAACCGACCATGAAACCTGTGTGTTAGAGTGAGACAGAGCGAGAAAGAGTGAAATTGTTTTCGTGATTCTGGCTGTAATAATTATACGATCTGGTTCAGATTTTGCACTCTAGAAGATATAGTCATCTTCTACGATTCTGCGTTTTTAGTTTTCTCGTATCGTCGAAATTGTGGATGCCACAGATTTTCGCCCTTTGTGGGGGCGGAAGTGGGCGGGGCAAAGTTTTGAAATATTTTTGGAGCAGTGACATATCACAGAAGTCTGGATCCAAAACATCGATGCTCTAGCTCTTATAGTCTTTGAGCATTAGGCGCTGAAGGGGACGGACAGACGGACGGACGGACAGACGGACAGACGGACAGACAGACATGGCTCAATCGACTCGGCTATTGATGCTGATCAAGAATATATATACTTTATGGGGTCGGATACGATTCCTTCTGGACGTTACACACATCCACTTTCACCACAAATCTAATATACCCCAATACTCATTTTGAGTATCGGGTATAAAAAGAAAACTGTGTTCCATGCATGAAATAGACTAAGGTATTGATTACCAATTTTAGCCTATGATTAAAATGGAATCTAAGTTCTTTCTGGGCCCGCAAAGTAGTGCAACAATTCCAACGAGCGACAAATTGTAACAAATAATTTCACAGGCCACACAACAACAAACTACAGAAAAAGATTTCTCTCTCGACTCGGTCTCTAGGTGGGATTCGAACCACGGCGTAGAGCACAGAGCAGAACAAGAACAAAATCTCGCGCGGCGCCTCAGCGGACTCGACCAAACCGATGGCAATTCTTTTGGGCTCTTAATGCCACATGAAGCCCGAAAGCTTTTAAGCCAAAAGCTTGCCGGCGAAGCTTTTCGTAAACATTTTATTTATTGTACATTTATTGTATTCTTTTATTCGCAGAAACAAGACTGTTTTACAATCACTACTCTAAGACCACCCCAAAAAAAAGAGGAAAAAAAGGAAAAAGATCAAACCTGGATAGCAACGTAGTGCATGAGCATGTGGCCTGGCTCCGAGCGAGGCAGCTCGCGGGCCCTGGAGATCATCCCCACGAGTCAGCAGAATGCAGGAGGTAGTAGTCAGCAGGAGACGCTGGCCGATATCGAGCATATATCCACCATAGCTGGATCGCTGGCCTCCATTGGGTCCATATCGCACACGCAAATGAGATATGTAAGTCCTCCAATGTGATAACTGAAAGGAGATCTGTTAATACTTTGCACTTCCCAGCAATGTACAAACGATGCCGGCTACGATACGGAACATACCTCCCTAAACTCGGACTTCGACGAGGCTGAACTGCGCAGGGAACTGCTGAGAGATGTGAGTTCTGATGAGTTCTGATGCAGCAGGCACCCCACTAATCATGTACTTTGTTTTGTTTCTACCTCCACAGAAATGGAAACTCCTCTTTGATATGGTAATTACGGCAGGGATTCCCCTCTCCAAGATCTAGCCAAGACTGAACCCGTCTTTCTTTCGTTTTCAGTTCGATCCTGAAGGTTTTGGTGAAATATGCGTCACGGAATTCTTATTGGCCCTCACATCGCCGGAGTTCCTCTCCCAAGTGCCTATGAATAAGCGAGAGCTGCTGCTGGAGCGGGCCAAGAAGGCCCAAACGCCCACTGGCCCCGGCTATGTGACGTTCCAGGACTTTGTGAATGTGGTGAGTGCTGTGCTCCAGCTACGGCCCATGTGCACCGAATACAACATCAAACTCGATTTAAGTGCAAACACAGGTGCAAGGTATGTGCGCCTCGGATTCCTCGGAATCGTCGGAATCCTCGCAATCCTCCGGTTGGGCTCGTGTTCAAACAGAGTGCAAAAGGAAGGACACCACACACCGCACCGCACCACACCACACCACACCACACCACACACTCTTGTTTGGCAAATGCAAAAAGTACGCTCGGCAAATAGACGCTGTCGCTGGCTCCTGCCTCCTACCGCCGTCCTTTCCCTCTGACTCCTTTGGGGCCGAGTGAGCGTTACGCCCGGCTGGACATTTGATTGTTTGCCTGGTCGTCGTGCTGCTGCTGTTTGTCCTGATGTGGTGCTTACTTACATTGATCGAAAAGAGTGTCCAGCTCAGTACAGGGCAGGGCCGGGCCCAGGTCGGCGTGGCTTTCCCTTTTAAGCTCGGCTGCAGCTGTTGCCACCTCTGCACTGACTTCTTTTGGATTTAGCTTTGATTGGCAATCGTACTACGTACTATTGCATTTTGATTGATTCTCCCCAGTTGATTGGCATGCACACATGAGGACAGACAGACAGACACACACACACACACTCTATGCATAATCAATTCCTGAGTGTGTGCCCCACCCCCACCCTCTTTCTTCGACTTCGACTTCAATTGTTTGCCCAAAGTGTCCTCAAAGTCATGAATTAGCCATGGCCATCAGCAGCAGGACAATGTCTCTATTTGCCTTCTATCTTTGTGTCCTTTGCTCGCTCGCTCTCTCTCTCTATCGCTCTCCCTCTCTCCTTCTCTCTGTATGTGTGTTTTAGTCTAACGGTAATTGTGGATGAGCGCTCCTACAGAGGTGCGGTGCCCTTTTCTTTGCACAATGCACATCCCCTGTGAGGACATTATTAGGTCCTTGTTTGGTCACTGCCTAATGCATTTGTTATTCCAATTGTGGGTCCTGCCTCCGCCCCTGCTGCCGTTGCTGCTGCTGCTGTTGCTGCCTTTTGTCTGTGGCATTCATATCTTTAGCATCAATCTGGAGATCCTTGTTGCAATCTTTCGTTCGTAGACAACATATTTCCACTTAATTATAAATTTCAATGATCTGCAACTGGCAGTGTGGATGCTGGATGGTGAATGGTGAATGGAGGGGATACCATATGGGCCAGTGAGGAGCAGGACCTGCCTTCGAACGAAGGAATGCTCCGAACGATGTCTGCTCTGGCAATGCGACATGCATAATGCAGAGAGCCGCTGCTGCCGCCGCTGCTGCTGCTGCTGCTGCAATGGAGATTGCCCTCCGATGATGATGATTGTTGAATTTTTAACAAAAGCTCGCACGTGACAAATCCTTTTATGGCAGCGCAGAGAGCCCTGGGACATGGGACATGGGACATGGAACATGGTGGGGGCACCACCGATGATGACCACAGTGATGGTAGCGACGACGACGACGACGCCACCGAGGGGCAGATATGTGTTGAACGTTATGACAACTGGTAGGCACGAGGCGGCTGCTGCCGCGACTGGTCTGTCGTTTGTCTTCCGACGACGGCGACGGCGACGGCAACGGCGAAGAAGAGGCCGCATCTGGCATCAGGCACACAGCAGGAGACTACCGGCAGCCGGTCAAGAATCAATCTGATGCGTGCGCTGGCCACCACAACGAACACGGGATGCCCTAGGACGAGTAGAATTTAGTAGAATATTATTATCAAAGACTTGAAAGGGCCACAAACCGTGGGTGTCGGGCATCGGGCATCGGCTATCTGGCTATCCCGGTATCCGGGTGTTGGTAATTCCTTTCTTAAGTCCCGCTTTGACCTTCTTTGAGGCTCCCCGTCCCTGGCGAAAAGGGTAAGCACTTTTAATTGCAGTCGGAAAGAAGAATCGGGCAGGGCAGCAAAAAGCAAGAACGCCGCCAAGGAGCATTCTTGCATTAATCAGAAAGTCAACGGAGCTGCCAAGCATTCGATCATTCGATCATATAGCAACCGGGCCCCGGCCCCGTACCAGTGGCACGGCCTGGTCTCTCCCCATTATCATAATCAGGAGACGCAGCTGGCAGACGCCAAAGCTCTCAGCTTCAGCTCCCAGCTCCAGCTACAGCTACAGCGCTAACCAGCTGAACCTGAACCTGAACCCGAGACCGAACCTGTGCCGAGCACGCACCAAGAAATTCCAGCGGCTTGTCTTGAATGGGGGCCACTGTCGTGTGGAGAGTGGGTCTCCTCTGTGCTGGAATGCACAGCCTGCCAGCCAGCCAGTCAGCCAGCCAGCTGCTGCTTCTACATCGAAGATCGAGTTTATTGAATAAACATTCGCGAGTAGAGCTCCAGCTTCAGCTCCATCCTCCGCCGCGGTGGCGTCTGCTGCTGCTCCTTCTGTTGATCTCCAGCTCCGATAGGCGGCGGGAATCAGATCAGATTCGGACTTTGGAGTCCGCTGCTTGGAGTGCCTGGCTCCTTCTCCTTCCTCTTGCATCTTCTGATTTTGTTTCTGTTTCTGGTAGGTGCAAAATGCCTTGCGCCTTGGGCTCAGGGGACGCCTGGCAGAAAACCTGGAGGCGATCGATCGCCAAGAGATGGCGACGGCGACGACGACGACGACGACGCGGTATTAAATCAATGCCAATCCATAAATGGCCTACGCGGCGCGTAGATTGAATTGGAATCTCTTGGCGATTTCATTATTCTGCAATAATATCGCGCAAATCGATGCTGGGGTTGGAGGCACTCGCGCGAGTGGCAAACATTTCTGGTTAATTATGAAAGAGAGCTGTTACCCAAAGAACGGGGAGCGGGGATGGGATCTAGATTGGAGGACACAGATGCTCGGCTCACTTTCCAATCCGCATATTCCTGCAGGCTTTAATGTTCTCTTCCATTTAAGTCCTTGAACAAACGAAATAATCCAGAGGATACGACTGTCCTCCCATTTAATCGCTTTGACGTTTCCCCCAATTTGATTCGATTCGATTCTGTTCTGTTCTTTGACGGACGCCAAAAACAAGTGGGTCCCCTGTTTGTTCCGCCTTTTTCTCTGCTGATGGCTGGATGCTTGAACCTTGAGTTCTGGATGGAGTGGACGTGACAGTGCCAAAAGATGATGTCGCTTGTCCAATTCGCCCGCGAACATCCACTCTGACTCCCACTCCCACACATCCTTCACCATTCGGCATTGAGTTCTCCTCTCTCCACCTCCACCACCAATCGGCATCGAGGTTCTCTGTGCTACTACATAGGGGGCATTGCTTGTCCTCCTTCGGGGTGGGGGTGGGGTTGGTTCTCCTCCTTCCTGGTCATCCATCGAGCAGCATTCGTGCTCTGCTCCTCCTCCTCCTGCTGACGATGTTTGGTCAATGGTCAATTTGGCAGCCGTTTATTTTGATTGTTGTGCATCCGGGGGCAAGGATAATGGCGTGCAAACGACATGGACCAGAGCCCCATTCCCGCCTCTGCGCTATCGTCACGGAACGCGAGGAGGATGAAGGACCATGCACATAGATGGTGCCATATCCTACTCCTCCTCCGTCTGGTATCCTGCAGCGTCGTCCTCTAGGTCCAGGTCCCGTTTTTCGCATATCTCGAAATGATCATTTTTGCATTTTATTTGTGCACGTCCCGTGTCCCGTGTCCCGTGTCCAGTGTCCAGTCCTGGCTCCCAGTGGTTCTTCCGTTCAGCAAAGCTGCGTCTGCAGGTGTTTGTCCCGAATACGAGTCCAGTTTATGTAATCCCCGGCCACACCACCACCGGAATATTTATCATCGCAACATTTCAGGAAATCGAATTTTTGCTTTCATTTTTGGTGGGGCGGGGGGTGTGTAATCCGGCTCTATTTGAACACTCTTTCGTGGGGGGAAGGGGGGCGTTTGGGGTTTGGAAATCAAATTAAATTTCATTTGTTCCCTGCCCTGCCACCCTTCCCGCCTGCCTGCAACAAACACAGAAACATAGAAACGAAACGAACTAATTATGTTGAAATAAATTTAAATGGGGCACAGAGCACCTGACATTTACGACAACATCATAAAACCCGAAACAGAGAGTCCATTCCAGTCGAGTCCCGTCCACTCCAGAGGGGTCAATGATTGGGAAGAAGCTACATTGCTTCTGTTTCTGCTGCTTCTGCTTTTGCTGCTGCTGCTGCATTCCTCGTTCAAGCTCAAGTGCCTCGTATAATTGCTGCAGTGTCGTGTCCATCCAGTCCAAGGCGGAAGCGCAGGCACGGGGTGCGCAATGCGCACATCATTAACCTGTGACCCGACCCATACGCTAATTAGACATCAGTGGCCATCCTCTAGGCCTAGGCCTAGGCCTGGGTCTGGGTCTAGGCCTAGGACACGCGTTGCTCAGGTTTACACCTACTACTCTCCCCTCAACGGCAGTGGCAGTGGCAGTGGCAGCGGCAGCTGAATCGTCAGATTGCGGCTGCTCAGTGGGTTGGAAAACTCTGCTTTCGGGACTAGAAATGTTTGTGTTTTGTTTTTTCGTTGGTTTTTTTGGATTGTTTAGAGCGATATCCGATTTCCAGGCATATGCTTCCTCCATTGGCGGCACGCCCCTTCAAAGGCAAGCACTGGCCCTAGTTTCGAACAGCAGTCAAACAATGCGTATGGCTCAAGTGGAAGGAAGCCGCTGTTTGGGACTCTTTTAGGTTTGGTTTTTGCCTCCATTTTTGCCAATCTGCTGCTGCCAAACAATGTGAGGAGTGGCTGTGCTGCTGCTGCTGCTGCTGGAGTGCCTCGCGTGTCATTCCATTTCCGCTTGCCTCAGAAATCGCAAATCAAATACAGAGACGGCGATGGAGATGGAGCGAGCAAGCGACGACGACAGCTGCTCCTTGGGACTGTGCCGTGCCGTGCCGTGCCTGCTCCTTTGCATACACACATACGCAGGGCAAGCATATCCTTAATCTATATATGGTATGGTATGGAATGGAGTCGCATATAGCTTTTGATTTGCAATACAAAAGCCAACGGGCGGTGCTGCTGTTTTTCGCTGCTCTCCTCTGTTGTGCATTCCAATTCTCAAGACAATAGACGGCGTCAAAGGCCAAAACGTCAAGGTAGTAGAACATTTTCCACTGATTCATGGATTTCTTAATGTCTTGACAGTGCGTACTCGTACTCGTACTCCCTCTCCCTCGCTCTCGCTCTTATTTGGATCGGAGTCTCCTCGTGTTCTTATTGTTCTTGACATCGCAAATACAGGAAACTGCTGTTGCTGGGAAAGGTGCAAACGAACTTCCGCTCCAAATCAGTTTTCGATTTGCTTTTTCCCTCTCGCTTGCCGCTGCCGCTGCCTCTTGCCGCTTGCCGCTTGTCGCCTGTCGCTGTTTTCCATATCCATTTCAGAGCTCTTTTTGGCTTTCAGCTGCTTGTTTGCACTTTTTCCTTTTTGCCATTCGTTTTGTTGCCTTTGTTGCTGCCGCTGGCACGCGCGCGTCCTGCACTTTGGAGGCAGATGTCATCAATCCACAGATGCAAGGTAGATTCGTCTTCGGGCTTAGGGTTTAAGGATGGCGATGGCAATGGCGATGGCGATGGCCACTAATCAATCATCATCTAGCTGCCCCAAAAAAACGGTAGCGCCAAAGCCAAAGCGGCTGAAAGCCTGATTACCCTGTAATTAGGCAGCAACCTGCCAAAAAAAAAGGCAAATGTGAATTTAATGAGTAAAAATGTGATAATTAGCGGACATAACCGGACCCCCGACGAGGCCGACAAAGGTCAGAGCCGAGGCGTATCGTCCTCATCCTCACCCTCACCCTCATCCTCTCGTTTCTCATCTCGTTTTATCCCAGGACTAATTACAGGGCCAGGGAGGAGTCCCAGTACCAGTCCGAGTCATTTGGCTAGACGAAAACCCACCAGCAGAGGCACAGGCACCTTAGCAGAAGCAGCAGCAGCAGCAAGTGCATCCGTTCTGCTGTAATTGCTGATTGCTGTGTTTGTTTAAGATTTAAACAACTGCTTTCGAAGGGGGGACTGCGATGCGATGTGACGCGTTGCGTTGCGTTGCGGCCTGCCTGCCCTCCAGCGGAATGCAAATTGAATTAGGCCTTGGCATAATATTGTCATTCAATTAGATGATCCGTTGGCCAGTGGTTGCGCGGGGCTGCTTGCTCGTGCTGTGCCACAAACAACAAACAAATCCATTCCCATTAAATGAGCTTAGTCTTGTGCTCCTCCAGCCTCCAGTCTCCTCTCTTGGCCATGGCCTGAAAGCACAAGAAAAACAAATGCTAATCAAATGGAAGATTTTATGAGCTGCCAAAGGAATGTCCCTCAAGAGCCAGATGGATGGGTATGCAGCATCTGCATCTGCTGCTGCATCTGCAGGCGGACATCCCACCCACCCACTTCTACTGCCACTTGTCCAGTGTCCTTGCGGGGACACCTCTCTTGTCCTCCTCCTCCTGCTGCTGCTGCTGCTGCTGCTGCTCCTGCTCCTGCCCGACTTCAGTTTATAAATATTGCTCAACTGCTTGGAATAAAAATGTCAACACGGAGCCAGAACGAGGTACGAAATGCATAATAGAGTGGTATACAATGCTCACCGCTGGCCGACGACGCTGCTGCCGCTGCCGCTGCCACTGCTGCCTGGCCACCAACACGGCACCACCGCCGACGGCGGAGATGTCCTTTTTTCCGCATAGCCATGGGCTGACACACACACACACATGTGTGTGGTAGTGGTGGTGGTGGTGGTGCTGCTGCTGCTGCAACGGACGTAATTCAAAAGAATTTTTCCATGCCTCATAGAGGAGCGCCGCCAACGTTGTAGTCGTTGCTCCCCTCCTCCTCCTCCACCAAAAGGCAATGGGCCATGTTTGACCATGTCCGGGATCCTGGTTCTGGTTCTGGTCCTGTCCTGTCCTGCCCGTGTGTTAAATGTTTTGCGTCAATTTGTCGCTTTATGTTTGCGACGCGACCCAAAAAAAAAAGAAAACACACACAGGCCCTGCGGAAAGGAGCAGAACGTGAATGGAGCAGCGTCCACAGTCCACCGTCCACGTACCTGGTGACGTCATGCGGTGACCAGGCAGGCTTCCATTTGCTCTTGGTCTGCGTCTGCGTCTGCCCAGGTAATGACATTATCAGCCGCAGCAAGGACACTGTTCGGTGCCACGTCGGAGTCGGAGTCGGCATCGGCATCGGCATAGGCAACCCATGGCGCGCAGTGTGCACACGGAGGAGAGGAGTCACTAAACAAACGATAATGTAATGCAATTCTTTCGGCAGCCCAACCCTCCTCCATTTGGCCCTTTTTCCCATGTTGTGTGTGTTTTGATCGCTTGATCTTACCGAAAAAAAACACCAAACCCCATTTGTCACTTGGCCACAATGCATCTGGGTGTTCCCATTGTTGACAACACAAATTCGTAAGGCATATTGTTTGTGCAATTGTAACAATTCAATACGAAGAATTTTTATCGGAAGTAAATCGGAGCATTTGATCTTTTTGGCTTGTTTTCTTGTTGTTGCGAAAAATTATAAATAATTGAACGTTACTCAACACTAGCCAGCAAGTGGACGTGGCAGAATGGTGGGAGAAAGAGAAAGAGAGAGAGGGAGAGCAAAAGAAACTTACGCACGCCGGCGGGAACGATGTCGTGTCTGACGGGACGCCTTCATTCAACACAATAATTTATTAGTTAAGTGTTGAGTGTTAATTGTGATTAAATTATAAATTGTGTTGAATTTGCCAAGCATCATGGCCAATTGATTGGAAAGCAGAAAGCAGAGAAAATCCAGCCGGTCTAGGATTTCACCGCGTAAGTGGATCTGCGCTGCGCTGCGGTGCGGTACTGGAAGCTCGTGTAGAGTTTAGCATGCATTTCCAGTAATTGGAAGCACACCCACACATCGATACATGTGTACTGTGCTGCCACCTTTAGCTGTTTACTATGCAAATATTGTGTGTGTTCGTGTGTGTGTGTGTGCGTGTGTAGAAGCGGGACAAACAGACGTGGAGAGTAAATGGTAGCCGCATGCCGGCCGTCCCCGTCCCCTCCTGCTTTTTGGCTGGTGATTTATCAATTAAATAAAATTTGATAATTACTAGCATTAAGCCGGCAGACTAGCGCTGATTAACCACAAGTAGTAGTGACACTGGCCTGGCCCGCTCTCACACCCACTCTCTCGCCCCCACCCCGCATAGCGGAAGTAACTATTTTGTGAGCGTTCTCTTTTTTTTTTCTTCGGACTTTTTTTTTGCCCTGCGGCTCTGAAAACTTAATTTGTGGCGGTTTTTTCTTGTTTTCCTTTCGTAATCGTGCATTTTAATTGCGTGTAGGCTTCATTTGGATTCCTCTTCAGCCCCTCCCCTCCTCCGCCGTGGCAGTTCCACTCGCTTTTAATTAAACACAATACACATTTTCCGCCTTTTGCAGATTTTCGTCTTGTTTCTGTTGTTGTTTTATGAGCCGCCTTAATTGCGTGGCCCGTTTCGCATCTTTGTTAACATCTTAATTACATAATAAAAATTATTTAGTTTTGCGCTAGTCACACACACTGCGCGTAAGCCAAATGCGAATCCAAAGAGTTGTGTGTTCATAATTTTATGGCTCGTTTAGTTTTGGGGTTAAAGATTTATGCTCGCAGATTCGTAGATTCGCAGACTCGCAGATTCCCAGACCAGACCCTCAGGCTCTCCAAAAACAAAAAAGAAACCAACAACAACGGAACGAGCGGAGAGAGTGCGTGGTGCTGTGCTTCCTTGTGTGACTGTGTTTATCTCACTCCAACGCAGCGCATTCCATCAAGTGTGGAGAATAGGAACAACAGTGCTACGTCCCCTCCGAAGATCGGCAAGTCTCTCCCCTGCGTGCTGCTATGTCCATCCCATTCCATCCCATTTCATTGCATCAAAGGTGGCTCCCCTGAGCGCGTGTGTGTGTGTGTGTGCGTGTGTGTGACTATGGCCGTCCCACTCCAATGCAATGCATTCACAGTTACAATACCACTGTTACGACAAAACTGTCCTCGGGGGCCACCATGTACTCGAACTTGCGGGTTACCACCCGGAGGAAGCACAGCTTGTCGGTGGGATCAAGGTCCCGGACGGAGCTCTGGGCCAACTTCACAAAACTCGAATTCAAATGCTTAACGATCCCAACCGCCGTGCTGTTGTCGAAGGAGGTCTGCATCACAGTGTCCGAACCATTCTCAGACACCACATAGCCACTCGTCTGCTCCGAGATGCGCGCCGTATTCTCCGAATTGCTTTGGACGACAGCCACCAGTTTCTTGAAGTTAGACTTATTCATTGTAGAAAATATACATATCTATATACTGTCGGGGCTGATGTTGAATTGGGGAGCACAGCTTTCTGGGATCGCTCTTCTCATCCTTTCCACCTTTCCGGATCTCTTCCAGATGAGCGGCAAGCGTACGCGCAGCTTCAAATGCGCAGTCCATCATCGGGATCGCGAGGTCTGCTCTGAGAACGACTTTCAGCTGGTGCTGAACGAGCCGCCGCTCTTCAGAAAGATGGTCCATGCCGTCGCGATGGAAATACTCCCCGAGGAGCGGGATCGCAAGTACTACGCGGATCGGTACACCTGCTGTCCGCCGCCCTTCTTCATTATCCTCGTGACAGTCGTTGAGGTACGCTCTAATCCCCTGCTCGCCGAGCCGAAGCTCCGTCTCTAATGATTCTCTCCGTAGCTGGGCTTCTTTGTGTATCACACGATGGTCACGGGAGAGGCCGCGCCGCGAGGGCCCATACCCACCGACTCGATGTTCATCTACCGACCGGACAAGCGGCACGAGATCTGGCGGTTCCTCTGCTACATGGTGGTGCACGCCGGATGGCTGCACTTGGGCTTCAACGTGGCCGTGCAGCTGCTGTTCGGGCTGCCGCTGGAGATGGTCCACGGCTCGACGAGGATCGCCTGCATCTACTTCTCGGGCGTGCTGGCCGGCTCGCTGGGCACCAGCATCTTCGACCCGGAGGTGTTGCTGGTGGGCGCCAGTGGCGGTGTCTACGCTCTGCTGGCCGCCCACCTGGCGAATGTCCTGCTCAACTATCACCAGATGCGCTACGGCGTCGTACGGCTGCTGCATATATTAGTTTTCGGTAAGAAACGAAGAGCGCCAAGCAGCCACAAGGCGAATCACCACAATCTCTTGTCTCGTCTTGCAGTTTCGTTTGATTTTGGTTTCGCCATCTACGCGCGTTATGCTGGCGAGGATGTGCTGCTGTCGAGTGGCGCCGCCGAGGATGTGCAGCAGCACCATGCCGCCACGGAGGCCGCCGTCTCGTTTGTGGCCCATCTGGCGGGCGCCGTGGCGGGCCTCACCATCGGACTGCTGGTGCTGAAGAGCTTCGAGCAGAAGCTGCACGAGAACCTCCTCTGGTGGATCGCCCTCGGCACCTACTCGGCCCTGGTGGTCTTCGCCATTGCCTTCAACATCCTGCACGGCTTCACGTTGTTCAATATGCGCATGGAGAAGGTACGCGTCACGGAGACGTACTTCAACGACTTTCGGGTGTGAGAGGAGGAGAGACATCCTGGACACCCTCCTGCTGTATCCTGCAGTATCCTGCTTTGTTTTTTTTTGTATTCGGTTACATTTTCGGATCGTTTATGTTCATTTTCGTTCCGTTCCGTTGAAGTTTTTATTGTTTTTTCGGAAGACGATTAAGTTTGCAGTTTTCTAGTTTCTAGTTTCTAGTTTTCCAATTTCATTGTTTTGTAATGTGCGTATCTGTACAATCAGGCAGGTATATCGAGCACTATTCTATATCGACATATATCTAGGGGACAAATCGTGTGTCGTTTAATCCATTATATATTTTGTTCTGTTTTCGGTAGTTAAGTACAAAGCACCGATGCAAAGAGTATCATCAGAGATCATTGAATTAGAGATATTTACAACAAATCGAACTGATTAGGTGTAACATAATGCTCAAGGAATTCGATATATATACACACATATATATAAATGCAAGACTTTCTAGGGATAAACAATTTAAGCTGAAAGAAAAAAAATACAAAAAATAAATATATATATTGCTTTATGCGCTATATGGAAACCGATATTGGCAATGCACTAATTAATCGAAATTCGAACGGGCCTTAAAACACACACACCACACACATTGAGATGATGACAATTCCTACCTCAAAATAAAAGAGAAAATATATTATGATTGGATTGGATCGGTTTCAATTTCATATAGCCGCCGTGCATTTAATATCGTCACTGCCAGCCAGCTTTTATGGATCAATCGATTTTGCATCAAATATACACCACATTTTGTATTTACAATGTTTGTTGTACTTTGTAAATAAATTGAATAAAGTCGAGAATTATTTGGTTTGATCAATTCAATTTGAATTTGAATTTGAATGGCGCGCCTTCGCACAGGAGCTTAAGGTGTGGTTACACCTAAGTTCGAGGTGTGGTGACACTTGTCACTAGTCTCCACGATCAGCGGCCATTTTTGGAGAGTTCGTGTTCGTCGGAAAAGTCGCAGTGCGTTTCGCGTCGCAGTTTTTTTGTTGTGTTTTCGCGTATTAACCGGTAAAGAACGGCAATTTAGTCATATAATTTAACGGGATGTGACAGCCTGTCGGGCAGCAGTGAAAAAACAACAATATCTCCCGACACGTCCCCTGTGTGCCTCCAGGAGCAGCCGCCTACAATATTGAATATTGTCTACAAGTCTCCACGATCGGTGGAGTGAGAAAATCGCAGTGCACATCGCGTCGCGGCATTTGATTTTGTTTTTTTGCGTATTTAAAGATAAGGAATGGCAAAAGAAAGCACATTCCTTCGGGGGAACAGTGACAAAACAACAATTCCTGTTGTCCAAACGTCTCCACGATCAGGCGACATTGTTGGAGAGTTCGTGTTCTGCCAGCAAATGGAAAAGTCGCAGTGCGTATCGCGTGGTCGTTTCTTTCGGGTTTTCGCGCATTTAACGATAAAGAATGGCAATCCATCCTTATCATTTCACGAGTTATGACATATCCTGACGGGGAGCAGTGAAAAAACTACAATTTCTCTTGACACGCGCACCTGGGCCACGACAATGTCGCCAACAGGAGCCCGCACCCACACAGCGCCCTTCCGCCCTTCTCCAAAACAACTTTGGCTTTTTTGCGAGGCTCCGTTTTGCTGTGTTGCGTGTTTGTGACATCTACATTTACGTCCAGGGTGATTCCTTCACATCACCCCCCACCCCCCACCGCTCGCCCTCGCCCGCATCCTCAGCGGCAGTGCAGTTAACAAATCCCAATCCCAGCGGAGGGACATGGAATTTATGTTTTATTTGTGGATACGTACACATTTCACCGTTAAGTCATTCGTCAGCGTTGTCACACCTAACGGAAATAAGCAACGGCAAAGGAAAGGAAGCGGATAGGGAGGCGGAAGGAAAAGTGATGAGAAAACAAATGCAAAAGATGGAATAAAATAAGCAACAACTGTGTCCACGCGCCGATTTCCTTTCGGACAAAAGATGCCGCTGCTGCCGCTGCTCTGCTCTGCTCTGACGCTGATTAATGTTGGAAATGTGATAATTTGATGCTGCCAACGCCAGAACAGAACGAAAGGTAGGTGGAGGAGGATTAGCAGTGCTAAGTGGGAGGTGGAGAAGTGTCCACTGCGCTGTGGCAGTGGCTGGAATGTATTCCAGGAGTGGAATGCATTTGAAATGAGGGGTAGGGCTGAGAGAGTGGGCTGCGTCTCAATTCTCCAAACCACCAAATGCTGCTTCGGGGGGAAGCGAGTGGGTGTGGAGAGACTGGAGACTAAGAGAAGGCAGGGGTGAAGAGAGCGATGTTTAGCGGGAAAAGAGTGGGTGGAAAGGTGGAATGGAATGGAAGAGAGTGAGTGGAATCTATTCCACGTGGAAGTTCGAGTGAAGAAAGATCCAATAAATGGATCAAGAAGCGTGTCTTTTCTTTCGCCTCAAGTCCCACTAAGTTTTCTCTGGCCTGTGGCTAATACTTGGATTAACCGCCAAGACTCCACTAAGCTGCGTCTTCTAAAGTGGGGATGGGAATGGGGATGGGGATCGGGATGGGGGTTGGGGGGGAACGAATACCAGGCTCTGGAGTACATAAATCATATCAATAGCCGGTCCCGTCCAATCGAGGCTTCGGCTTCGGCTTCGAGTGCAGTTTGGAATTCAACATTGCTGGAAATTCCTGTGTCCGCTTCTGAGTCCCCTCCTGGCCCCGCTCCCCGCTCCCCACTCCCCACTCTCTCCGGTGCTGGGGCTGCTGCTGCTGCTGCTGCTGCCCCATCCGATGCGGTGAGCAAACAAACATGTTTATAAAAAGTACAAGTTAATATTTATGTAATTCAAACAGATGCGAATGAACGAACGAGACAAGGAGATCATTACATTGACATATTCAGGCACACACACGCGCGCACACGCGCGGATGGTCCATCCGTGAGGCATTCCACAGAAACAATGAGGATGGGAGGAGGGAGCACGCGACCATGTACCGCAGAGCAAGCGGGATGAGAGAGCAGAGAGAGGGACGGACAGACAGTGCGTCCCACGCGACGCAGAAATCAACCTGCAAGAGGACGGGGCCTTTTGTTTTGAGAAGGTGAGGAGGAGCCTGGAGGAGGAGGAGGAGGAGGAGGAGGCTGGAGGCTGGAGGAGGAGGTCGGAGGAATCTCGCATCTCACAGTTGTCGTCGCTCTATCTGCAACATGGACATGGGGATTCGCAGTCGGACTTGGACTTGGACTCTGACTCGGACTCGGACTCTCTGCCACAGGAATGAATGCTTATCAAAAAGGCGCACTTGTACCTGTCATAAAAGCAACTGAAATATTGGCGTGGCCGACAGAAAGGAGACCCCGAAAAAACCAGAGAATCCGAGAAGCAGCGAAACAGAGAGACCGGGGGACAAGTGCGAGTCCTCGCCCCCCCCCCCCCCCCCTCTCTGGGTGCCTTTTGCAGTTAATTCTTTTTTAATAAACTGCACAAAAGTCCACTCCAGGTGGACTCCAGACCAACAAAAAACGAGAACAAAGAGAGGGCCAAGGAGGGCCAAGGAGGGCGGCGAGAGGCAGAGAAGAGGAGTGGCGCGCCCCAGGACCTGGGCCGTCTGTCCTGCCAGACCATTTATCTCACTCGACGGCAAATATGGAAATTTGTTGGCCCAGAGTGGGAGGCTCTTGGCGGCTCTCGGCGGCCCTTTGTGCTGCGCGCTTGAACCGCTTCATTAAACACTTGGCGGCCTGGCCTGGGCCCCACTGTGTGGGCTCCTCGGCTCCTGGGCTCCTCCAAGTGCTCCTTATGTCCTGGCGCTACAATTCCGCTTCTGCGGCTGCGGCAAATGCTTAGAAAAGCAGCGGAATATGAAACTGTCGCAGGACTAATTATAAAGAAGGAAAGAAGGACTAAAAGGAGGAGCAGGAGGAGGAGGAGGGGCAGGAGGGGCAGGAGTGTACTCTGGACAAACAAATTAATGCTGAAACCAGGACAAAAGTCAAAACAGGACAACAAACAAACCAAAAAGCGGGCCAAGAGAGAGGGGGGGAGGGAGGCAGGGAATAAAGCGGCGGATATTCCGAGGGATAATCAGATTCTAACCAAAGCCTGAGTCCTAGTCCTAGTCCTAGTCCTATATTGGGTTACCTACGTGTCCTTTATGGGCCTTTTAGGTTAATTGCCTGCCATGCATTCCCCCTTTCCCCCCTTCAACTACTCGCCTGCCCCTTCGCCATTAATCTGGTGGGCACATGAGGTCATGGCTTCGTGGCGGCGCTGCCCCCCTGCGCCTGGGAGCAGGCCACTCTTCCCGGATGGACGGACACGAAACACGAAATTAGCCCCACCCACCCCCGTATCCCCATGTATGCAAAGGACCCCAAAAGGATCGGCCGGAGGACACCTGTGCGTGCTTGCCGGCAGTTTCCTCGCTCCTCGCTTCCGTCACAGACAACAAAGGATTCAGACATTCAGACATTCAGACGTTCAGACGTTTTCCATAATTTTCACATGCTCGAAAATCCCTCAAGGAAAAAGGAGTGTGGAAAGCCAGTCCCTGTCCTTGCCGCAAGGCGTGCCTCTTAATTGCCCCGACGACTACCAGGGGCGGGGGCACGGGCAGGGGCAGAGGCAGGGGTAATGCTATTAAAGGAGAAGCCAGCCAAACGATGACGAAGACGACGCTGTCGACGAGTGCGCTGTCCCTCCCTCCGTCCCTCCGTCCGTCTGTCACCTGCTGGGATTTTGTTGTGGCGCGGGAGGGGAAGGGGCTGCGGGGATTCAAGGTCGCTTCTGTGGGAACGATTCTCACATTTCTCTCGGGGCAAAAACTCAGAGACGTCCGATTTTGTTTTACAAAATTTTTGGAAAGTCTCATCACTCAAAAAAAAAAAAAAAAAAAATGATTCCAGCTCCGATCGGCGTTGAAGGACCGGGCGGGAGTCCGCTGTCCGAACAGAAGGCAGCGACTGCTCCGCGGCACGGCCCAAAGATGGATCCTTCGCCTTCAGTGCCTGCCCCGAAGGGGAAACGAGTCGCGGCCCCTCCCGCCCCGCCTGCCACGCCTGCCCCGCGGCCGGTGATCAGGTACTCGCGCTTCCGCGACGAAGCGGAGCTGGCGCACCTGCAGCGCCTCATCGACGGGACCCTCTCCGAGCCGTACACCCTCTACACGTACCGCTACTTCGTCTACAACTGGCCGGAGCTGTGCTTCTTCGCACGCCACAAGGAGCGCTACGTGGGCGTGGTCGTGGGCAAGGTGGAGGCCTACGACATGGGGATGTTCCAGGGCTACATAGCCATGCTGGCGGTGGACCCGGAGTACCGCCACCAGCACATCGGCCGGACGCTGGTGTGCAAGGCGGTCGCGGCGATGGTCGACGAGGACGTCGACGTGGTGATCCTCGAGACGGAGTGCTCGAACGCGGCGGCCCTGGCCCTCTACGAGAGCCTCGGCTTCATCCGGGAGCAGCGCCTCTTCAAGTACTACCTGAACGGGGGCGACGCCTTTCGCCTCAAGCTGGGCCTCAAGGCCGACGTCATGGAGCCGCCGTCGCCGGACTACCACACTGAGGAATGCTGAATATCCTCCTCCTGCCCCCCTCCTCCCATGTCCCCCCATGTACATATATATTGTAAATTAATGTTTTCTGAATGGGAAAACTCCCGCTTTACTCGGGAGAGGTCCTCCGCCTCTTGGGCAGCCCGAATCCCAGGTAGTTTCCTTATCGAGGCAGGAGTCCCAACAGGAGTCCTGCGGAGCGACCAATAGCCAGGGATAAGTGCCTTTCAGGGTCATCAGAATCGGAGCGAAAAAAGGAAGGAGGAAGGAGTACTCCCTGCGATAAGGTGGGTTAAGGTCCCTTAGGCGGTGGTCTCTGCTCTGCTCTCGATCTCTCGTGGCTCTCAAAGAGAACTCTCTGTACTTTCAGGTTCTTTGATTGCAACAAAAACCCTGCTTGAAGGACCATTGAACCCCAAGATCGTTGATCTCTGGCGATATCCCCACTCGAGGCATGCTTATAGCTTCCTCAGTTGCCACTGGCTCTGCCACTGCCACTGGCTCTGCCACAGCCACTGCCGCTTCGCCTTCTTGCGCCAAATGTAAACAAAAAACGATCCAAAGACAACTTTTGGGGCAGGTGGCACGCCAGCAGAGCTCCAGCCTCTCCTCTGAGCTGCAACTGCAGCTTGTGTCCAGATGACATGCAACGTTTGTGGCACAACAAGCGGCGGCAGCACCGGCCTGTTGGCGGCGTTGATTGAGTTGCACCTGCCATTCGCAGAAACAAGCTCAACGAACGAGAAGCAGCAGCCACAGCAGCAGCAAAAGCAGGAGTCTGCGGTGGCAAGCAGCACACACACACACACACGGGGCACACACATACAGAGGAGGCTGTCCCGATGGCCGCGTTATTTATGTGGATTTTTCGGAGCTTTCGCAGCGGAGACGAGGAGCAGGAGGGAGGGAGCGAGGGGGCTGCCTGGTGCCTGTCTGACCTCGTCGCTCCATCGGCTGTTGCACATCGCATCGGTTGACATTGTGGCTCGCTGCCACAGCGTCTGAATTTCAATTTGATGGCCGCGAGTGTCTACCATAAATCTCGCCAGCAGCCCAGCCGCCCAGATGCTGCTCTCTTTGCGGCATAGATCGTCGGAGTGCACTCCGCCCCCGAAAATGGCACTGCCACTTGACTCGGCGTGGCGAGGGGTGGAGGGGTGGAGGGGGGGGGGAGTGCCTCTGATAATTGTATAATTTAATGTGAAATTAATTGGCAGATGCAATCAGGCAGCACAGCGGCAGGGGCAGGGGCAGGGGCAGCGGGAGCGGCATCGGCGTCTCCTTCTCGGATCTCGGGGCAGGGAGGAGGGGAGTGCCTTGTTATACGCTTCTTTGATTATTCACAATTATTAATTATGCATTTATTTGCTTGTTGCTTGTTGTTTGTGGACTTCCTTTTGCTTCCTTCCGTCCAAGGATTCCCTCAAGTGGAATGCCGAGGGGGCGGAGGGGCCACAATCCTCGGGGAAGTTGGAATTATGCGTTCTTTTTGGTGCTTAATATTTTCTAAGGTGATATTTATCGACTGCTGTCGCCCCACTGTTGCCCGCCCTGTGCCCCCCCCCCCTGTGCCCCTCTGTTCTTCGGAATTCCATTAGTAATAGCCGTAATATGGGGCAAGTATTGATTTAGGGGGAGGGCTCCCCTCATCAGAGCCAGAGCCAGAGCCACCCTTCTGCTTCGATGGAAAAAGCTGTTGAGACTGAAAGATACTTCGGCTGAGGAATATTTTTGGATGCCTGAAAACTGGGATGCATTTCGCGGGATGGATGGATGGATCTGGGGTGTATCTACGGCTTCTTGGGGGCCACCATACGACCTCCTTTGGCACCGCCTACAGGGTATCTGGAAAGCTGTGCGCAGTGGGTGGGGGGTGGCGGGTGGGGGGCAACGGGTCTTAATTAAGGATTTTCTTGGGGGCTTTAGTTGCAATTATTCACTCGCCGAATGACACGAGAGAAGTTCTCCGGAGAAGTGCCCACATTTATGCAATTTTTGTTGATATAAAACAAAGGCAAAGGCAAAAGCAAGAACAAAAATGGAACAAATATCGATTGCTGTGGAGTGCCACTCCCCCTGGCACTCCCCCCTCTCCCCCTCTCCGACTCCGGGCTCGTCTCCGCCCTGGAGATGTGTCTGCTTGCCGGAATGCGAGAAAAATGCGAGAGACCATCGAGGAATTTCATTTCTAATTTAGACATTTATTTTTGTTCAATTTTAGTCGTTTATTTATTTATGATTTTTCGTTTCGTTACGTTCTCTTTATGTTTTCTTTTGGATTTTTGCATATTTGCTATTTGCTATTCGCTATTCGCTATTTGCTATTTGATTTCTCTCCGTGTCCGTGTGTCCTTTGGGGGCGTATCGGTTATAAGGGGGGTGGTAGGGGGGGCGTGGGGTAGGGGTGTATTTTTGTGGGTTTTCCATTACATTGAAAATTGAATATAGAGTATGCTACGGCTATGGCTATGGCTATGGCTAGGGGGGAGGGGGGTCTATGGGGGGTCGCCCTTTCTATAGTTTTTGGCTTACGCTTCTGCTGGCTGACTTTTCCAGGCCAGGGATTATCTGTGTATCCTTGTATTCGGGATATCTATTCGGGATACACGGGGAGTACGATGGAGTACGATGTCGAGTATCTTGCGAGTGTCCTTAGGTGTATCTATCTATCTTTATGTGTTTATCCTTCGATCAAAACCCTTTTCAAACTGAAATCAAAATGCAAAAAATTTAAATAAAATAAAACAATATATTTGCATATATATTTTGTTGTTGTTTTTGTTGTTGATAATTGTTGTATTTTCTTTGGCTTTTCATCGTGTCGTCTGTGTCTGTGTGTGTTTTTCTCTTTACATTTTGTTGTTGTTTTTGTTTTTGTTTTTGTTGTGTGTGTTTTTTCGTGCTTTTTTCCACTAAATTATTAAATAATTAAATAAATAAATTGACAAAAAAAATGAAGGAAATAAATATATATATATATATAAATTAGTAATACTTTTTTGTGTGTGTGTGTGTGTGTGTGTATTGTATGTATCTCTCTCTCTCTCTCTCTCTCTGGGGGGAGGGGGGATTACTTAGGGATAAATATTTTGTGAATTTTCTTGAATTTTCCCCTACCATATCTTGTATCTATCTATCTTTTATCGTTTATCTTTTATCGTTTATCTTTTATCTTGTATCTTGTATCTGGTATCTTGTATCTTGTATCTTCTATCTTCTGCTTTGACTAGTGTGCGGACTTAATAGTATTTACAATTTGTTACGTGATTTCTTTTCTATATATTCCTAGAGCTCCCTACGGCCCCTCGCTGCTGCTTCATTAATTGAAAAAAAAATCCTAAATTATAGTAGAATTAAATGTATGCCCTGGGGGGTGGCTGGGGGGCGGGAGGGGAGGTTAGGGCCAATAAATACATAATTTAGAACAACCATTTAAGCGAAGAAACAAAGCAAAACAAGAACAAAACAAGAGCGAAAACAAATGGAAATATAAATGGAAATACATTTTCCATTCCATTCAATTTCATTCCATTTATTTTTTGATAATTGCTTTATAGCGCGCTGCTGGGATTTTCCTCTTGTTTTTCCTGGTTTTCTTCTGCTTCTCCTTCTTCTTCGCCTTCTCCTTCTTTTGTTTTAGTTTTTTGTTATTTTTTTACACGCGAAAAAAAAAAATTCAGTCTTTGGTTCTATCACAACATTTTGTTTACACGTTTTTCGGCTTTCGGTTTTTCGGTTTTCGGCTTTTTACTTCTTGTATTTTTATTTTTGATTTTTGATTTTTATTTCTCTTTTGTTGTTCATTTTTTGTCTGTTTTTCTGTTGCTTTTTGTATGAAAATGAAACGCGCAAAACGGTAACTAGAAAACGATAACGATAACGATTAACGATAACTGCGAATCGATAGCAAATCGAAACGAAATAAAACAAATACGAAACGCGGCAAAATTGCAAAATTCAAACGAATTTCGGATTTAGTTTTGAACTAAAAAATCGTTTGCTCTCTCTTTGCTCTCTCTTCTCCTTCTCCTTCTCCTTCTCCTCCACCTCCTACTTTTCTTTCGTTTCGTCTATAGATCTCTCTGCTAAGGACCCGCCGATGGGCCCCAACTGGAGTCCAATGAGCCGGTGAGGAGCGCTTAGGACACACCCAAGTCGTGCAGCAGATGCTGTGTGATGACCTCCCCCTGCTCCTCCATCAGCTGGGCGGTGACGGTGTTGATCAGGTTGAAGACGATCGCGAAGACGGTGAAGGCGCAGTAGACGCCGAGGGCCAGCCACCAGATGAGCTGCTCGTACTCGCGGTGCCCGAAGTTCTTGAGCACCAGGAAGCCGATGGTGAGGCCCGCCAGGGCGCCCGTCAGGTGGGCGATGTACGACACCTGCGGCCCCTTGGCGAAGGCCGAGGAGGCGGCCTCCCCGCTGCCGCTGCCGCCGTCGAAGTACTGCGTGTAGAGAGCGTAGCCCAGGTCGCAGGACACTAAAGGAGGCACACAAGGAGAGAACAGAGAGGGTTTCTCGGTTAGTCAAGGCCGGTGCAGAGGGGGCTGCAGGGGGGTGCTGAGGGGGGCTTGGGCTCTCTCAACTTACCGAAAATAACCACCGAGCCGAGCTGCGTGGACGCGGACTTCATGTGCGCGTAGTTGAGGGTGATGTTGGCCAAGTGGGCGGCCAGGAGGGCGTAGACGCCGCCGCTGGCGCCCACCAGGAACACCTCCGAGTCGACGACGCTCGTCCCGAGGGAGCCCGCGAAGACGCCGGCCAGGTAGATGACGCCGATGCGCCCGGTGCCGTGCATCACCTCCAGGGGAATGCCGAAGAACAGCTGGATGATGATGTTGAAGCCCAGGTGGAACCAGTTGGCGTGCAGGAACATGTAGCTGAAGAAGCGCCACACCTGGAGCCGCCGGTCGGGCCGGTACACCAGCACCGAGTCGCTCGGTATCGGCACGGGCAGCCCGAAGTTCTGGGCGGGCATCGTGTAGCGATCGTAGGCGAAGATGGCAATCTGCAGGACGCAAAAAGGATACGGAATCGAAAAGGGGGGGTTAAGTAGGTTTCAACAGAGTAGGGGGGGGTGCGGTGGGGAGGTCTGATTTATGTATTGGTTCTTGGCGCTGTCTGGCACGCGATGGTGTCCCCCGAAAGCCGAAAACCGAAAACCCAACGAATGCCTCGTACTTTTTGGCATTTGTTCAAGCAACAACATATCATACGCCCCATGGGGCAGGACTCTCCCTCTCCCTCTCCTTCTCCCTCTTTGGCTTTAGTTTCTAGCCAAATAATTTCCACAATTTCCCTTCTCTCTGTCTCTCTCTCTCTGTTGTTTGTTGTTCGAGTTGTTTACAATCGATTTTCGGGGGAGGCGCCACAAAGTCAGACACACAGACAGGCCGGAGGGGGCGCGGCGGCGGGGGTGGGGGAAAACTTCCGCTCTCTCTTTTGGCTGGCTCTTTTTGAAACATTTCCTATTGCCATTTCGTTGCAAGTTTGGGGCTATTTCGAAAGTTTTATTCGTCGGGCATTGATTCGTAATAATCATAAATACCCAAGGGGGGATGCCCAAGGGGGCGGGGGGGACACCCAAGGGGGTGGAGTACTCACCTCAATGATGGAGATTATGAGGATGAACCAGGGCCAGTGCTTGCGGTGCTCGTACTTCAGCAGCCCCATCTCGTCCGCGGACGCCTCCAGGGGCGTGGCCGCGGCGGGGCAGGACATGGGCAGGGACATGGCGAGGGCCTCGCGCTGCATGTAGATGTGCTCGCCCTGTCGCGTGCAGCAGGTGCTGCTGGCCGTGCTGCAGTCCGTGTCGTAGGAGGAGGACGTCGACGTCGACGAGGCAGCGCCACTGGGAATGTCAATGATGGTCTCCACCTTTGCGGCAGTGCCTGTGGCAGTGGCAGTGGCTGTGGCTGTGGCATCTGCCACTTGCATTTTGGTTTTTGTTGTGCTTTCCATTTTTCTGGAGTCCAAGATTTTTCACTTCTGCAACAAGAAAAAAACACGACATAAAGTTTATAATTAATTAACGTGAACCACAGAAACACACAGAAAACAATAAACAATAAACAAATCAATTAAGTGCATAAATTATTCATTCTCTCCCTCTCGCTCTCTCTCTCTGTCTCTCTCTCGCGTTGCAACACTCTTTTGGGGGGGGGGGGGGGGGGGGGGGGGGGGGGGGGGGGGGGGGGAGGCCCAAGAATTTCCTTGGGGAGATTTTCGTTGTGCTTTTTTTTTATGGTTTTGAGACTTTATCCACTTCCTGGTTTTCCCTCGGAAAAACTGGGTCACCAGTAACATCTCTCTCCCTCTCTCTCCCCCTCCCTCTCTCTACCCCTCTCTGTCTTTCTTGCTCATAAAATTTGATGGGCCTTTTGGAAAAGAAAAAAGTTTTTCTTTTCTTTTCTTGTCTCTTGGGGGGTTTTTTCTTCTTTTGGGGGGCTTGTCTCTCCCTCTCTCGCTCTCCCTCACTCTCTCTGTCTCTGTCTCCCTCTAAAATTAGCCATGAAGCATAGTCAAAGTTTTTCCCAGCCTGATTGTTGGGGAGTGTGGCATGGCCTTCGTTTCGCTATTTATGTAACGTTTTTGTTGCTGTTGTTTTTAACTGCATTTTCTGCTGCGATGCCTTCGGCCTCTGCAGCATCGCTCCGCCGTTGCCTAATGGCCAACTAATCAGCTAATGGTCGGGGCATTAGGCGCATTATTGTACGGAGTAATTTGCAATGACAACGAAACGAAAAGACAACATTTTTCAAACAAAATTATGTTAATCGCATTCGATTCAATTACACACGGAGCCAGCGACAGAGCCAGCGACAGAGACAGCGACAGAGCCAGCGACAGAGACAGCGACAGAGCCAGCGACAGAGCCGACATTCGACATTCAGTGTCGCTAATGATCGACCAACAAAAGGAAAAAAAAGCTTCTTTAATTCTGTTTTTGTGAGCAACAATTGTGCTGTGCAGACAGACACTCGAATCGAAAGCGAATCAAAAGTCATATTAAACAATTTCCATTGGGTTTTGCCTCTGCCGCTGCCGCTGCCTCTGCCTCTGCCTTGCACAACACTCAATGAAAAGCCGCAGTCGCAGTCGCAGTCGCGCCAACGCGTCTTTGGCGCTGGCACTTCCTCTGCAGCGGCAGCGGCAGCGGCGCCTACGCCAACAAAAAATGGGACTCAAGACTGGCTTTTGCTGGGGTCTGACTCCATGTGGATCGTGGATCGTGGATCGGGGAACGTGGGTTTTGCCGCAAATTCCTTTATCCGCACTTATTCCCTTTCATAATTGTCATATTTCTGTCGAGTGGAAGGGTATCCCAAGTACAACTACTACGCTCTCGCTCTCTTTCTCTTTCTCCGCTTCGAAGTTGCGTCTGAGGTCTGTCTGCTGTGACGCCGCCTGCCTGCAGTCGAACGCATTGGTATGGCCTTTGGCTGCTGTCTGCTGTCTGTTGTCTGGTATTATTGTAATTATGTCTGAGTTCGACCCACACCTGCACAGGCGGAAAGGAGTGAGGAGTACGGCATGTGGTGTGTGGTGTGGTGTGGTGTGTGTGTGGGAGCACCAACAACTGACCGAAAAAACCCCTACTACCGCTGCTACTGCTTCCCTCCCCTTCGGCCAAGTCCGAGGTTCGTTTCGTTTTGTTCTTTTTGGTTTGACTTGGGCTTCGGGCTTCGCGGCTTCGGACTTCGTTCGTTTGTTTTCGTTGCCTAGCAATTTCAATAAAACACGAAATCGCAGCAGTCTTTCGCTCTGCGCCTCTTGTTTATTAATTAATTTATTTATTAATTTTAATTATGGCATTTTTACAATTTTGCGCAAGATGGCATGCTGCTTGCTGCTGTCTGCTGTCTGCACTGAATGCCCAGGAGAGCATGAATGAACATGAACCGCATGCATGAGTGCTGCAGCCGAAATGCACAAGATATCTGTCTGTCCGTCCGCCCGTCTGTCGGTCTATCTGCCTGTCTATGGATTTCGAAAGATACAATTAATTCCAACTCTCGAATGGAATGTCCATCCAAGAACTTCACATAGTTTTTGCCCGCCTGTCGCCGAGTGCAATTTGCATTTTGCATTCCACTGGCACCCCTAAAAAACAACAACAACTGGGAAACCATCGTAGTAATGGTACTTGCAACCGGGTTGAACAAACTCATTACGCGGCATGCCCTGTCCCCCTCTCCCCCTCCCCCTCTCTCTCTGTTATTCCCTTTTTGCGACAATTTCTATTGGGGGGTTTTTGCCCCTGTTGTTGTTTTGTTGCAGTCATTAAGGTCGTGGCCTTTTGCTTACCTTATGTTTTGTTTTTTTTTTCCGCTGCTGCTGCTGCTGCTGCTCTGGATCTCTTCTTTTTTTTTTATCCAAAATGCGTTTTTAATCCAAATGTTAGTTCTTAGTTCTTGCTGTTTTTTTTTAGTTTCTTGCACTTTTGCTGGCTGCTGCTGCGGCTGCGGCTGCAACTACTCGATGCTGCTGATTGTTGTTGTCTTTCACTTGATGTTCGATTTTTGATATCTTGAACTTTGTTTTAATGCTCACAAAATTCATTTTCGGAGCATTGAGCGAATATCAAATAATTTGTTGTGACTCGAACACACCCACACACACAGAGAACGAACGACAAAAAAATATGAATCCAAACGGTCGACAATTTGAATATTTTGCTGCTGCTTTCGGGGCTATCGGTGCTCGGTGCTCGGTGCTCGGTGCTCGGTTTCTCGAAATCTCACGCCAACGCAGCCTTCGCTTTGCTACGTTTCTCTCACACGTTTACTCTTTAGTTTATTATTTTTGGGTTTGGATTTTTGCGGCGGAATGACGGCCTCAGTGCCTGCCACCGGCCTTATATAGTGCCCGACCCGTCGGCCGCTCGAGCCCTCGAACATGTTGTGTTTTTGTTTGGCCGTATAAGAGTGGGCTCTCTCTTTGTCGCTCTTTGTCGCTCGCTCGGCGGGCCTTCGAACATTTCGTATAAGTTGCCGGCCCGAACACGTTCGATGCAGCTCAAACACGCTCTCTCTCCGCGGGGGAGGGGGCTCGAACGACGGTTCTACCGATGGCCTGCAGGCAGGAATGGCCCGCAGCGAATGGATGGATTAGTCAATCCGAATTGACAATCAATGATTGACTCATTCCCGTATTGCCAATGCCTGATTCTCTCTTTGTGCTTTGTATCCAGACCGGAGCCCCACTTCTTGGGCGATCGCTTGCGAAAGCACGAGTCCAAGGCCGTTGGGCGAGTGGAGTGATGATGATCGAAACTGGGCTGATTTGGGAGAGGCCGATGAGGAATACCCCCTCCCTAGGGGGAACGCTGATGAATGCTCATTAAAACTGATTTCGGGGGGGATTGTTTTTGTGTCCGTTCTACGGGTGGAAATGGTCTAAGAAATCTACTGTAGAATCGAGTAAGCGAATAATTCCCAGTCGAATCATGACCCTCTACCCCTGGAACGTGCCACAGCAGCAATAGGCGGAGGGAGGGGAAGGGGGCGCATGGAGGGTTCGAAATGCAAAACCAGAATAATCTTTAGCAATGCAGAACATGTCCCCGAATCCGAAACCAAATCCTCGATTCTCGATCCTCGATTCGTTCTCTTGTGATTCCCGGTAACAGATCATTGCCTTCCAAGGGGTTTGAAATTTCACACCTTTTTTTGAGAGAGAAAGAGAGAGGGAGAGAGAGGGAGAGAGAGATAAAAATCGGTAGCAAAAATAAATATTTATACAAATTATTAGGCACCTCTCTCTGTGGCATGATCCCTGGGGCAGAGCGAGAGGGAGAGAAAGGGAGAGAGAGACTAAGTCCATTCGCGGGAAAGGTCACGGAATGTTGCACAAAAGGAGTACGGGGCTCTGCGGTGCCCTGCGGGGCAGGATCTCTAGCCGGGCTACGTGGTTACGTGTTTTGCATGTTAATCGGGGAATTTACACAGATTTTGATAGATAATACAAACACACGGCCACGCACACATCTAGGATGCCAGTCATCATCCTTCGACCCACGACCCACGACCTACGACCTACGACCTACGACCCACGACCTCCTTTGGGATGGATAGTTCTCTCCCGCGCACACACACAGCGAAGCACTGAGATTTATGATGACTTTTTAACATGTGCAACATGCAACAGGTAAGACACAGATACAGAGATACACAGATACACGCTGCTACCATGACCAGGCACATCATCAGACATCAGACATCAGACTCTAGATTCCGTTCCTCTCTCCCGCTCTCGCTCTCGCTCTCTCCCTTGCTCCCTCCCCATCGTAAATCCTTTTTTCCCACGTTTCCTCACACGTTCTTCTGGTCTTCTTGTGCCCCGTTCATTGTGGCAAGCACGCATCACACAAAAAACAGTGGACCCAAGGCAGGGCTCTCCCTGCGTCACTGTCCCTCCTTCTATTGCCATCTCCCTGTCAAGGTCAATCACAGGTACTGCCTGCCTTTGTGGGCCTTCGTGGGCCGCTGTGGGCCGCTGTGGGCGTGGGAGGACACTCGATGATTCCTTTGCCTTAAAACCGCGCGCACTCGCGGGAAATTCCTCCATCAACATGTGCGAAACACATGTGGGCCGCGACGGGTCGGGTCGGGACGGACACGGTCGTTTCTGGCCAGGAATTTCCGCCACTTGTGTTTCCCACACAGCAAGGTGCCCCTGCCACTGCCTCACTGCCACATCCTCAGCCGCGTCCGCGTCTTTTCCGCTTTTCCCAGAGTTTCATTTGTGTGACTTTTTGTCCGCTCGGCTCGGCTCTGCTCTGCCCTGCTCTGCCCTGTCCAAAAGTGTCCTGCACTTGTCCGCAAGCTACGCCAAGCCTCGTAGTGTGTGTGTGGTGTGTTTTCCCAGTCCAGGGATCTGCGCGATCTGGGATCTGTTTCGTTAGGGGCGCGTCTCTAGAGCAGCTTCCTGGAACGGAGGAAACCCCTGGATGGAAGGTCTCCCGAGAGTTTCTTCGGTGGAAAGACCGCCCGAAGACCGAAACTTGAGATGAAACTTGAAGGAAATCCAAGCCACACTGGAAGGGAGATCCCCTGGCCCCCCCCTTCCACCCTGCTCAAGTGAAAATGCAAATTTTCCTTATGGCTGAGAGGCCAGCGGAGGGCAGGACAGAGGGGACAAGGACAGGACTTTGACGGCCAATTGTGAGTCGCGTGGATGGAAATTGAAAATTGAAAAATTGATTGAAGAATGGAATCAACCAAAGGCGAGGGCGAATCCGAATGCCACTGGATGGAAGGCCAATAATAATGGACAAGTAATGAGAGTGTCCGCCACAGAAGCCGCAGAGGGGCAGGGGGAGGAGGAGGCCACATTGTGGGGAGGCATTGCGCCGCAGAAGCCAAGGAATTTTGTCGAAATTTATCTATTGGATTAGGGTCCTTTTTTTCGCTCTCCCTCTGTAAGTGTGTGTGTGTGTGTGTGTGTGTGTGTGTGTGTGTGGACGGAGGTCATTATGGCCAATGCCAAAGACAAATTGGAAATTTATTGTTATTTGAAAGGGAAAAGGAAGGGAGAGGGAAGGACGGAAGGAAGGAAGGAAGGATGGAAGGCAGCGTGGTAGTGCTTGAAGGAAGGATAACAGTCCAGCGAATATGCATAATAAAAATGTCAATCAATGAACTGCAACGAGAACCGTCGGGAGGGGAGGGGTAGGGAGGGGGAGGGAGTCCTGGATGTACAGGACAGGACAGGACAGGACAGGACTCTGTGGCTGGGGATTCATTTCTGGGACGATAATTGAACATAAACATTGCATTCAAGTAGTAATTGTTGAAATTGTTGAAATTGTGGAAATTATTGTGCATCCTAATCCCCCAACAAACCCGGAAAACCCGGAAAAACCCGGAAAAACCATCTCGGACATTGGACATTCGGCATTCTGTGGGATTCGATTCTGTGGCTGCCACACAAAAACTCCGCTCGAAAAGGACATTCTTCGGCTTGGACCTGGTTCCCATGGCCATGTACCACTTTTCGACTGAGAGACTGGACCATTGTTTCAAGGCAGCAAAAGGACAATTAAAGGAGCAAAAGCAAAAGCAAAAGCAACAACACAAAAGCCAGAAGGAATCCCAAATGGATAAATGGCCAGAAATGGCCACAAATCCAAATTGGCTCTGACTTTTGTGGCAGAGAAGTAAGTCATCAGAAATGAATGAATAAATAAACAGATAGATTGATAGATCTCCTCTCCGCCTGAAGGAGTCCCGAAACAGAATCCTGAATCAACATGGATCGGAATCAAAGACAGAAGGAAGGGAATCAGTACGGGGGGTACGGGGGGGATATGGAAAGGTTTAAAGGCCATCAAGTATTCAGAGCATTTCCCTTTGATTCTTTGAGGCATACAACAGAGAAATTCTGCAGGAAAAAATTACAACTTTTTCATCGATTCTTTGATGGAATTTGATGGAATTTTCCCCTAAATGGAGCTTTTGTTCTGGAAACTCTTTCAAAATAATAAAATACCATAGAAAAATATACAAAAATTAAAAATAAATTATAAATATTAATAAAGTAAAATAAAAAATAATAATGTAAAATAATTATAAAAAATATGAATATAAAATATAACAGAAAATAATAATTTGTAAGAAATAATGATACAAAATAATAGAAATAAAAAAAAAAATAAAAAATAATAATGATAAATTAGTCAAAATAAAATTTAAAAAAGTCCATGAGAATCCTTGAAAAAGACTGCAAACCATAAGCATTCCATGAACATTCCCATCCTTTGGATTCTTTGACTCGAAATTCGATGAAAAATTCCACAAAAAAAAACAGGTACTAAATGTTGCATCCTTGGACGCTTTCCTACGATTCATGAACACAAATTAAAGAAGACCTAAAGAAATATCTTAAAAGATTCGACATGGGAGTATTAAAAAGATACTTTTTGTTTAGAAATATACTAAATGTTTCATACACATTTTTCAACGATTCTTCGATGGAATTTCCCTCTAAATGGAAGGCTTTTCTTTGTGGAAATTCCTTAAAAAGTACAATCAAAAGCATAGGAAATTTTCTGTGGATTCTTCAACTCGAAACGGAATGCTTTTTCCACATAAAATATTCCACCAAAAATGGGCATCAAATAACGAAATTTTCCTTTGATTCTTGGCTGGAAAATGCCTGGAAAAACGAATGTTGAAGAGCAAAAATCGAATTTTGTTGGAAATACGAAAATTTAGTTTAGTTTTTTATGGCATTCATCGACGGATGGACGGATGGACGGACGGACGGGGGGGCCACTCGCCGGACACTCGCGAAACTCCTCGAACTGCGGCTCCAACTCGAAGCTCGCGAAAGTCTCGTGGAACACTCGTGAAACTCGTGGCGCTAATCAGTTTAAAGGGCGCTTGTCCCCACTTTGGGGGCCCCGATGCTTTACGGTTTTAATTACGCGGCAAAAGTTTGATCCCATGTCGGGGCAGGGCAGGGCCGCACCTCCCCCCAAGCCCCCCCCCTCTGTCTCGCTCGCTGTGGTGTCCGCAATCTGGATGGAGTTTTTTCTGCCGCTGCCCCTGCCCCTGCCCCTGCTGCTGCTCCTGCTCCTGCTCTGGATTCCTCAGTCAGTTAAAGTGCTTGCAACACATTAAAAGTGCAATTCATCCGCAGAGCCGCGGGCCGCGAGCCGCAGAGCCGCGCGCCACACAGACACATGTGGAAGGGGCAGGGCCAGGGCTGCTGCTGCTGCATGGACTCTGCGGGTGCCCCAAACACTAATGAACATTTTATTACAAAAGTTTGCTCTTACCGAACGAGGAGAAAAGTTCTCTACGACTTTGATTCGCGTTTTTTTCTCGCTGTTTTTTATTGCATTTCATTAAGCGTGCAACTTGGCGTCGGAGGAGCAGGCTTTCCCCCCCCCACAGGGGTGGGGGGGGAGGACAGCCCTTTGCTTCGATTGCTCCGAGGGGCATGGCTTTTGAGGGGGCGCAGGGGGCGCGTAGGCCTCCCCGTTGCGCAGCCCCCGAGGGAATGATCTCCTGAAAGTACTTGCACTTTTGCGGCTTCCACTGCAACGCCCCCCCCTGCCTCCGCCCCCCCCACAGGAGGAAAAGGTGTCTGGCGAATGTCTGCGAATCGGCAGACACGCCGTCTCCCCTTGTGTCGCCCCTCCTGCCTCCCCGTCTGAACCGCGTGACACTCGCTGTAATCGAAACCCAAGAAAACCCCTTTTTGCGGACAGGACAGCCCTGTAGCCCCGTCGCTGCCCCGTCCAGTGAGCTCTGTAATTTGCTGCACTTTCAGCGTGAACTCTGCCACACGCTGCCCCTCCTCCTCCTCCTCCTCCTCGGTGTTGGTCAGTGGGAAATGGATATCCCCCCCCGCGCCGCCCTGCACTCTGATGGAGGGTGTTATCCGAGAAGCCCTCCCCTGCCCCAGTGGGGGGGGGGGAGACCTCTGACCTTGTTTGCTAATGAACTGCAGCCCGGAAAATCCATGCGTTCTCGGAATTTTTAATCAAGGATTGAAGCAAACATTCCACCCAAATATTTGATCGACAAAAAGAGAGCCAACGCGGAGGAAATCCCTCTCTTCGCTCGAATGGAGTTCCCCCCGGGGGTGAGGGGTGGGGGTGGGGGGTTTCCATAATTATGATTACACGCCCGAAAACAAAGGGTTAATGACTGTGTTTCTCCACCGAAAATAGAGGGTTAACGATAGTCCGAATAGGGGCTCAACATCCTGCTCTAGTGAGGGGTAGTGGGGTTTTCAACCCCCCACCCCCCCACCGCAGAGAGAGGCACGGCACGGCGCACACCTGTTGTTGCAGAGGGGGAGGGGGGGATGGGGTCTGTGTGGCACATTGACGGATTATGCTGTCAATCTCTTGAGTAAATTACCGCTGGAGCTGGAGTTTAAGCCCCTCAGCCGATGGCTGGCACGTGCCTCCCCTTCGACAAGTCGTCACTCGAGAGAGGAAAAAGGGAATCGAGCAGGACGGGCCTGGGGCCTGAGGGGGCTGAGAAGCTGAAGCTGAAGCTGCGGCAGAGTCTGGGGCATTTATTACACGGAGGCAGGCGGCTAATTGAAAGCTGCACTTAACCCCTGGACACAGGGCCGCTCCACGCAATGTGGCGGGTTTTTTGGGGCAGCTGTTGCCGCCACACGTTGGAAAAGTTATGTAAAATGGGGACGGGGGGGTCGCCTGCCCCCCTGCCACTGCCACTGCCCCAAAAACAAGAACAGCAACCAACAAAAGAGAGATGTATATTAAAAGCGAGGCAGCTGTCGATTATTGACACTGCGGTGGTTATGAGAGCCGCAAGGAGGCAGGAGCGACGGGGCATGGGGCATGCGGATGGGGCATCGAACCATCGATAAACTACCGCCGGCCGAAAAACAGATGCTGGCTGTGGCAGACGGCAATTACAACACGCGAATGCGAATGCGAGCGTTGCAAGGGGCAAGGGGCACGGGGCAAGGGGCAAGGGGCAGGGGCAGACAACAGGTTGGCCGCACGGCAGGGCACGGCAGGGCTCCCTCTTGGGCCTCCAAGAGGAGGAGAACGGAGTCTTCTGCCCCGCTGAAACCGAAACTGAAACCCATCCAAAGAAACGAAAAAACCGAAAGAAAAAGAGACATCCATTGGAGGGATCCTCCCCATCCCCCCATCCCCCCATCCCCCTTCCTGGCATTCGGAGCAATCGTTTTTCGAACGTGGTTTTTGCGCTTTCGGTTTTCGGTTTTCGTTTTTTTTTCGTTTTTTTTGCGGTTAATGATGAGCCTCCAAATCGTTGAATCGTTGAATCGTTCGTTGGCTGCTGGTTGCACGGCTGTGTGCTGCCTGCAGAGTGTTGCATGAACCGATACGATACTATACGATACGATACGATACGATAGCCACGGACCAGTGCGATAATTGCCGGTAAAACGCCTCGCTTGGCCTTTTAAATGCCGTGTCTCGGTCTCTGTCGCGTTCCCCAGTTTTTTTTTCCCATTTTTTCCCTTTTTCTTTTGTTGTTTTTGTTTCATGGAAATTGGTTGAAATTCGTGCCTGGCTAAAGGAGGGTATAGAGACTTTTTGGAGGTTTTTGAACTTCGGAAACGGCTAGATCTGGGCAGGATCTGCTCTGGGATCAGTGCAAGAGCTTTCAAAATCAAGAATCCATCGATAGACTTTATTTCTTATGGAAGTCGAATGTTATCCCCTGAAAGGATCCTTGAAACCCATCGAAAAGCGAAGAAAATACAAATATTTCATTAAATTACTTTTATTTCCATTCAAATTGTACGTTAAATTTTAATTCCATGAATTTTATGCAGGAAAATCAATTTCAAACATAATTTGATATTATCTAGTGTCCTTTCAAAGGGTATCTGAAGAATTCCGACTACAAATTGAATGGAATTCATGAACTCAAGATACAAGATATATTTTGTATCTTCAGGGACTTTGATGATTCCTTGTAAAAAAAAGGAAAAAATTAAAAAAAATACGAACAAAATTAAATTAAAAGAAAATTGTGTATTTTCCATTCCTATTTTGATTCCCCGCATATCGCCTTCTCTTGTTTTGGGTGCAAATAGAGCATTGGACATTCGTTCTTTAATCTCTCTACCCCTCCCCCCTCGACCCCTCTCCCTCTCTCGCTCTTCTGGTCGTTCCGCCTGGCCCTTATTTCTTTTTGTGGGCCAACTGCAATGAGCCACAAATTGCAGCTGGCGCACGGAAGCGGCGGACGCTCCGCTCCGCTCTGCTCTGCTCTGCTCACGGATCCCGAAAAAACCAAGGGAAAAATCAACCAAAAACCAAACCAAAAACAAACCCAAAAACCACGAAGAGCCAGCGCCAGCGCCAGATACAGATACAAATGTAGGCTCGGATTCAGATGGCGATGGCGATGGCGATGTCGAGCAAAGCACGCGCCGTGTCGCGAGTCGCGACCATCGAACCGCGCCGCGGATCCCCCTGCACCGCTCCTCCCCCTCCCCCTGGGTGTGGGGGGGGGGCCTTTCTCCTGTTCTCCGTTCCGATCTGCTGCGACTCAATCAACTGCAGTTGCCTTCGGTTGTTGCTGCAGTTGCAATTGAAGTTGTTGCACCTGCCTCGAAGTGGCAGCCTGCCAGTGGCAGTAATTAGTGACAGATCGTTGCCTCAATCGCGTGCTGATAATTTTCCATTTCCATTTCAACGCTTCCCCTGAATTCCCTGCGGAGAATCCGCGGAGAGGACGGGCCACTACGGATCCAAAGGGGTTGCAGAGGCCCCGCTCCTGGCTGTCTGTCTGTCTGTCTGTCTGTCTGGCCATCGAATCGAATCCACTGCCAGGCGATCCCCGGGCCTTAAGCCTCAGACTCGTAATCCCAGAGCCAGCAATTGTCGAAACTCTATTTTGCGTAATAATTTCCTTCAATCGGTTTATGCCCCGACGCAGAAAAAACAAAAACCAGAGAGACCTCACGCTGTGTCATTGTTTTGTTTTGTGTGGCAGGAGATCAGAGGAATCAGGAATCAGTGCCACAGTCCGTTACGGCACACACACACACACACACACACACACACACACTCTCGTTTTAGTTTGTGGCAAGGTCTGATGTCTGCCACTGCCACTGCCGTGTGCTGCGTGCTGCCTCACGCGCCCTGCAATCCGTCACGGGCCCGTGACCGTGACACACATTTTGTCAGTCACGTTTTAGGGAAATGCGGAAAATGGAAATGGGAATGGGAAGGAGAGTTTATTCGCATTGAATTTGGGTTCCATTTAACCCTCACCCTCCCCTATCCCCCTTCCCATTCCCACGAACAAGCGACGGATTAGCAGTGCCGCCCAAAGGACACGTTCAAGCGTATGCACAGGGAGACTCATTCATCAGCAAACGATGTACGTGATGCACACCGAATGATGTCCTGCAGGGAGCTCCCACGAAGACTACCACACGGGGCAAGAACGGGGATCGCAGAGGGGAAGAGTTACCAGGAATACGATCAGCCGAAAGATCACCCACAATCGAAGGGCGATGTGGACCAATTTTGGTAGGGAAAGCAGACAGAACGATCGTGGAAGATCACCCGTCCGCGGACCCCAAAGTAAAAGATTCAGAGATGAAATCGAATAAAATAATCCACTAAAGAGGATCTTTGCAAGCGAAAGATAACCCACACTTGGAGGGAGATGTGGACAGACCTGGAAGACTGCAAATATCACCGATCTTTTCCGCAAAGAGAGCTCAAGACGAGGTTTAGATACGATCGTGGAAGATCACTCTTCCACGGACTCCAAAGCGAGAGACTCAGAGACGATATCGAATGAAAGAGTCCACTAAAGGGGGTCTCTAAAGGGGAACATTACTCAACGAAGATCTTCAGGGAAATCAACGTGGAAATCTCTGCTAAACCACGATCAAAGGCAGACTCTAACCATTCAATCAATGTCCTTTAAGGATTCTACAACAGAAGGCGAAGATTGGATCGAATGAAGCAGATATTTCGATTTGGAAAACAGCAAATGAAGCATCGACCTCTACTATTGAGCATACCCACAAGATATGGTACCCATGTACTCGTATATCTGGGAAACTGAGAGATAAATGGGAAATTAAGCAGAAAAGACCTTCCCGCCTCCGCCGCCAAGACCGACCCAAAGAGACTCCTAATGAGGCACGCCTGGGCATCGGATCGGATCGGATCGGATCTGTCGTCCTGCCTAAATATATGCTGATTAGTTGTGGGTGTCCAGCGGTTCCAGGAAGGCATGCGCTGGGCACGCGCTGTGCAGGAGCGAGGGATCCGCGAAGGAGCGAAGGATCCTCGACCATATGGCGGGTCCAGTTGCTGGTCAAAAGCGGAGCCGATCCGATCCTCAATCAAGGCCCCGTAATGGATGCAGCAGCAGCAGGAGCGGCAGGAGCGGCAGGACGAGACGTCATAACAGCGCGTCAAAACTAATTTTCATTTTTGAAAAGCAAAACAAGGGAAAGGAAGAAACCGAAAAAAGGAAAAGGAAAGGTAAATCGAATGGAGGATCGACCCAAAGGTGGCAGGAGGCAGGCGGCATGAGGCAGGAGGAGCGCATCTGTTGCTGCGGCAAGCAAATTAAATTTACAAATTATTGAAGAAACACTTTTCATTTTCGTTTTCGTTTTCGAAAAGTGAAAACTGCTTCTTGCCACTCCTGTTGTGGCAACTCAACCAACTGTTGTCTCCTCGGCCTCGGCCTCGGCCTCGGCCTCGGGGGCAGCAGCAGCAGCAGCAGCCGCAGCATCACCAAATCTGACAGCATCATCATTACGGCAAAGGAGCTGCCTCCTGCCTCCTGCCTCCTCGACTCTTCGCTGACTGACAACTGACACGAGTCTCTCGTCTCTCCTCTCCGAGTCTCAGGTGGTGTTGCACCATCACAACAGACATCGTGATAAGCAATCCTAGTGCTGCCGCTGCTGCTCCTTGGGGCGTCCTTTCAATACACTTTCCCTGCTGTCTCTCTGTGGCATCCACTTTCTTGTGTGTGCCACGCGACTTGCAGCAACAGCTGTGGACCGCAACGACTAGACCATAGACCACGGCCGAGCCGAGGAGAGGAGAGCCCTGCCATATGTTGCCCTGCCACAGCATGTGACACAAGTCCTGTTGTACCCTGCTGTATCCTGCTGCATCCCGGATCCTCATTTGATTCCATAATTTGCAATAAACACGAATGTTTATGTTTATTCGTTGAAGGCAAAGTCGAATGGAATGGAAAACGGCAACTCATTCGAGGATCAATCGACATATGGAGCGATGATCGACAGAGACAGAGAGAGACAGAGAGAGGTTCCCTTTTGAGATCTCTTGTAGGTTCTTTATAGAAAGGAGAGTATTTTATACCACAGTCTGGCCTTACAGCAGAGTGATCTTCTGCCATGAGATTCGGCCTTCGATCGAAGTTGATTTCTTTGTGTTCTTTAGAGATGAGAGGAGATTTCCTTCCTTCCTTCCTTTCGGGAATCATTTATCAGAGAATTTGAGATTAGAGCAGCCCACAAATATAGTCCATCCGAATTTCGTTGATTAATAATTTGTATTTTCTACGTTTAACTCCAATTCTATGGAATTTCCCGCTTAAAGAAACCTTTTAAAGCGTCATTTTGGAAGGTTTTCGTATCATAATGAGAGATATCGTCAGAGATCGTTTAGCCATGGCTGTTTTTGGGCCAAATCATGCCTAGAACTCGTTCTTCTTCGGAAAATTCATCGTTGAGCAAAACTTGGGGTCTTGGGAAGTGGGATCTCAGCGACCACAAAGGTGACCCGTGATCCGACTGGCGCAGGACTGCTCCTGTGCCGCCGTCCCGGACTTCGATGGACTTGGAGTCACAGAAGTGACTGCCCAGTGGCTCAGGAGAGGATCCAGTGGCTGGATGGACTCGCAGGTGAGGCCTAAGGCAGCGCATGGGCTGGACGGATACCCTAGCCGACACCCTGTCGGGGCTGAAAGGACTGAGATGGAGGCATCTTTGGGCCCTGAAGAGACCATTCAATGCTGCATGGAGGGGAAAGAGGGGAAAGAGTGGCCTCTCAAGGTGCCAGCCCATCGTCAGGGAGGATTCTCAGTGATATTTGGTTGCTTTATTGTATCCTTTCCTCATTATTATGCCTCGCTTTGAGCCGCAGATTAGTGACAGCATCAATCACATAATTATCTGGCGTATCCATAGATGTGTCCACGTACGAGTATCTGCGTATCTATTATCTGTCAACCGAAAGCAGAGCACATAACTGATGGCAAAATCAATTGGCTTTTCAATTGGCGAAACACCCCACGCCCCCCCCTCCCCCCCTGGGAGACCTGGCCATCTAATCCGCTGTGTGGCCCCACAATCTATCCATCATAATGGCACGCGATTTGTGTCTCTGTTCCGTGTGGCTGTCCGTGGCTGTGTGCGGCTCCCATAATCCGACAAACGGAGATACGAATGCATCTATCGGATGCGAATGCGAATGCGATGGCGAGGCGATGGCGAGTGGCAGTGCCAGTGCGGATGCATCCATCAATTAGCTCGTTGGCTGCTATTTCCGCCTTTTGGCCATTTAATTGGCATTAAATGCCACACAGCATGCCGCATGCCGCATGCCACATGTCCATTGCTCGCTCATTCGTTGGGGATTTCGATTCCCTTTCGATTATGGTAATGTAATCCCCCCCCGGTGTCCCCGTGTCCCCGTGCCCCCCCCTAGAATCTCCCGTGAAATTTTCGGTGGAATTTTTGGCCAAAGCTAAAATTGAATTTCTCGCCGCGCGATTTTCATGAAAAACTAATTTCATTAGCAGAGGCGCCAAAGCGTGTGGCCCCCCTTTCTGCCGCATGTGGCATGCCGCTGTGCTGTGGCACAGAAAGCGGATTCAACGGTGGGGAAAAACACAGCGAAAAATGCGGGCAAAGCAGGGCCTTTAATCGTCCTTCTCTTTAATATTTGATTTGCATTCATTTTTGAATCGCCAATGAAGCATCGCTCCAATCTGCAACATGTAAGAGACTCCATTATGCATCCCCCCCCCCCTCTCCACCCCTCGTGTATGCACATAAATCCGGCATTACAGCCTGCAATCCTGGGGTCCTGTCAGGCCTCGCTTACGCGCCGCCAGGGGCATGCCACGCAGCATTTAAATGGGCTTAATGAAACGAATCCCTGGCCCGGCCTTCGCTTATTAAAAACTGAAATTCTTTTCCACTTTTTGGCGCTAATGGAGGAGCCCCCCCCGCATCCCAGTCGCCGCCCGAGTGGCGTACATATTTATGTGTTTATTGTGGAGCGTGGAGCGTGGAGTGGCATGCCACATCGCATCGCACCGCATGGCACAATGCATAAAGGGGGCGTCCCTCTCTCTCTCTCCGATGCCCGCCCTCGATCGCTGGCACTACTAATAAACTTATTTGCGGGGAACTAAGTTGAGCAAACATTTGAGGGAACAGCCCATCGAGTGCACCTCCTCCATCCTCCATCCTCCAGGACTCCGGGACTCCGGGACGGAGGCGTCTGCGGCGACTCATTAAGGGAACACCTACCGCACTGTCCGTGCCAGTGGGCACGCGAAAGGGAACTAATTAATGCCGAAACACCGAAAAGCGCGAAATAAACAAATGAAAACAAGATGTGGAAATCCTCAGCGGAGGCTGTGGCACCGGGGATGCTCTACCAACCAAGGATATCCCATCCAATGGCACGAGGGATACTTCCCAAGCGATAAATACTCATGTCTTGCAGTGGAATCCAGCTGATTTCGAATTGTGTCCATTACCAAAGCCTGGAATTGCTTTGTGGAGAGTCTCACAGATATTCCACGACTATAAACCGAGTTACCACAGAACCCTTGGAGCATTTACACGACTATAGGGCATACACCCCCGAATAGATGGAAAATCAATGACAAAATTGGTTTCCTATGAGAAAGATCATTGTTATTATGTCATAACTTTCTTATCGACTGGGATATCCTATCGATAGAAGGACATATGGGATTCTATACGCTTAAGGCATAACCAAGCCAAGATTCATAGGAAAAACTCCGCTGGAAGCTGAGTTACAATAGAACCATTGGTTACATTTGGAGATTTTGCAAGGATTTGATGGAAAAGTGCCCATTTTCCTGGGCAGAAACATATTCCTTCTCTGAGGAAAGGCTCCCCAAGCACTCGAATAGGGCATCGTCTCTGGGACGCTTGCGCTCTCTGGCTGGGTGTTGAGTGGAGCAGCCTTGCCCCCAAGTTACAGCCTCCTGCGAAAAGCCACGAGAGAGACTTTTTAATTAATAAAATAACCGAAAGGGAGAGCCAGGAATGCCAGGGAGTGCGGGCTGTGGGCAGGGCGGGGATTCCAGGGAACGAAGGGACTCCAGAGTCCAGACTCCAGACTCGAAGAGAGTGCCACACAGGGCCTGGGCTCTTGGCTGTTGGCTGTTGGCTGTTGGCTCTTGGCCTTTGATTTCTGTTTCTGTTTCTGTGGCGGGGTCCCTGCTAATCGCTGGGATTATTAATTAGTCAGAGCCGTGTCGCTTCGCGCTGCGTCGCGACTTTGTGGAATGATAATTGCGGCTGTCGTTGGTCCTGAGCCCCACCCCAGCCCCGGCCAAATGATTTGATTAGCCAATCAATAATGGGGCGCCCCAACCCCTGCCGGAGAGCACACCAAGGATCCCTTATGCTGCTCCAGTTGTGGCTTTGCTGTGCTTTGGTTTCATCCCCATCCCCATGGCTATGGCCATTGCCATCGCCATTCATTCCCCCGCAGATCTTTGGCGGCGGCAAAATGATTTTGTTGTCTCGCCGCAGGCCACAAAGGTGCCAAAGGAGGAGCGTGGTGGAGCAGAAGGAGCCGAAGGAGCATCGGGAGCACTGGCAGTGGGATCTGTGGAGGGAGCATTATGGATTTGCCTCTTGGTTCCTTCTGCTGCTGCTCCTTCGGTGGCTGTGGCAAAAAACACATAACATTTATTTATGCCCGAGACGGACGCATCGTTCTAGAAGACTCCGTTTTGTTTTTGTGTGCTCTCTCTCCCCCTCTCCCCCTCTTCCCCTCCGTCGCTCTGTGGGGAAACCAGATCCAGATCACTTATTATTAATTTTAGTGGTTAAGAAAATGGGAGCCACCTCTGCACCGATCTCTTGCCGATCGGCAGCGCCCGGAGGGCCCAAAAGGCATGCAGATGGGCAAAAGGTTGCTGCCGCTGCCACTGCCACAATATGTGTCTCAGAATTGTCTCGGGTTTTTGGCTCGAGTCGTCGTCTACTCGAAAAGGTTTTGCTTTCTGTTTGGTTTCTGTTTGGTTTAGGTCTTTTGGCCATACTCTTTAGCGGGCCTAAAAGGGGGGCATATGGGCTATGGCATGGAGAGGGCTGCCTCTCTTCCAGTGTGGATTAGCAGCAGTCAAGGAGAGTGCTCCCTCTTTGCCAGTGTGGCTTAGCAGAGACCCCTCGCCATGACTCGATCTTTCAAAGAGTATCCCCAGCTTCTGGCTATCGCTCCGCGTTCCTAGCCCTGATCTCTGTGATCTTTGGCTCTGGATTCTGGACTCTCGGTTTTGGGTTTTGTTTTGGGGCGATTTTAATTAGTTTTGGTTTGAAGGCTCCTCTCGCTGAGGCCTCAGCCCCGGCCCTCGGCCCCCAGCCCCTGCTCCTCCCGGTGGAGAGTCAATTTGCAGCAGCATATGCGCTACTTGGAATGCGTCGTCGTCGCCGTCGTCGTCGTCGTCATCGCGGGGCACACACTCAGAACTCACTCATTTTCCCATTCAGTTTGGGGCAACGCCCACTTTTGGGTACGCTGCTTTTGGCCCCATGTTGCAAGAGTCTCATTTTCGGCTCATGGGCCGTTGGGCTGTTGTTTTTGTTTTTGCTCTTTTAATAGTCCTCCTTTCGCCATATACGCAAATCGATTAAAATTGCGAACCGCAGCAGCGTCCCAGGCAGACTGCCAGAGCACTGGCATGGAATGGAATGGTCTCTGGGGCAGGAATTGGGGATGGGTAAGGGGATGGGCACGGGGATGGGCACGGGGGATGGGCACGGGGATGGGGAGCTGGACACACACTCCTCTCTCTCGCTCTCTCGCTCGCTCGTATTTAAATGCCAAGTGAAAAACTATAGCCAATTACTTTAAATTAGTGTAATTCCCATGGCATGGCATCGGGGGCAACGTATCGTATCGGATTGGGATTGGGATGGGGCTGGGGATGGCGATGGGGATGGCGATGGGGATTGGGATTGGATTGTGGATCGTGGATCGGTTTGTGCCAGACTCTGGTCTCCACTTTTGAATTGTTGTTGTATTTATAATTTTAGAAGTCCTCCGCACTGGTCCCTCTCCCCCTCCCCCTCCCACTCCCCATCCCCCTCTCGCTGTGTGTGTGTGTGTGTGCCGTGCCCCACATGGCCCGCGGGTGTAATTTTAATTTCTGCCGAACTCCTACTCCTCCTGCCATAATCCACGGCCATGCCATTCCTCCACAGTCGTACGACTCCCCCCATTCCGATTGGTCCTTCGGTCTCGGGGTCTCAGCTGTTTAGAGACGCGTAATTGCCGCCACGTCCCCCTGTCCCTCTCTCTCTCTGTCTGTCCCTCTGTCGCTGCGTCTAAGCCCCACGCTCTGCACGCTCTTCACGCTCCCCATGCAGCCAGCTTCCATGCTCCATTTCATGTCACAGGTGGCCTCCCAGCCCCCCAGCCCACCAGCCCCCAACTCCACCGCCGACTGCTGCTCCTCCTGCCTCCTTCTGCAGCTCCCACTGACTGCATTTAATAACTTTTTATTCGCCGCTTACCCTCGATGACGAGTGACAGGTCTCTGGGGTATGATGATATTTGCCAAGGATAAAACAGTGTCTCGAGACCTGCTCCTGATTCCTGTAGGGAGATATCTCCCAGTAGCCATCCCCCATTCGATCTATAAGCTCCTTCCCTTCGAAATCTGCATCCAAAAAGGAGAGTCTACCCCTTGAAATTCGACCCTTATCCTTATCAAATTTGTGTACTAGTATTTTAGTATTTTTCCAGTATTCTTATTGCATTCTTTGTCTAGTATCTTTCTTGTAATCTCTTTTTTCTGGTATTCTTTATTTGTACGCATTTTTCTAGTATTTTATCACTATTCTACTGGTATTTTTTCAGAATTATTTCATTAATTTGCTTGTATTGTTCTTCTAATATTTGTTCAGTATTTTCCAGATGTATTGCAGTATTTCTAGGTTCTTCTTGGTTTCTTCTGGTACTGAAAACCCTCTCTTCTTTCAGCTACAGGGTATCCCTGCAGCAGTACTCCTTCCTGATAGCCCACCATTCCACATTTTCTTTCACTTTTCGATCAGGCTCTCGGTTGCACTGTGGGAAAATATGTAGAAGCTGGCAATCAATGTCCAAAACTTTGCCCCACGGCCATGACAACTTGCCTCTCGATTTATGAGCCTACGCCTTGGACGCCGTGGACGGACTCCCCCTTTCAAAAACCGAGCTAAAAACCAAAGCAAGACCAAAGCCAAAGCCAAAACCAAAACCCAACCCAACCCAAAGAATCTCTGTGTGCAACAGGCTATTGCTGCGGCTGCTGCTGCGGCTGCCGTTGCTGCTGTTGTTTCTCATGGCCTTAGATTTGTGGCAATAATTGATTTTAATTTATAGAGTAGAACACTTTGGAGAGCTGCAAAGGAAGGAAGCGAAGGAGTTGCAACAGCAGTCGAAGGAAGTGCAAGAGTTGCAAGAGTTGCAGGCAGAAAACCACAGCTAATCCTTTTAGTCGGGCAAACCACTTTCCTAATAGATTCCACCAAGTGTTGGCCCTTAAATTGGCCGAGGATTCACCCTACCGTATAATTGTCGGTGTCACCAATTAAGGGAATAACTCTACCCACTCCCGCAGCGAGTGTCGGGGTCACCAGTTTAGGCGGGGCTTCCACTTCCTCCCTAACAACAGGCCAGATCTGCGCTTTGAAAAGTTGTAACAACGTTTACTCGAGTGTAACTTTTTTTTTGGGTTCAACTAATGAAATTATGAGGCCTTTAAATTCTTCTTCTTTTTTTTTTTTGGCAAGATGTCTCTTGCGGTGGCCTCTGCGGAAATTAACGCTGGGAAACGCTGGAAATACTTGAAGGAAAGAGGTTAAAATACCATTCTCATACCATTCTCGTGGCAGAAGACAGAAGAATGCCGTTCTACGAATGGGGTTCTCCCATGGTTCTCCGAGGTCTCTGGGCCCTCGGCTCTGAGCTCTGGGCTCTGGGCTCTGGGCTGGGGGTCTCTGCTCCAAACTCCAAAGCAATTAAAACGCGTTTTCGCAATTAAATGACTTTGCTATTTTTATTTTCCCTTCTGTGTGTTTTTGTTTCTGTTTCTGTTTCTGTTTTTGTGCTTCTGTAGTGCTCTGTGTGTAGTTTTCTCGTGTAGTTCTTTTAGTTGAACAAAAGTTTATGTCAAAAATTTAAATCAGCAGCAAGAACGACAAGGGGGGTACGGGGGGACGAGCAGGGGGCATCGCCAAGGGGTTTAAGCGGAGGAATGACTTTTGGTAATTAGACTTCTTGACTTTTTTGGGGTGTGGGGGCCCGGGGGCGTCCAACAACTTTTTTGGCTTGGAGAAACACCCTTTGGAAATTGTTTCCAATTAAATGAGACTTTTCAGAGAGGCAGGGGGTTTTTTCTTTGGGGAAATTCAAGAAAAATAAATACGAAATACTGAAACGCGAAATACTGAACTACTGAAATACTGAAAAATGTTATAATTTTAAGAGTTGGCTTTTATTTGCTTTCTGGAGCACAACTGTTTTTGTCAAATGTTTCTTCAGCGAAGCGAGATGACGCTGCAGGTTTCATCTCTCTCTCTTCTGCCACATGCCCCTCGGATGGTGCATGGCTTGCAGGGCGTGGGGTGGGGAGTGGAGGGGAGGGGAGGGCATCATTATCATTTCTAGAACGCGACATTAACATTAACTTTGAGAGTAATGTGGCTCGGGATGTATGTGTGTGTGTTGATGCAACTGCGGAGCGTAACGAACACGCTTACAACGAGCGAGTGAGCGGGCGAACGAAACGAAACGAAACAATCCCCAAAGGAAAACACAATCATCATTAGTGGTAGAGTCCACATAGCACAGTTGTACGAGCGCGATATAGTGTGCATATACTCGTAGTGGTTCCATGTTCTATATAATCATTTGGAGCATAGACCGAGAGACCGAAAGACCGAAAGACCGACGACCGATTTGTGGTGTTGGCAGGCAGGCAGGCAGGCAGCGTCTTTGGCTCGTGGTCACACCTCGTGGGGCACTTGCAAGTGCGCCTCCAACGCCAACGACTCCTCCTCTGGCACTGCCACTCATCATCATGTCTCTAGTTAATTGGGTTTTTTCTTTAAACAATTCTATCAATGCCTGAGCATATATTAGCTTATAGACCGACCGGCCGACCGACCGGCCGACCGACCGGCCGACCGACTCCAGGTGCTGCTGCATAAGACACCTATTAGGGGCATGCTTCAATGCCTCCAAATGGCATGCAACCACAACTGCAGCCCACTGGAGTGGCGAAAAACGGGGTTGGCTTTTCTTAGGAAAACAGTTTTGCAGCAGGAAAATTAACTTAAACGAAGGCTTTAGCTTTCAAAGGGGGAGAGTGTTTTCCCTGCTTTTATGGGATCAACAATTCTCAGGAAGTGCCCCTAGGAGGCTTCTTGAAGTGATGTATTGGGTATGGAATACTATTTGAGGGGTCTTAGAATCAACTTCCAGGGAAAACTCCTCCTGTATTTCCACAGCTCTTTGTGTGGCATTCCACAATCGATGAAAGATCATTTATAGGATCCTGAGACCCAAGAAGTTCTTTAATTTGGTTTTTTAAACAACACTTTTGGGAATCTATTGATATTTTAGTGTTTCACATTCGCAGATCTTGCACGCGTCATACGGCAGGGCCCCTCGGTCGACCCTTGAAGACTCCTTTAAACTTGAGATCCATCTGTTCTCTGGTAAGATTTCCTTTAAGAGCGCCACCAGCTCTCATATCTTCCGTTTCCGAGCGATCTGATTGGCTTCCCTTTAAGCCAATTTCCGTATAAAACCCATGGCTGACATAACTGTTAATGTTACGGGCACTTCCTTCTTGAGAGATCACCTTTTTGGAAGCCCACACAAAACCGAAGTTCGATTCCGGATTCCAGATTCCAGATTCAAGATTCCAGATTATTCGTGGAAGTAAATTGAGATGTCAACTTCGAATGCCTTTCTCTCCGCTCATCGCGATAATGATGATGATGATGATGATGATAACGATGATGCTAACAACGGATTATAGATGGATGCTAGATGCTAGGTGTTTCCCAGATGAGCAAACACCGATAGAGGCACTTAAAAACGGAGATGCCCGGTAGATGATGCAAAATGTGGCCTAAACTCTGGTAGATTTACGGATGGAAAGTGTGAGAATCGAATGACAAAAACGAAAGAAGCAGGGAGCAAGGGAGTGACAGAGTGAGAGAGTGACAGAGTGAGAGAAGGTTAGAAAACAGTTAGAAGATCATTATCTCCCTGGCCCAAAGAGACACAGAGAGAGAGAGAGAGAGATAGAGAGAGAGGGGTCATCAGTGAGCCGTGAAATATGATCAAAATATTTATGTCTCTGGCCGCAATTATGAAAAAAGAGACAGACCAAAGAGCAAAAGAGATGGAGAACCATTCGGAGAGCAAAAGAGACAGAGGCAGAGGGAGAGAGAGAGAGATAGACAAAAATCACAGAAGACAATGGTCTATCGATCGGCTCTCTCTGTGGGACACGGACCCTCATTCCGATATTTTGTTACCTGTTTTTTTTTGTTTTTTTTTTTTTTTTTTTTCGAAAATATACTTTTTTATGACTCTATTTTTATTTTTTTGGTGTAGCCGTAAATTGATTTTTACGAGGAGGCACACGACGACGGAGGCGGACAGACGGACGGACGGACGGACAGACAGTTTCGGAAGTGCAACGAATATTGGCAATAAACATTCCAATTTGATTTGTGCCCCTCCCTCCGATCGGCGACGCGGAGAGTGCACGAGGCCCAAAAGGGCAGAGGGGAGCTGCTGCAAGTCCAGTTTTAAGTGCAATTACAACGAGAATGGGCCCTGCACTCCAGAATGGGAAAGAAATTAGAATCAAAGACAAATTGTCGACAAAACTAAAGCAGTGACAGTGCAATTAATTATTTTGTCAGGGAAAACGAGTGTCGACTGCCGAGAGCCGTCTGCCGAGTGCCGAGTGCACCTGAAAAGTGCCTGCCCCGCACAACCCTCCTCCCCGGGAAAAAATGCCAAGAGACAAGTGAGAAATGAAAAACTTTTCTCCCTCGCTCTGGGAGAAGGGGGAAGTGCACTTCCGACAGGTCAAAAATGAATCGCATCGCGCAATTAAACAGTTCTCTCTCTCTCCCAGGGCCTGGGGGCACCCAAAAGAAGAGGGGAACCAGAAGAACAAGAAGACGAAGGTGTGAAAACTTAATTAAGTCGAAAACAGAAGTCGCAACAAACGAAAAGAAACGAAAAGAAAGCCAAAAACGAGGTGAAAATCACTTGAGGAGGGAAATTCCCTCAAAGAAAATTCCACGGATTTACACACGAATTTAATGCGATAGAAAACCCCCATTTTGTTGGAAGCTCTAGCCCCAAAACTAAACCCCAAAACTAAACCCCAAAACTAAACTGTTGGCCAAATAGAATTTTGCGGTTGCGATTTCCTGCGGTGTGGCGGCCTTTGACGCCCTTTGACGCCCTTTGAAGCAGCCTACGACAGGCAGCATGCAACATGCAACAGCAGCGGCCTTTCGGTGGGCCAGTGAATGGACTGAGTTTACCTGAATCTGCCGACCTGTGACCTCTCGATAAGGACAAACATTCCCGAAGCATGCGTCACAGAGACATAAAAATCGAAAAATCCATTTCATTGCCGGTCGATTTGATAAGAGAGGACGGAGAGCAAGCCGGAGAAGCGGACAAGCCAGCCCATCCTTGGAACAAAGGACTCGCCTCTGATGTTGCTGTGTTGCTGTCGTTTTTGGCGTGGGCTTCTGCTGCCTGGGAGGGCATCGGCGCATCTTCCTCGAATGATTTATGCGTGCATTTTCAGTGCATTTCATGGCTGCTTAATTAGTGATTAAAAGAGCTGAAAAAAACAGCAACCAAACCCAGAAACACTCCCACGAAATGCCCGTCGCTGCAGAGTCGTGGGTGCGGAAGAACCACCGCCAGCGGATCGCTGCAAGACGGTCCTCCACAGATGGCATGAATGGGAAACAATCGCCCAGGAATTAAACAATTAATGTGTAATTATCACAGTTTCGCACACAGACCGCACAGAGCACAGCACACAGAGCACAGCGCGGGATGCCCCGGAGCGCCAGCAGAGGAAGGAACTGCTTCAATCCCTGCTGGATTCGAGAGGAGAAAAGAAAGAGAGTCGTCAAAACGCCCACTGGACGGACGGGCATGGAGCGTGAGGTGTGCGGGCGGCTCCAGGGCGTGCCGACAAACGATCCTTACTCGAGGGGCCACCAAAACGGAGAACGGATCGGAGTGATCGGAGAGATCGGAGAGATCGGAGAGAGAGCAATACATCATCATCAGAGTCGGCCCAAGGAGAGGAGCAGGAGGAGGTAGGCCTAACGATCGTTGAAAGTCCTGGAGTGGTGCCGAGTAGGAATCATGTAATTTTCTAAGAGAGCGGGAGGCAGATCGGTAGGGAGATCGGTGGAGAGATGATTGTTTTTAGGGGTTTTAGATCATCCAAAATGTGATCGCTGATGAAGGCGCCGGCACCGCTTCGGCAGGAGCTTCTTCGCCTCCAATTATGTTGTTACGGCACGGAGTGGAGGCGGGGGCAGAGGCAGGGGCAGGCGGCAGGGGCAGGGGGATCAAAGCGATCAACCGATGATCAGGCAGCCATCAACGAAAATTGTTTCGGACACTGATGTGCGGCAATTAGATGTTGAAAGGAGTCGAGGAACCCAAGAGGCACTGCGCGGAGGGCCAGAGCCGCCACGTGTTGCAAGCAACCAGCCAACTAGCATCTGTATCTGTAGCTGTAGCTGTATCTGTATCTGTATCTTATGCAAATCAGTTTTAGGGCTCAGCAGCAGCAGGAGGGGCCAACGAAAGAAGGAATTAGCATTCGCAACAATTGAATTAATGGCGCTGCAGAATGTCCTTTAAGGAGCTTAAGGACGAGCGGCAGGGAGAGGATTTGCAAGCCTCTTTCGAGGATTGAATTAAGGCCGAAACAATGGCCACAAATTAACTGCTTTTCGTGCTCTAATTCAAGGTGCGTGTGCACCCTGGCCGGAGATTGCTCCGCTCCTGAAATTAATGGCAATTATCCCTGAGCCCTCGCTTTAACCGCAAAATTGTCCTCCCAAAAAGGAGAGGGAGAGGGAGCGGGAGAGGGAGCGGTAGAGGCAGAGGCAGAGGCAGAGATCTCTGTGTCTCTGGGCCTGAAAATGTCGTGTATGCGTGTACGTCTAAGCCGCATTGTCTCTGCGTTTGATCTTGTGCCGAAACAAAAGTTAAACTCTTCCCAGAGAGCGAGGGAGAGGGAGACAGGGAGAGAAATCCAGAGCAATCTTCCGTAGATGAAGCTGTGGGAGTGAGTCCACTCCGTGCCTGAAACGATGGATGGATGGATGGATGGATGGATGGATGCTCTTAAGGCGCCGCAGATCTTTCAAAGCATATCAAGTGCTTAGCATAATTAGTAGATGCATACTCGGGACTGGACTCTGAACCTATTGTTGTGCCACCAAAATCTGCTTAACCCTCATGATCGTATGCGTTTAGGCAACTTATGGACTAGAAGAGATCTGAGAAGGGCAGCAGAGATCTCCCTCTCTTGAGGATCTTTTTCCCATGCAAAACAATGGAGAGATCTATCTTTGAAGATCTCTTTCTTACAAATTGTTTGGCTTTTGAGCTTTTGATGCTCCCCAATAAATTCCGATATGAATGTCCAAATATTTACACAAATTAATGCATTTCCTTCTCCCTCTCCCTCGCTCCCCCTCTCTCTCTCTCTCTACTCTTCCGATGGCTTCTGTTGTTATGGAAAGTGCGTGCCCCAAAAGCGACTCCAGAAGCATTTTCCCACAGAGCTTTCGTTTCGGTGTTTTATTTTTTTCTTTCGATTGAGAATCTTTTTTTTTTTTTTTCTTTTTTTTCTTTGATGAACACAAAAAACGGATTTTCATTCTGTCGGGAGGGGGGTGGGGGGGCTTTTCTTTTGGGGCGGCTTAGGGAGACGCAATGACACCTTGAATGCCGCGGCGGCAGCGCCCACACGAAATTGAGACATCCACTTGGGGCAGGCCACGGCCACTGGTGGCAGGTATTTGTTTCGGGAGCATGGCTTTCCCATAGCTTTCAAGTGGAAGAATGTGCTGGGTGTTGCATTCAACGGATTAGTAGCAGCACTCGGCTGCAAGTGATCGGTGATCGTAATGACTTTTGGATTTCCAGAAGAGGAAGCCGAAAGGCCAACGTGGGAAACGTGGGAACGGAGTGCAGCAGTGACATTGAAGTGGATCTCGAGTCTCCAATCTGTGGCCTGGACCTGTGACACGAACGCCCTTGCCCTGGCCCTTGCCCTGGCCCTTGGCCTGGCCCTTGCTCTGGCATTTGCATAAATTCCAAGCCGTGTATCATTGCGGTGCATGCACCATTCATTCGTGCATTAAATTGTCTTTCGATTGACCGCAAAAGAAGCACGGATCTGTTGCTGCCACCGCAAAGTGGAGCTGCAAGTTTCGGCATTCATCAAAAAGTTGCAACAATGTTGACATCTTTCTCGGTTCCCGAAACTGCTCTCCTCCCCTCTCCTCCCCTCTTTGTACTGCATATTTCCCTCCCTCCTTTAATATTTTGGAAATATTATGCAGGGTAATCCTTTAATCGCCTCCGAGTGTCCGTCCCAGCCTCCTTTTGTTGGCCATATTTTCCACTAATTTTCGTTTTTGGTCCGCAATTCCATTGGTTTTTGCTGCCACAAAGGGATACACATTTGTGTCGAATAATCCCTAAGTGGACATAATCCTTTTGTTTGCCACTGTCTCTGGGACCTCTGAGGATCTCCAAGGATCTACGGATCTATGGATCTGTGCGTTTCTGTTTCTGTTTCTTTTTTTTTTTTTTAATAACTCTTTTGCGTCTTTGAGGCTTTGTTTGGCGAAGATTATAAAGGAAGTGCAGGCTGAGGCATTATCTGGACAATTGTCCAGTGGGCGGATATGGATATTTAATACTTTTTTTTGTTCAACGAAAATGCGGAAGGCACTGCCAAAGTCCGAGCAAAATGTGAGTTAAATACGAGAGGAACTGCGAACTGCCAAACTGTGAGAGAAATGCCATTTAAATGGAAGAGAAAGTGCCCGATTTTGAGTCAAAATTCGAAAGAAGAATCCGCAAATACTTAATTTAAAAAAAATGGGATTTAAATTTGTGAAAAGTGAAGAAAAATGTGGAAAAACTTCTCAAAAACGTAGAATTTTGATTTGAATAAGAATTAGAATAAGAAAATTTGAAAGGTGTTTAAAACTGAAAAGAAGTCTCCAAATATTGAGTGAAAAGTGCCAAAAAAAGTGGTGCAGGACTAGAGGGATCCATGGATCAAGGAGGGACCTATCCCGACCGATAACTGCTTGCCAGCGACACCATATGCCGGTGGTTTTATCATCAAAAATCCTGTTAAGGGGTAATCGGCCCCCTACCCCGCCCCGCCCCGCCCCGCCCCCGCAAGAGCGAGAGCTTCACACATCTGTCGGAACGGAGATCGGCGATCGGAGGGAGGGGGAGTCTGCAGCACATGCATCGAAGGTGGTCCCCCCAGCAGCGTCCGAGTCGCTGTCTGTGTCGCCGCTTAATAACCGAATAAAAAATGATAACCCCGAAAAATAAGAAGACATCAAAAGAAGCCACAGATGCAGGCGTATGCATGGAGACGGAGGTGGAGACTGCAGGCCAAAAATTAAGAGAACATGGTCAACAGAGAGACAGAGAGAGAGAGAGCGAGAGAGGGAGGGGTCTCTAACAAGCTAAGGAAAACATAAGAAAGAAAGAAGGAAAGAACAGAGCAGAGCAGAGAGAGAGAGGTAGAAGCGAAGCCTCATAATGCACAAAAAAGGGTCATAATGATCGGCAGAGATCGCAGAGAAATTGGAGGCACACAGATCGCCAGAGACAGAGCCAGAGACAGAGACAGAGACAGAGCCAGTGATCCCCAGCCAGAGAGCTGGCTGTGTGGAGACCACCGATGCGTCGTCTTAATTTATTCACACAGAACGACCTCTGGGGGATCTCCTGGAGATCTCTGTGCAGTGGGTAGCCCAGGCCGGCCCAGGCTCTTTAAACTCTTATTAATGAGCCGCAACGCGCTGCAGCCTCGCAAGTGTCGCACGCAACGCACGCCGATTAAGCCCCAGTTAACGTTTCCCCACAAAAAGGTGGCGATCCATGTCGACCATGATCACGGGGCATGTGTCTCCTCGGTCTCCATGTCTCCTCGGTCTCTCGGTAATCACGGGGCATGTCTTTTTGATTTTTTGGGATTAAAGTGCAGTCGTCGCAGGGCTTTTATCGGCCCTAATGGACCATGGAGCATGGCCCATGGACCATGGAGCATGGACCATGGCCAGGCCTCTGTGTGACAACTTTTTCTGTCAGCTGGAACTGTTGCTGTTGTTTCAATTAAGATTCCCATAAACCCAGAGACCTTCTCGCCGGCACTGGGACTGCGGTGTGCGGTGTGCGGCGTGCGGTGTCTCCTGGTTATCTCCGTGGCCTGTCACTGGCCGCGCCTCCGCCTCGATTTTGTTTTCCACTAAATAAAGACATTAAAAGTGCCGTCCAGGTTCTGTTTTTTTTTTCTGCTTTTTCTGTTCTGTTTCTGTGTTTGGGATTTGTGATCTCGGTTTTGGGTTTTCGGGTTTTCGGGCTTAGGGCTGTGGGGATTTATTAGGGACCACCTTTGTGGGTCCCGGGCTTAACACTTTTTTGTGCTGGTCGCTCGTTGGCTGTTTTTAATTTCACTTGCCACACGGGGCAATCAATCTCCTGGCGGACTGTGTCAACCCCGGTTATGAGCCTGAGAAATGGCCATAAACCATCATTAACAAGCGGCAGCTGCCTGTCCTCTGGCGCTTACAACCTGGACATGGCAACGGATTCCGATTCGAAGTCGGATTCGGACATGGAGATGCAGTTGTGTTTTTTTTATGGCGTTTTCCTCTGTGCGGCTGTGTGTGGTGCAAGTTCCAGGGAATCAGCTGCTGTGGAAAGTGTTGACATCTCTTGTGCCGCCCAAGCTGCCGCCGCTTCTTGTGGGGTCTCTCCTCCTCCGTCCAGTGTTCTTTTGGGGGAATTACAGAGAGAAGATTCAAGGGAAATTCGTTGTGGCCCAGAGAGCTTTTGTGCTCTAATTTTTGTGGAAAATCCCCCCCAGGAAATCCATGATAATCCCAATTAACGTTTCAGACATTTCCAGCAGAAGAGACGCGTCGAAGTGCCCTCCAGAGGCAGAGGCAGAGGCAGGGAGAGAGACACAGAAAGGCAAAAAACTGGCCAAACAACTGCCACATTTTCATGAATGAATGAATGAATGAATTTTCGATTTCCACTAAAACTCCTACACCGCAAAAGATACATAGATACGGGATACATTGAGGCGGAGGCAGAGACACGGGGCACGGGGCACGGGGCACGGGGCATGGGGCTGCCACAACCTACTCGGTCATGCAAAACGCGATTCACTATTAAGGCAAAAAGTTGTACAAGTGGGGGCTGGGAGGGGGGGCAAACGGGAGGAGACTGCCACCGCAATGGGGCAGGCACAGCCAGGCACAGACAGGCAACGAACAAACAGCTTTTGAAGCATAGAAGAAATTGAATGGAGGAGTCGCCACAGACACAGACACAGGCACAGACACGGGCACAGAGACAGAGCCCCCGGGTTGGGGCAGTGGGGGGGTTACGCCGTCTGGAGTGGAGATCGCTTCGGCTTCGGCCTGGCTTGGGCTTTGGCTTTGGCTTTCATTCATAAATGGCCTAAGCGGTGAGACGAGGTTTTGGCAATCTGTACGAGCTGTGCTGTGCTGTGCTGGCTGTGCTGGCTGTGGAGCCCTCTTGGCGGACGGGGAAAACACTCTCTGGAGGATGAATCATCTGCTGGCTGCCTGGCAATGCAATGGGGCACGTGATGCCCGTTGTGTCGAGGTGTGTCAATTAGCAGTTGGTTGTTGCCTGTTGCCTGCTGCCTGAAGAGGCAGAGGCAGGCACATCCATAGCCAGACGATGATGGTGAGGAGGAGGCACTCGTTGAAGCACAGCCACACGATGGGGCCGAGGCGGAGGCACAGCCAGAGTGGAGGGGGGAGGAGGATCATGAGAGGTAATCGCTGAATGCTTGGGCGTAAGTCCACGGCATGACTCATCTTGCCACACAGTTGCGCGACTGTTGTTGCGCCACAAAAAGCAGCTTCTCCTTCAGCACCGAGAACCGAAGGGACTCCCTATTTGAGCAGCGCAAAAGAACTACCAGAGGAGCCCAAAGAGCTTTTCCTGGATCCACCCTGAAGAAATCGTGTGCCAAAGAAGTGCATGGCCGTTACTCTTGCGGAAACCCAATACAAAAAAGAGCTAGTTCTTTATGGAGGAACCTCTATGATCCGCTCTATGAATGCTCTTTGCCTCTGGCTCTACCTCTGCCTTTTGCCAATTTATGAATGAAGTCGAAGCCGAGGCCGAAGCCAACTGGTTTTCCCTGCTGCTTCCTGCGCCGATAGACTCTTGGAGGTGATGTCTGCGACTGGCACCCACATGGAGTGTGTGCCTCATGTGTGTGCGGGTGGTGTCCACATCCCATATCCACATCCATATCCACATCCACTTCCACATATCCACATCCGCTGGCTTCTCTATTAAATGCGGAAGAGGGCGTTGCGGCGATTCATTCTGATTCATTTGTATGCGGCATGCCCCAACCTCAAGCACATCATCGTCACCGTTCCCGTCCCCGTCACGTGCTGGGCGGGATTCTTGGATTCGAATTTGGTTTTTTGGGACGACTTTGGGGTTTGGCGTTGTGGCGTTGCGGCGTTGCGGCGGTACCCTTTGTGGCGCCCACAAGCCACAAGCCGCGTGCCGCTTTGATTAATTATGCGATGGTAGCCCTACTCCCACTCCCACTCCCCCTCCCCTCCCACTCTGCTGTGTGCCCCCCTCCATTGCCGAGTGGCAAGCGGTGTGGAAACTTATTGGCTTAAATACCATTTGTACGTCTTTTTGTGTGTGTTAGAACTGTTGGAATTGCCTCGCATTGTGGGGACACCGGGGGGATACGCCAGATGATTTTTCGTGTTTCCACTGGCCAGCGATGGCCTAAATGTCATTATCTTCGAATCGGAGCTGCCTGGGACACCATTTATCAAGGGAAACACACACGACAGAGGCTCCATTCGGGATACTGTTTGAATCGATAGGGAGATCGGAGCTGTAAGTAGTCAAAGCCGAAGAATGTTTCCTCCTCCGCATACCAGAGAGAAGTCGGCGGCCTCAGCGCTGAACCGCAAACAATTTCCACCCATCTTGCAGCCTCTTGCAGCCTTTGGCAGCCCACAAGTCCGCAGAACTTTATCCTTGTTGGGTATTTGATTTCTTGGCCTGGAAATTTCTCGTTAAACTTTGCAACAAAGTCGCGGACGGGGGCGTCAATTAGGCTGCCTGCCACCCGTGCAACCAGGCCATTGTTGAGGCAGATTCCGAGGCAGAGACAGAGAGAGAGAGAGAGAGAGACGGGAGGGCAGGTGTGTGTCCAGAGGCCGGGGTCACGAGCGCCACATGATGATGCAGCTGCCGCCAGCCGCCAGCCGCCTGCCTCCTGCGCCGGACAGCGGCTAATTCCACCGCCTGCAAAATGGCAACACAATGGCAGAAGCCGCCAGGGTGAAGGTCAGATTTCGAGGCAATCAAACAATGGGAAATGCAAAAGACACAGAGGGAGCGGAATATCGTTTTGAATATGAAATGAAATGGAGGCAGAGGCAGTGGCAGAGGCAGAGGCCAGCCTTGACCGTAGGTGGACTCCAATTACCCTACACCCGGCGGCAGCTGGGAATGGAATCGCCTTTCGATGCCCGATGCCCGATGCCCGACTCCCGACTCCTGATCGATCGACAGATTGATCTTTCAATCAAATGGCAGCTGTGCTGCAGCTCTGATTCTTTTTGGAGTGCGCCAATTTCCAGACATTCGATTGGGTTTCCAGGGAATCCGAGTGCCAGTGCCTGTGCCAGTGCCAGTGCCAGTGCCAGGGAGTGCTTTTTATCAAACCCAAAACGAATGAAACGAAACAAAACGAAACGATCAAGAAATCCACAAGAGAAGCCTCGTCATCAGCGCAGATTGAAATAATTCCCCCCCGAGCTGCCGATCTGGCGAGCTGCCAACTTGCCAAGTCATCACGAATATATTGGTCGGTAGCGGCCCCGATCCTCTGATCTTTTGGCCCAAAACGCAGGCGCGCAGCCGCAGACGCAGATCGCAAGAGTCGCAGATCGCGTGCGATAAGCAACGTCAATATTTGTGTTCCGCCGTTGGATAAATGGATGGATGGATAGGATAGGATGGATAGGCTGGAAGGTATATGCTCCGAGGTCTCGCATCTGATGGAAGCGGCGATTATGAGGTCCTTGTTAGTCGGCTTCACCGCCTTTGAGGTCCAAGAGGGACAAGTGGCTGCTCTGCTCTGCGCTGCGCTGCGCTGCTCTGCCCAATTTGCGCTCTGTTTGTGTATCATTTTGTTGTGGGCCTGGCTAATTGTTTTGCTACCTGCTGACCTCTCCTCTCCTCTCCTCTGCCCCGATCTGTTGATCCATATCCAAGCACTAACCACTCCACCGCCCTCCTCCGATCATGAGATCGGCTACGACGACCTGTGGGAATCACTGTCGGAATGACTGTTTGCCTTTGCCTTTGCCTTTGCCTTTGCTGTTGGGTTTTCTCTGCGGTGGGAAATCCACAACCAGACTAGAAATGTAACAAGTTTGCGGTTTTTCTCTCTTTTTTCGAGAGAGAGAGAGAGCGAGGGCCTCCCGGGATCTCTCAGTTTCGAGTGTTTTTTGGAGTTTACTGGACAACTTTGACACCAAATATGATGGTTTCTATTTTTGGAAATAGCTTGGGAAAAGGGCCATGAATTCTTACATTTCAACAGTTCAAAATCAGACCAATAATCTCAATTAACACAATTAATAGCTCTTAGATTCGAGTAAATGTCACTATTGTGCCTCGAAAAAAAAGTTCAGATGGGTTTCTTAGAGGGCTGTGCATCAGAGATACAATTATTTGGCTTCCATTTGACTTTTAATCTACTGATTATTGATTATCTATCATTTAAATGCCACTGTACTTCCTGTAGGAACACCTTTTTAGGAAGTTTTTTAGCCTGCGATGCCAGGGAATGCTTTTTGCCACCCCAACGAATGAAACAATCCAGTAGTCTCCTCGTTGGCTCCTCATATCTGCTGAAAAGCCATTAAAATACTGTGAAATACTCGAAATACTTAAGTTTACTTTAAGAAGCCCCCCTCTGGCACTGCACTGGTTCCCACTTTCGGTTCCACCAGTTCCGTGGCTCTGTGCTTCTGTGGCAACGCTTTTTCTTGACTATCTGGCAACGCTGCGTTCAGATTTGTTGCAGCTTTTGACAGCCACGCGGCGCGTTCTTTGCTTTTTTAGTGCGAGTTTTATTTATGCGTTGATTTTGAACACTTTTAATTGCATTTATCACAGAAATGAGTGCGGAAGATCTGGATGCTATTGAATATCTGGAATCCAATGAAGACGCCACAGACGCCGACTTAGACGATGAGATCATGTATGTTTTTCGGATTGTTTTCAAATTGCATCTTATTTGACGTGTGTGTTGCAGCTTCTTAGATGAGCCGCAAGAGGAGGATCACGAGGGGGAGCAGGACGAGGAAGGAGCTCCTTGGAGAGGCAAAGGGTTGTTGTTTCGTGTGATGCAAAAACGAAACAATCAAGAGGTAAAAACACTCTGACCTCTCTAATTTCTCCATTGAAAAATGTGTGTGCTTTCCATTGTCCAGGCGAATGCTGCGGAATGGCTGGAACTGTACGACAAGTGCCCCTCGTCCGCGCTGGTGCGCCTGATGCAGCTCGTGGTGGACGCCAGTGGCAACCTGTACCAGATACCCCCCGAGACCAAGGCCCCCTTCCAGTACGGGGACATACTGCTGACGGCCAGGCAGGGGCTTAGACGCGTAAGTATCGGAATACCCAATGGCAAGGACACCCCCTAAGAACGCTTCTCTTTTCAGACCAGCCGAAGTTACTCCTTGTATTGGAGGAACGGCAGCACCACCGCCAGGCTGTCCTCCTTCGTGCGGTGTCTGGTGAAGGCTCTCGATGCCAAAGGCCATGCTGGTAATGTTCTGAAAGAGTTCTCAGCGTTTGTTCTAGTGCTTTCCGAGTCGGAGGTGCGTTCCTTTCGCTACGCGGGCACACTGGTTGGTGGGTGACTGAAAATACCATAAGACAAAGAATGGAATAGATGGATGCTCCACTTCTAGGTCTCAAAGTGATGACTGGCATGCTGGCTGCGGACGCGGTGAGGGCCACGGATCTGGCGACTATCTGGAATGAAATGTTGGGCCAACTGTTCGTGGTGCGTCGCCTGGACATCGCGGACTCCATACGCTGCCTGTGCTGCACGGAGCTCGCCCTGTGGCTGGCTACGTATCCGGCGGTGGCCTGCCAGCTGGCATCCCCGCACATGCACTGGCTGTTCGAGGCCCTGGCCGACACGTCGTCGAAGGTGCGCGAGTGCTGTGTGCTGGGCATATCGCGGGTGTACGGCACCGAGGATTTCCGTGTGAGGCTCTCCTGCCTGTCGCTGGTGGCGAAGTACAAGCAGTGTTTGCTGCTCGTCGCGGCCGCGGACAAGGAGTGGGTGGTGAGCGAGCTGGCCCTACGCCTGCTCGCGCCCCTGCTACGCGACTCGCCCGATCTGTGGAGCGAGGAGGAGATGGCCACGATCGAGGGCTTGATGTTGAATCAGAATCGATGCGTGGCCCAGGCAGCCGCCGCGATCTTCGCGCAGCGGCATCTCAGCAAGGAGGAGGACGAGATCTCTCGGATACGTCGCGTGGTGGCGTTCGCCGAGAGGTTTCCGGAGTACGAGCATTGCGCCTACCTGGTGGATGCCCTGATCGAAAGGAGCAACGTGGTCCTGGCCTGGGCCCCCATGGCGGAGATGCTGCTGACGGGGGAGGAGCAGCAAAAGGAAGACGGCATCATCATTGACCTACTGACGCGTGCCGTGAGGCAATCGATAACCGGCGCGATACCCCCCGGACGCTATACCAAAGATCTGGTTAGGCAGGAGCCCATCGCAGGGGCCAAGCAGACGGCCACACAAGTCCTGGCGCCCGTGATGGACAGGCTCCTGCGAAAGTACGAAGGAAACTTGGCAAGTCTCTCGAATCTGCTGGAACTGCCGCAGTACTTCGATCACGAGGCAGAGCAGCACACCGAGCACTTGCCGCTGCTGATCACATGGCTGCAGAGGATACTTTTCCCCCAGCAGGACGTGGCGGTGATCCGCGTGGCCGCCGAGACTCTGAAGAAGGTCTGCGTGCCCTCGAACTGGCCGGATATTCGGGCGATCCTGGCCACGGCCGTGAATAACTATCAGGTGGAGCTCAGCAGCTGGTATGCGGCTGGGAGTGACAGGGCCACCAGTCGTCTGATGGAGACCCTGCAACTGGTGGCCGCGTTCTGGCGGCACTTTGACCTCACGAAGAATGAACTGCTGGGCCCCGTTCTGCAGAACCTGGAACAGAGTCTCCCGACAGCGGACAACGACAACGACAACAGCAACGCACTGCCGCGCGGCACCATCCCCTTGTACTTGGAGATGTGCTACTATGGCCTCATTTGGCGGCTAGCTGATAAGCAGAAAGATGCTGCCGCCAACGAGGATCTCAAGTCGAGTCTCACGGCGGTCATTCGTGCGGCATTCAAAATGATCAAGTTGATGCCACACAGTTCCTTCCCATACGTGAGTAAATGTTGCCGAATATGGAGAATATCCCTGCTAATGACTCGTTCTCGGTGCAGGCCCTGACCACCATCTGTGATCTGTTTCTGCTGTTCGGTCGTAACCAGCAACAGCACTCCAGGGACGCACCCTATGTCTATGTGCCAACGATCCGGGAGTTTGAACTGCTTGAAGAACACCTGATGATGCATCTGTTCGGTGCAGCGCCCGATCAACTGCACCCGGAGGAGGTCTTCGAGCTCCAGAAGAAGCGGCAGGCCTTGACGGGATACTGCAAAATAATGTCCTTTAATGCAGTGCCCATCATGAGGTTCCGCTTCATTCTGCAGCACTACGACAAGGTGGCTATCGATCACTCCTTCTCCGACTATTCCACTATCGATCTCCTCTTCCGCTTTTCAGTACTTCGACGCCTTCGGGGACTTGATGCACGCCGCCATGGAGAAGTGCCTGAACCTAAATGCCACCAACTATGGCATGACACTGATGCACACGAGCGTGCTGGTCTTCGAAAGGGTGTTGAGGGCGAGTGGGGGGAGCGGAGTGCGTGCCGCCAGAGCCCCCGCGTTCGCGGATCTGCTCAAACTTTGCAAACGCCTGGCGAAGACCCTCAACACTGATCGACTGAGGAGTCGCCGAGGAGTGGTCGCCCTGCACCGCGCTGGCATCTTGTATGCCGCGCAGAACATGGGCCACAGACTGACGCGCCGGCCGACCGTGAAGTTGCTCTTCTTGAGAGTCCTGGAGGTGTTTGTGCCACAGCTACTCTCGCAGGACAAACTGGCGGTATTGCAGCATCTGGAGGAGAACATTCCCGCAGAGCTGTCATCGACCTGTCGCGAGGGCTGGGGGCCCCTGCACAGATATCGCACGGCCCTGCAACTGCGCCTCAAATTCAGTCGCCGCCGTGAGCTGCCCGCCCTTTGTTTATGTAACGGCAGCGAGTATCTCCCATATGTAACTCCAGCCGAGTGACAAGATTGCAGATTGCAGATTGGCGGGGCGCTAATCGTCTTTCGCTGGAGTGGATTGCGAGTCCGTGGAGGAGGACTGAGGACTGAGCACTGAGGACTGACTAAGGTAGGATGCCTTCACGTTTTATTTGAAAATAAAATTCCCCGAGGAATTTTGCCATTGAAATGAATGGCACTGCAATTTCATCTACGTTTTCCGCCGCAAACAGCGAAAGCTCTTCGCCCTCCCACCCATCCAGGCGCGGGGGTATCTGCTGGATACATTTGCAGTTACTTTTAAGCAGCAGCTGCTCCTCCCTCCACTGCTCCTGCCGCTGCTGCTGTTGTTGCGGAATATATATCGCATTTCCATCGAAGGCTGCTCAACAAATTTTCAATTTCAATGCACGCCTCGCGCTGACAAATTGACTCGCCGAACCTCCTGTGGGTTCCCTGTTCTGTTCTCCTGTCAAAGGCCGCACGAGCGAACACAACCTTTGACACTACTCCACCAAGGGGCAGGGCAGGGCAGGGCAGGGCGGGGGGACACTTCTGCCCCCACTCCAGCTCCTTCTGGTGGTGCCGCTCAAGGTGTGCGCAGTGTTAACATTTTTCGGGAAATGAAATGAAATTCAAGTGGATATTGGGTCACTTCTGGTTTTGGTTTTCAAGTGGCTGTTGGCTGGTGGCTGATGGCTGATGGCTGTTGGCTGTCCAAATGGACTCTGGCGGCTCTCGTGTCCATTTCCTTGGCACATGCCACATATCGTATTACACGAAACGAAACCCAACAAAACTTTGAATATCTACAGCTGTGCGAAGGATCGATGCTTAGCCAGGAACAAGGCCAGGATACGCAGATACATTCCTCTTGCCACATCAAGCAACACGGGGGCAACATCTGCTGCTGCACACAGAATCTTAATTGGAGGAATCTAAAGATCTACAGATCTACTGAGGAGGCTTTCCTGCCACAAGAGGCACACTTCTGCTCTTGGACAGGTAGACCATTAATATTCGCATAACGGGCACAACCGCTAGGAGGGCAGGGCCCCATCCCCCATTCGCATCTCCATCCGCATCTCCATGGCAATTGCATTTCACGCTCCCTCTACAACGGGAAACCTCATCACAGATGTCCTCCTGGTGCCCTGGCTCTGGCCCTGGCCCTGGCCCTGGCAGTGCCCGAAAGAAAGAGAGATACAAATCAGCCTAAAACGGGGATCGCAACTGATCCTGCCCCTCGCCTTTGCGGCGGTTGCGGTTTAACGAGATGCGTCACCGCCTCCACGACCCTGCTGCCCCTGCCACTGCTGGCACAGAGAAGTTGTGACCCCCGAAACGTGATGTTCGGACGCTGATAAAACGTCCTTCTGGTCTGGGCTGGTCTGGGCTGGTCTGGACTGGCTGTCGCTCCTCGCTTCGCCGATTAGTTTGCTCGCTTAACGAAAGTGTAACACAATTTCGTCGAGAGAGACACGCGCATCTGTCGCTGGTGCTCGTTCTCGTTCTTGCTCTCCTTCGATCTTAACTCTTCGGTAGAACAGTTGTCCTCCCCCCGAAAAAAATACAACTTGTGCAAAAAAAAACCACACAGAAGGATACTAAAAGAAGGGGTCACGACACGTGGCACTTGATTCGTATCAAATTTCTGTACTATTTTCGGGAGTTTTACAAGGGTTTCGCCTCCGTTGCTCCTCTCTGACTCCTTAGCCAACTGTCAACCCATTTGGCCGATATTTATGGCCCTTTGCCGTTGGGCATCAGGCAGCGCATCGCATCGCATCGCATTGGGGGGCCCTGCGACTGCAACTGTTATTAACATGAATTTATTGCTTGTTTCGGCTTTTTTTCGGGTAAAGAATTTACATTTTAATAGTGCGGACTGAAGGCGAAAGTGTGACCACACACACAGAAACAGACACAGGGGAATTTTGGCAAGGAGAGCGCTGCCAACGTTGGGCTTGAGCTTTCAGTGTTGCCAACAAATTAGTTTCTGCCATGTGATGGCCAAGAAAATGCATTGCGGTTGTGGGAAATATGCTGGGAAAGTGGTTTTCCCGTTTGAACATTCGCCAAAGAGCATTGCCAACGCGAGGAGAAGGATGCAGGACTAGAATTACACATAAATGGCATTGCCAACACAGAGCAAGCAAGGCCCAAGCTTTCAGTGCCTAAAACTTCGTACGAAAAGCATTGCCAACGCAAAGAGAAGGTTCCAGACGGGAAACTTGCATAAACAGCATTGCCAACGTACAGAAAATAAAGCTTAAGCCTCCAGTATTTCCCCTCAAAATATCGTAGCCCCATTGATGATGCTGATGAGATGGTAGAGGAATGGTATGGGTATGGGGAAAACCTTTTGGCAGTAAACAGCATTGCCAGCGCAAATAAAAGAAGGAAGTCAAGCCTCTCAGCTGTCAAATAGCTGTCAATATGATACAAAGCATATAATGCATGCTAAGAGATCATCCAAAGAGCTTCTTTGGACTCCTTCTTCATTCGATTTAATTTGAAACTCTTTCATACGTGCATTTCTCTCCATTAAACCCTCCATTTGGCCTAGCGGCTTCCGAACATTAATCAACCATTTCTCACTCTTTCTTTGAATACTTGAGAGATGTCTTTCTAATGGGCTGGAGGCACAGAACAACATCAGCAACATCAATATTCAGGGGCCACTCCCGAGGCCTAAAGTGTGTGCTAGACCCCGTCCGATGTCAAGTTGCGTGTAAAAACATGAATTCTTCGATTCATCATCGTGACAGGAGGTCCTTCGCTGCTTCGTTCCTCCGTTTCTTCGCTCCTTCGACCAGTCCCATTGATGAATGCCACAAGAAATTTGTCAATTGTCAATCAGGCATCCGAGGATCAAGAGGATTGTGATCCCTTCTGCACGACTGACAGCAAACACGCGGTATTTTGTTTTTTCTTCCGTTTGTTCTCCCTGTTTGCTGGCTGTTGTTTCTGTTGCTGTTTCCTAATGTCTTGGCAAATAGGTAGCGCCGATGGTAGTCCTGCCAGGAGACTGTCAGGAGAGGGGACGGGGACGGGGACGAGGATACTCCCCTGTAAATCAATGTTGCCTGTTTACAAATGTGTCGCCATCGCGTAATTCAATCCGTTGTAGCCGCGGCAGGATGCCGCTCGACAGCCGTCGCCGTCTTGGCAAACCAATAAATACCATTTCGATTTGTTGCCTTAAGGACTCTCTGGCCCCTGCCCCTGCCCCTGCCACTGCTTCTGCTTCTGCTTCTCCTGCGGCTCCTGCCACGGCTCCTTGTGTGTCAACAGAGTCATGTGTCGGCGTGTCGCCCTGTCTTTAACATATGTCCTTTGACACAGGGATCGACAATGGTTCGAAGGTGCAGCTGAACCCTGCCAGGATACGCATAAATTAACGCACACACAGGACACAGGAATCGCCGCTGCAAGTAGAACGAATCCGTTGCGCTGATTGCCGCTCTAATCCCCGGGATCCTGGCCCCACATTAGCACGCGGCAAGCGTCGTGCGGCATGCGGCATGCGGCATGCGCACGCGCGTTGCCACTTGAACGAAAGGCTGAAAGGGATAAGGATTCAAGCTGCACAAATGCAGGCTCCTCCTGGGCCTCCTGGGCCTCAAGTGCCGCAGGATCGCCTCTCCGCCCCTCCATCGGTGCTTCGGGGTTAAAATTAGTCGTGGCCTGTCAGCAAATCTGATTTACGCGCCATCTGCCATCTGCCATCCGCGGAGCTACAGATTTCGGGGGATCCGTATTCCCCCCTCTCCCAGATTATAATTTTAGTGGCAATCTAATTAAGCAATTACAAGCGTGTTGCCCCTTCGGAGTGTGTGTGTGTGTCTGTTACATCGAGTCTGAGGAGAGGAGATCTCCTGGCAGATGCTGGGCAAGGGACTTGCTTTCTCTCTTCTTCGAAGATCACTCGGAAACTCTTTGCCCTTCGAAGTCTCTTTCCCTTCAGGAGCTTTAACGGGTCTCCTTTCCGTATATTCAGAGATAGAAAGAGGTGCATGAGATGGCAGGTTGGCTTTTGTCGGGAAACTCAGGGCGAAGGAGGGCAATGAGGAGGTAGCTTTTGGCCCAGAATGCGAGGATATAGCTTATTGATTTTGTGGGGAATACCCACTCCCCCCCCCCACCCCACCAAAAGAGCTCGCCAGGGAGTTGAAAGACCCCAAGGACGCTGCAGGGCGCAGGACACGCGACAGCTGCTGCCAAAAAAAACATTCCACTGAATGTCTGACCATTTGCACTTTTATGGCCCCTCGTGGCAGCGCAATCGAAACGCCTCTTCCGAAGAGACAAAATCCAATAAAAATTAATTTAACACAACATTTGTTTTCGCGTGGCGTGGGGGGTGGAGAGAGGGGGGGGGGAAAAAGGACACAAAGCCTAAACCAAACCTCATCCTGAGGCTGTTTCTGGTTCAGGTTCCGGCTCTGGCTCTGTCACAACAAATACCAAAGGGGAAGGGCCCCCAAAGGGGCAGACAAAATATTTTCAATAATAAATCTATTTGATGGGCCCGGGTCTCGCTCGTTTTTATGATCTCCGAGATGCGAAGTCGATGCCGATGCCGTGGCCGATGCCGATGCCGATGCGATGACAGCAGGCGCAGTCATTAAAAATCTCACAAAAATTATATGTCGCTACGGATGATTAATTGCTGGAGAGGAGGGAGAAGATGGAGAGGAGTACGCACTGCTCGAGGAATACATACGGACTACAGATTACGGAAATATATGCATAATATATGTATAACGCCCAACGAACGCTGTTCATCGGTGACCGGCTCTTGGATGTGTAATTAATTTTCATTCACTTTCCCATTGAGTGTTTGAGCGGGTAAAACACGACGTGCATCTGTTGCAGGCAGCCACTTGACCCAAAGAGGCAGCACCATCGCCATCGCCATCAGTCCTCCCTCGATGGTCTATGCTCGATGGCCTTTTGACCATCTGTGGTGGTCATTGGGGTCCAGTGCAGTCCAGTCCAGTCCATCGGGGTTGTCACCTAATTTGTCCAATTTGTGGTCCGTGTCAGGTGCTGTAAATATTGCATTTAATTGAACTGTCGGAAAATGTGTCAAATGTCCCGTCCAGAGGGCCCAAAAGGGCCAAAAGGCCAGCAGGTCAACGGAGAAGACCTTCATAATTTCTGGAAGTCAATGAAGCGGATAGGAGGTTTGATGGCTGATTTTTCCATTTCTCAGACAGAAGCCATTACTTATGCTCCTACCCGAAGCTTAGGCTGGAAATATGGCCTTAAAGCAACTCCAAGACTCCCAAAGAGAAGCCTCACATTCCTCTCCAAGACTCTGCGCTCTGCCGTTCTGCGTTAATCCCTAAAGACATTATCGATTGGAATATCCTCACGGAGTGGAGTGGATTGGAGTGGAGTGGAGTAATCCTGTACACAACACTAATTAAGAGCTTGTAGAACCACAAGATGGATGACCAGAGGGCGGCTGGGGGGTGGGGTGGGGTGGTGCAGCAGCCACAACACCTTTACACATAATTAGAGGCCTCTGTGGACTGCACCGACAATGGGGATGGCACATCTCCCTCCTCTTTGGACGGTAAACACTTGGATGGCCATCTCCATCTCCATCTCAATCACCCATCTTGCCATCACCCATCTCCAGCTTCAGGTGCATTCTCTTCCATTCATTAATCCACATAGAAATGTGTGCGGATGCGAGCTGCATCCATGGCGACCACGAAACCCAAACGCAAACACACGGCGGCACGGCCACAAAAGCCGCCAAGAGGCCTATTAGCCACAATAAAGAGGCAGCAGCCAGTCAGTGGGCCCCCTCGCGCCCCCTCGCGCCCATAGAAATTCTATTATGCAGATGAATGGGAGGCGGGGGAGGGGATGCGGCTGCAGGTGGTTGGGTGACGGGGGACGGGGGACGGGTGTGTGTTTGGCCCCGCCAGATGCCATTACAATGTAAATTCAACAAAAAAGTTCACTCGGCAACAGACAGACAGCATAGACATCTTCATCTGCCCCAGAGGCCAGAGGCCCTTGCCACAGCACAGCGGAACAATTGATCAAATATCATAATTTATCAAATGACAATGCAACAGGCGTTTCGGTGCGGCGCGGCACGGCACGGCAGTGGCGGCAACGTCTGAATGTTCTTGATCTCCGGACACCGTCGCTGGCCTTGTTTGCTTGCCCCAATCCCCACACCATGCCACACCAAGCCACACCAAGCCACACCATGCCACACCGCAAAGTGTCGCTCTCTGTCGCTCTCCGAGGCCTCCTCTGGTATTCCATTCCATTCGAAAGCTACAACTTAATTTATTTGAACAATTTAAGTCGTGTGTTCGTTTGGGGCTCTCTTATTTATTTCGATGGCCATCAAAGCATCTATTTAGCATAATTGCAGTGCATCTCCCGAGCTGCAGCCAGAGCTCCGGCCTCTCTGCTCATCAGAATTCCTCCGGCATTCTTGTGTGGGGTCTCTGGGTCTGTGGTAATCCTAGATAACGTCCAACCTCCCCAACCAGTGGGTCAAATATCAAAAGTAAAACCCAACCATTTATTGTTCTATTATGGAAAATGTCTGTTGGAATGAAAGAAGAGCTTAAGTGGAACGTTTCCTATCTTAAGCACGGACATTTGTATGAGAATTGTCTCCAGTTTGCTCACAAATTGATTAGCTTATGATTAACAGATTGATTTCAACCTAGTTTGTGGTTCTAAGAGCGAGGCCAATGGAAGTTTTTGGTGAAATTTTCTCTGGAAGAGTTTCTTAAATATAAATAAAATTAAATAGAAAGTACAGGGCTTTCTTGAAAATTCAAAGAAATTCATGGAATATCCACCCCAAAAGTTTTCGTCGAGGCACAAGACCCTTTAAAACTGCACAAAGTGGTCTTGACTTGATCTGAATTCTAGAAAAAACATTGGCAATCATATAAAGGATGTTTTTGTTTCCAATATTCCACGAAAGTTGAGGGAAAGGTCGAATAGATTGGAATATCTTAAAAAGTCGGTTTTGTCGAGGCACACTTTACTCTAAATCGGACGAAAATCGGATGGGTTTTACCCAAGCTTCGATCTTATAAAATGCTTCAATAGATGTCGATTTTGGCAGAAATATAAAAGTAATCTAGCTGTGTACAAATCATTCAAAATGTGCCTTGAAATTATGTTTCCAGAATTTCGAAATCAAGGAATCGACACAGGCTTTGCCTTTCATGACAATAGTCGTGGCATTGGGCATTCATTTCATTCAGTATTTATTTGGCTCTCGGACTGGCTAGTACACCTTTTTTTCGAGAACAGTAGCAAAATTCGTGAAGTTTAATTAAGAAAAAAAAAATAAAGGAAGCCCTGCCTTCTGTGTGACAGCAATGTGTTCGACATTACCAAGAGTCGCGTACAGATAATGCTGATCCGTGGCATCCACTCACAACGAAGTGCTGCCACCAGGCCAGGCCCATCATCGAGGGCCGCCCATACAAGGCCGACTGATAGCTGTTGGCGATCAGCATTATATGTGCGGGGCTCTTGGGCATGTCGTCCTCATTTTTGCCACACAGATGGTAGGGTCTCCAGTTCTACTACTGTTCTCGCATGTACGAGAATGTACTAGCCCTGATCCGAATCTGGGGCAGAAGCTGCAACGGTGTGTGCCACATCGATCGGCGGACGGGGAAGCAGCAAGGCGTCGCCTAGAAGACGAGCAACCCACCGGCAGTCCAACCACCAGTGGCCTCCTTGTGAAGGATGAGGACAGCAGCCCCCATCACTGCCCCGTAGACTGCAAGCACGACAACGACAGAGTCCTCCGATGTGGGAAACACCAGCCCTGATCCGAATCTGGGGCAGAAGCGATCAGCGGACGGGGAAGCAGCACGACGTCGTCTGGAGGACGAGCAACCCACCGGCACTCCAACCACCAGTGGCCTCCTTGTGAAGGATGAGGACAGCAGCCCCCATTACTGCCCCGTGGACTGCAAGCACGACAACGACAGAGTCCTCCGATGTGGGAAACACCAGCCCTGATCCGAATCTGGGGCAGAAGCTGCAACGGTGTGTGCCACATCGATCAGCGGACGGGGAAGCAGCACGGCATCGCCTGGAGGACGAGCTACCCACCGGCAGTCCAACCGCCAGTGGCCTCCTTGTGAAGGATGAGGACAAGCCCCCATCACTGCTCCGTGGACTGCAAGCACGATAGCTGCAGTGAGTCCTCCGATGTGGGGAACACCAGCCCCGATCCGAATCTGGGGCAGAAGCTGCAACGGTGTGTGCCACATCGATCAGCGGACGGGGAAGCAGCAAGGCGTCGCCTAGAGGACGAGCAACCCACCGGCAGTCCAACCGCCAGTGGCCCTGTGAAGGATGAGGACAGCAGCCCCCATTACTGCCCCGTGGACTGCAAGCACGACAACGACAGAGTCCTCCGATGTGGGAAACACCAGCCCTGATCCGAATCTGGGGCAGAAGCTGCAACGGTGTGTGCCACATCGATCAGCGGACGGGGAAGCAGCAAGGCGTCGCCTAGAAGACGAGCAACCCACCGGCAGTCCAACCGCCAGTGGCCTCCTTGTGAAGGATGAGGACAAGCCCCCATCACTGCTCCGTGGACTGCAAGCACGATAGCTGCAGTGAGTCCTCCGATGTGGGGAACACCAGCCCCGATCCGAATCTGGGGCAGAAGCTGCAACGGTGTGTGCCACATCGATCAGCGGACGGGGAAGCAGCAAGGCGTCGCCTAGAGGACGAGCAACCCACCGGCAGTCCAACCGCCAGTGGCCCTGTGAAGGATGAGGACAGCAGCCCCCATCACTGCCCCGGGGACTGCAAGCACGACAACACGACAGAGTCCTCCGATGTGGGAAACACCAGCCCTGATCCGAATCTGGGGCAGAAGCTGCAACGGTGTGTGCCACATCGATCAGCGGACGGGGAAGCAGCAAGGCGTCGCCTAGAGTACGAGCAACCCACCGGCAGTCCAACCGCCAGTGGCCTCCTTGTGAAGGATGAGGACAGCAGCCCCCATCACTGCCCCGTGGACTGCAAGCACGACAACGACAGAGTCCTCCGATGTGGGAAACACCAGCCCTGATCCGAATCTGGGGCAGAAGCGATCAGCGGACGGGGAAGCAGCAAGGCATCGCCTGGAGGACGAGCAACCCACCGGCAGTCCAACCGCCAGTGGCCTCCTTGTGAAGGATGAGGACAGCAGCCCCCATCACTGCCCCGTGGACTGCAAGCACGACAACGACAGAGTCCTCCGATGTGGGAAACACCAGCCCTGATCCGAATCTGGGGCAGAAGCGATCAGCGGACGGGGAAGCAGCACGGCATCGCCTGGAGGACCAGCAACCCACCGGCAGTCCAGTGGCCTCCTTGTGAAGGATGAGGACAGCAGCCCCCATCACTGCCCCGTGGACTGCAAGCACGATAGCTGCAGTGAGTCCTCCGATGTGGAAAACACCAGCCCTGATCCAAATCTGGGGCAGAAGCGATCAGCGGACGGGGAAGCAGCACGATGTCGTCTGGAGGACGAGCAACCCACCGGCAGTCCAACCGCCAGTGGCCTCCTTGTGAAGGATGAGGACAGCAGCCCCCATCACTGCCCCGTGGACTGCAAGCACGATAGCTGCAGTGAGTCCTCCGATGTGGAAAACACCAGCCCTGATCCGAATCTGGGGCAGAAGCGATCAGCGGACGGGGAAGCAGCACGATGTCGTCTGGAGGACGAGCAACCCACCGGCAGTCCAACCGCCAGTGGCCTCCTTGTGAAGGATGAGGACAAGCCCCCATCACTGCTCCGTGGACTGCAAGCACGATAGCTGCAGTGAGTCCTCCGATGTGGGAAACAACAGCCCTGATCCGAATCTGGGGCAGAAGCTGCAACGGTGTGTGTCACATCGATCAGCGGACGGGGAAGCAGCACGACGTCGTCTGGAGGACGAGCAACCCACTGGCAGTCCAACCGCCAGTGGCCTCCTTGTGAAGGATGAGGACGGCAGCCCCCATCACTGCCCCGTGGACTGCAAGGACGATAGCTGCAGTGAGTCCTCCGATGTGGGAAACACCAGCCCTGATCCGAATCTGGGGCAGAAGCGATCAGCGGACGGGGAAGCAGCACGGCATCGCCTGGAGGACGAGCTACCCACCGGCACTCCAACCGCCAGTGGCCTCCTTGTGAAGGATGAGGACAGCAGCCCCCATCACTGCCCCGTGGACTGCAAGCACGACAACGACAGAGTCCTCCGATGTGGGAAACACCAGCCCTGATCCGAATCTGGGGCAGAAGCGATCAGCGGACGGGGAAGCAGCACGGCATCGCCTGGAGGACGAGCTACCCACCGGCACTCCAACCGCCAGTGGCCTCCTTGTGAAGGATGAGGACGGCAGCCCCCATCACTGCCCCGTGGACTGCAAGCACGACAGCTGCAGTGAGTCCTCCGATGTGGGAAACACCAGCCCGCAACCGAACACCAGCCCCGATCCGAATCTGGGGCAGAAGCTGCAACGGTGTGTGCCACATCGATCAGCGGACGGGGAAGCAGCACGGCATCGCCTGGAGGACGAGCTACCCACCGGCAGTCCAACCGCCAGTGGCCTCCTTGTGAAGGATGAGGACGGCAGCCCCCATCACTGCCCCGTGGACTGCAAGGACGACAGCTGCAGTGAGTCCTCCGATGTGGGGAACACCAGGCCTGATCCGAATCTGGGGCAGAAGCTGCAACGGTGTGTGCCACATCGATCAGCGGACGGGGAAGCAGCACGGCATCGCCTGGAGGACGAGCAACCCACCGGCAGTCCAACCGCCAGTGGCCTCCTTGTGAAGGATGAGGACAGCAGCCCCCATCACTGCCCCGTGGACTGCAAGGACGATAGCTGCAGTGAGTCCTCCGATGTGGGAAACAACAGCCCTGATCCGAATCTGGGGCAGAAGCGATCAGCGGACGGGGAAGCAGCACGATGTCGTCTGGAGGACGAGCAACCCACCGGCAGTCCAACCGCCAGTGGCCTCCTTGTGAAGGATGAGGACAGCAGCCCCCATCACTGCCCCGTGGACTGCAGGCACGACAACGACAGAGTCCTTCGATGTGGGAAACACCAGCCCTGATCCGAATCTGGGGCAGAAGCTGCAACGGTGTGTGTCACATCGATCAGCGGACGGGGAAGCAGCACGGCGTCGCCTGGAGGACGAGCAACCCACCGGCACTCCAACCGCCAGTGGCCTCCTTGTGAAGGATGAGGACAGCAGCCCCCATTACTGCCCCGTGGACTGCAAGCACGACAACGACAGAGTCCTCCGATGTGGGAAACACCAGCCCTGATCCGAATCTGGGGCAGAAGCGATCAGCGGACGGGGAAGCAGCACGGCATCGCCTGGAGGACGAGCAACCCACTGGCAGTCCAACCGCCAGTGGCCTCCTTGTGAAGGATGAGGACAGCAGCCCCCATCACTGCCCCGGGGACTGCAAGCACGACAGCTGCAGTGAGTCCTCCGATGTGGAAAACACCAGCCCGCAACCGAACACCAGCCCCGATCCGAATCTGGGGCAGAAGCTGCAACGGTGTGTGCCACATCGATCAGCGGACGGGGAAGCAGCACGGCATCGCCTGGAGGACGAGCTACCCACCGGCAGTCCAACCGCCAGTGGCCTCCTTGTGAAGGATGAGGACAGCAGCCCCCATCACTGCCCCGTGGACTGCAAGCACGACAACGACAGAGTCCTCCGATGTGGGAAACACCAGCCCTGATCCGAATCTGGGGCAGAAGCGATCAGCGGACGGGGAAGCAGCACGATGTCGTCTGGAGGACGAGCAACCCACCGGCAGTCCAACCGCCAGTGGCCTCCTTGTGAAGGATGAGGACAGCAGCCCCCATCACTGCCCCGGGGACTGCAAGCACGACAGCTGCAGTGAGTCCTCCGATGTGGAAAACACCAGCCCGCAACCGAACACCAGCCCCGATCCGAATCTGGGGCAGAAGCTGCAACGGTGTGTGCCACATCGATCAGCGGACGGGGAAGCAGCACGGCATCGCCTGGAGGACGAGCAACCCACCGGCACTCCAACCGCCAGTGGCCTCCTTGTGAAGGATGAGGACAGCAGCCCCCATCACTGCCCCGTGGACTGCAAGGACGATAGCTGCAGTGAGTCCTCCGATGTGGGAAACAACAGCCCTGATCCGAATCTGGGGCAGAAGCGATCAGCGGACGGGGAAGCAGCACGATGTCGTCTGGAGGACGAGCAACCCACCGGCAGTCCAACCGCCAGTGGCCTCCTTGTGAAGGATGAGGACAGCAGCCCCCATCACTGCCCCGTGGACTGCAGGCACGACAACGACAGAGTCCTTCGATGTGGGAAACACCAGCCCTGATCCGAATCTGGGGCAGAAGCTGCAACGGTGTGTGTCACATCGATCAGCGGACGGGGAAGCAGCACGGCGTCGCCTGGAGGACGAGCAACCCACCGGCACTCTAACCGCCAGTGGCCTCCTTGTGAAGGATGAGGACAGCAGCCCCCATCACTGCCCCGTGGACTGCAAGCACGACAGCTGCAGTGAGTCCTCCGATGTGGGAAACACCAGCCCTGATCCGAATCTGGTGAAGAAGCGATCAGCGGACGGGGAAGCAGCACGACGTCGTCTGGAGGACGAGCAACCCACTGGCAGTCCAACCGCCAGTGGCCTCCTTGTGAAGGATGAGGACAGCAGCCCCCATCACTGCCCCGGGGACTGCAAGCACGACAGCTGCAGTGAGTCCTCCGATGTGGAAAACACCAGCCCGCAACCGAACACCAGCCCCGATCCGAATCTGGGGCAGAAGCTGCAACGGTGTGTGCCACATCGATCAGCGGACGGGGAAGCAGCACGGCATCGCCTGGAGGACGAGCAACCCACCGGCACTCCAACCGCCAGTGGCCTCCTTGTGAAGGATGAGGACAGCAGCCCCCATCACTGCCCCGTGGACTGCAAGCACGACAGCTGCAGTGAGTCCTCCGATGTGGGAAACACCAGCCCTGATCCGAATCTGGTGAAGAAGCGATCAGCGGACGGGGAAGCAGCACGACGTCGTCTGGAGGACGAGCAACCCACTGGCAGTCCAACCGCCAGTGGCCTCCTTGTGAAGGATGAGGACAGCAGCCCCCATCACTGCCCCGTGGACTGCAAGCACGACAGCTGCAGTGAGTCCTCCGATGTGGGAAACACCAGCCCTGATCCGAATCTGGTGAAGAAGCGATCAGCGGACGGGGAAGCAGCACGACGTCGTCTGGAGGACGAGCAACCCACTGGCAGTCCAACCGCCAGTGGCCTCCTTGTGAAGGATGAGGACAGCAGCCCCCATCACTGCCCCGGGGACTGCAAGCACGACAGCTGCAGTGAGTCCTCCGATGTGGAAAACACCAGCCCGCAACCGAACACCAGCCCCGATCCGAATCTGGGGCAGAAGCTGCAACGGTGTGTGCCACATCGATCAGCGGACGGGGAAGCAGCACGGCATCGCCTGGAGGACGAGCAACCCACCGGCACTCCAACCGCCAGTGGCCTCCTTGTGAAGGATGAGGACAGCAGCCCCCATCACTGCCCCGTGGACTGCAAGCACGACAGCTGCAGTGAGTCCTCCGATGTGGAAAACACCAGACCGCAACCAACCGCCAGTGGCCTCCTTGTGATGGCAGAAATATAAAAGTAATCTAGATGTGTACAAATCGTTCAAAATTTTCATTGAAATTATGTTTCCAGAATTTCGAAATCAAGGAATCGACACAGGCTTTGCTTTTCATGACAATAGTCGTGGCATTGGGCATTCATTTCATTCAGTATTTATTTGGCTCTCGGACTGGCTAGTACACCTTTTTTTCGAGAACAGTAGCAAAATTCGTGAAGTTTAATTAAGCAAAAAAAAATAAAGGAAGCCCTGCCTTCTGTGTGACAGCAATGTGTTCGACATTACCAAGAGTCGCGTACAGATAATGCTGATCTGTGGCATCCACCCACAACGAAGTGCTGCCACCAGGCCAGGCCCATCATCGAGGGCCGCCCATACAAGGCCGACTGATAGCTGTCGGCGATCAGCATTATATGTGCGGGGCTCTTGGGCATGTCGTCCTCATTTTTGCCACACAGATGGTAGGGTCTCCAGTTCTGCTACTGTTCTCGCATGTACGAGAATGTACTAGCCCTGATCCGAATCTGGGGCAGAAGCTGCAGCAGTGTATGCCACATCGATCAGCGGACGGGGAAGCAGCACGGCGTCGCCTGGAGGACGAGCAACCCACCGGCACTCCAACCGCCAGTGGCCTCCTTGTGAAGGATGAGGACAGCAGCCCCGATCACTGCCCCGTGGACTGCAAGGACGACAGCTGCAGTGAGTCCTCCGATGTGGGGAACACCAGCCCAGATCCGAATCTGGGGCAGAAGCTGCAACGGTGTGTGCCACATCGATCAGCGGACGGGGAAGCAGAACGGCATCGCCTGGAGGACGAGCAACCCACCGGCAGTCCAACCGCCAGTGGCCTCCTTGTGAAGGATGAGGACGGCAGCCCCCATCACTGCCCCGTGGACTGCAAGGACGACAGCTGCAGTGAGTCCTCCGATGTGGGGAACACCAGGCCTGATCCGAATCTGGGGCAGAAGCTGCAACGGTGTGTGCCACATCGATCAGCGGACGGGGAAGCAGCACGGCATCGCCTGGAGGACGAGCAACCCACCGGCAGTCCAACCGCCAGTGGCCTCCTTGTGAAGGATGAGGACGGCAGCCCCCATCACTGCCCCGTGGACTGCAAGGACGACAGCTGCAGTGAGTCCTCCGATGTGGGGAACACCAGGCCTGATCCGAATCTGGGGCAGAAGCTGCAACGGTGTGTGCCACATCGATCAGCGGACGGGGAAGCAGCACGGCATCGCCTGGAGGACGAGCAACCCACCGGCAGTCCAACCGCCAGTGGCCTCCTTGTGAAGAATGAGGACAGCAGCCCCATCACTGCCCCGGGGACTGCAAGGACGACAGCTGCAGTGAGTCCTCCGATGTGGGGAACACCAGCCCCGATCCGAATCTGGGGCAGAAGCTGCAACGGTGTGTGCCACATCGATCAGCGGACGGGGAAGCAGCACGGCATCGCCTGGAGGACGAGCAACCCACCGGCAGTCCAACCGCCAGTGGCCTCCTTGTGAAGGATGAGGACAGCAGCCCCCATCACTGCCCCGTGGACTGCAAGCACGACAGCTGCAGTGAGTCCTCCGATGTGAAAAACACCAGACCGCAACCAACCGCCAGTGGCCTCCTTGTGATGGCAGTAATATAAAAGTAATCTAGATGTGTACAAATCGTTCAAAATTTTCATTGAAATTATGTTTCCAGAATTTCGAAATCAAGGAATCGACACAGGCTTTGCTTTTCATGACAATAGTCGTGGCATTGGCCATTCATTTCAATCAGTATTTATTTGGCTCTCGGACTGGCTAGTACACCTTTTTTTCGAGAACAGTAGCAAAATTCGTGAAGTTTAATTAAGAAAAAAAAAATAAAGGAAGCCCTGCCTTCTGTGTGACAGCAATGTGTTCGACATTACCAAGAGTCGCGTACAGATAATGCTGATCCGTGGCATCCACTCACAACGAAGTGCTGCCACCAGGCCAGGCCCGGCCCATCATCGAGGGCCGCCCATACAAGGCCGACTGATAGCTGTCGGCGATCAGCATTATATGTGCGGGGCTCTTGGGCATGTCGTCCTCATTTTTGCCACACAGATGGTAGGGTCTCCAGTTCTGCTACTGTTCTCGCATGTACGAGAATGTACTAGCCCTGATCCGAATCTGGGGCAGAAGCTGCAGCAGTGTATGCCACATCGATCAGCGGACGGGGAAGCAGCACGGCGTCGCCTGGAGGACGAGCAACCCACCGGCACTCCAACCGCCAGTGGCCTCCTTGTGAAGGATGAGGACAGCAGCCCCGATCACTGCCCCGTGGACTGCAAGGACGACAGCTGCAGTGAGTCCTCCGATGTGGGGAACACCAGCCCAGATCCGAATCTGGGGCAGAAGCTGCAACGGTGTGTGCCACATCGATCAGCGGACGGGGAAGCAGAACGGCATCGCCTGGAGGACGAGCAACCCACCGGCAGTCCAACCGCCAGTGGCCTCCTTGTGAAGAATGAGGACAGCAGCCCCATCACTGCCCCGTGGACTGCAAGGACGACAGCTGCAGTGAGTCCTCCGATGTGGGGAACACCAGCCCAGATCCGAATCTGGGGCAGAAGCGATCAGCGGACGGGGAAGCAGCACGACGTCGACTGGAGGACGAGCAACCCACCGGCACTCCAACCGCCAGTGGCCTCCTTGTGAAGGATGAGGACAGCAGCCCCCATCACTGCCCCGTGGACTGCAAGGACGACAGCTGCAGTGAGTCCTCCGATGTGGGGAACACCAGGCCTGATCCGAATCTGGGGCAGAAGCTGCAACGGTGTGTGCCACATCGATCAGCGGACGGGGAAGCAGCACGACGTCGTCTGGAGGACGAGCAACCCACTGGCAGTCCAACCGCCAGTGGCCTCCTTGTGAAGGATGAGGACAGCAGCCCCCATCACTGCCCCGTGGACTGCAAGCACGACAGCTGCAGTGAGTCCTCCGATGTGGGAAACACCAGCCCTGATCCGAATCTGGTGAAGAAGCGATCAGCGGACGGGGAAGCAGCACGACGTCGTCTGGAGGACGAGCAACCCACTGGCAGTCCAACCGCCAGTGGCCTCCTTGTGAAGGATGAGGACAGCAGCCCCCATCACTGCCCCGGGGACTGCAAGCACGACAGCTGCAGTGAGTCCTCCGATGTGGAAAACACCAGCCCGCAACCGAACACCAGCCCCGATCCGAATCTGGGGCAGAAGCTGCAACGGTGTGTGCCACATCGATCAGCGGACGGGGAAGCAGCACGGCATCGCCTGGAGGACGAGCAACCCACCGGCACTCCAACCGCCAGTGGCCTCCTTGTGAAGGATGAGGACAGCAGCCCCCATCACTGCCCCGTGGACTGCAAGCACGACAGCTGCAGTGAGTCCTCCGATGTGGAAAACACCAGACCGCAACCAACCGCCAGTGGCCTCCTTGTGATGGCAGAAATATAAAAGTAATCTAGATGTGTACAAATCGTTCAAAATTTTCATTGAAATTATGTTTCCAGAATTTCGAAATCAAGGAATCGACACAGGCTTTGCTTTTCATGACAATAGTCGTGGCATTGGGCATTCATTTCATTCAGTATTTATTTGGCTCTCGGACTGGCTAGTACACCTTTTTTTCGAGAACAGTAGCAAAATTCGTGAAGTTTAATTAAGCAAAAAAAAATAAAGGAAGCCCTGCCTTCTGTGTGACAGCAATGTGTTCGACATTACCAAGAGTCGCGTACAGATAATGCTGATCCGTGGCATCCACCCACAACGAAGTGCTGCCACCAGGCCAGGCCCATCATCGAGGGCCGCCCATACAAGGCCGACTGATAGCTGTCGGCGATCAGCATTATATGTGCGGGGCTCTTGGGCATGTCGTCCTCATTTTTGCCACACAGATGGTAGGGTCTCCAGTTCTGCTACTGTTCTCGCATGTACGAGAATGTACTAGCCCTGATCCGAATCTGGGGCAGAAGCTGCAGCAGTGTATGCCACATCGATCGGCGGACGGGGAAGCAGCACGGCATCGCCTGGATGACAAGCAACCCACCGGCAGTCCAACCACCAGTGGCCTCCTTGTGAAGGATGAGGACAGCAGCCCCCATTACTGCCCCGTGGACTGCAAGCACGACAACGACAGAGTCCTCCGATGTGGGAAACACCAGCCCTGATCCGAATCTGGTGAAGAAGCGATCAGCGGACGGGGAAGCAGCACGACGTCGTCTGGAGGACGAGCAACCCACCGGCACTCCAACCGCCAGTGGCCTTGTGAAGGATGAGGACAGCAGCCCCCATCACTGCCCCGTGGACTGCAAGCACGACAACACGACAGAGTCCTCCGATGTGGGAAACACCAGCCCTGATCCGAATCTGGGGCAGAAGCTGTAACGGTGTGTGCCACATCGATCAGCGGACGGGGAAGCAGCACGGCATCGCCTGGAGGACGAGCTACCCACCGGCAGTCCAACCGCCAGTGGCCTCCTTGTGAAGGATGAGGACAGCAGCCCCCATCACTGCCCCGTGGACTGCAAGGACGACAGCTGCAGTGAGTCCTCCGATGTGGGGAACACCAGGCCTGATCCGAATCTGGGGCAGAAGCTGCAACGGTGTGTGCCACATCGATCAGCGGACGGGGAAGCAGCACGGCATCGCCTGGAGGACGAGCTACCCACCGGCAGTCCAACCGCCAGTGGCCTCCTTGTGAAGGATGAGGACAGCAGCCCCCATCACTGCCCCGTGGACTGCAAGGACGACAGCTGCAGTGAGTCCTCCGATGTGGGGAACACCAGGCCTGATCCGAATCTGGGGCAGAAGCTGCAACGGTGTGTGCCACATCGATCAGCGGACGGGGAAGCAGCACGGCATCGCCTGGAGGACGAGCTACCCACCGGCAGTCCAACCGCCAGTGGCCTCCTTGTGAAGGATGAGGACGGCAGCCCCCATCACTGCCCCGTGGACTGCAAGGACGACAGCTGCAGTGAGTCCTCCGATGTGGGGAACACCAGGCCTGATCCGAATCTGGGGCAGAAGCTGCAACGGTGTGTGCCACATCGATCAGCGGACGGGGAAGCAGCACGGCATCGCCTGGAGGACGAGCTACCCACCGGCAGTCCAACCGCCAGTGGCCTCCTTGTGAAGGATGAGGACGGCAGCCCCCATCACTGCCCCGTGGACTGCAAGGACGACAGCTGCAGTGAGTCCTCCGATGTGGGGAACACCAGGCCTGATCCGAATCTGGGGCAGAAGCTGCAACGGTGTGTGCCACATCGATCAGCGGACGGGGAAGCAGCACGGCATCGCCTGGAGGACGAGCAACCCACCGGCAGTCCAACCGCCAGTGGCCTCCTTGTGAAGAATGAGGACAGCAGCCCCATCACTGCCCCGGGGACTGCAAGGACGACAGCTGCAGTGAGTCCTCCGATGTGGGGAACACCAGGCCTGATCCGAATCTGGGGCAGAAGCTGCAACGGTGTGTGCCACATCGATCAGCGGACGGGGAAGCAGCACGGCATCGCCTGGAGGACGAGCTACCCACCGGCAGTCCAACCGCCAGTGGCCTCCTTGTGAAGGATGAGGACGGCAGCCCCCATCACTGCCCCGTGGACTGCAAGGACGACAGCTGCAGTGAGTCCTCCGATGTGGGGAACACCAGGCCTGATCCGAATCTGGGGCAGAAGCTGCAACGGTGTGTGCCACATCGATCAGCGGACGGGGAAGCAGCACGGCATCGCCTGGAGGACGAGCAACCCACCGGCAGTCCAACCGCCAGTGGCCTCCTTGTGAAGGATGAGGACAGCAGCCCCCATCACTGCCCCGTGGACTGCAAGCACGACAGCTGCAGTGAGTCCTCCGATGTGAAAAACACCAGACCGCAACCAACCGCCAGTGGCCTCCTTGTGATGGCAGTAATATAAAAGTAATCTAGATGTGTACAAATCGTTCAAAATTTTCATTGAAATTATGTTTCCAGAATTTCGAAATCAAGGAATCGACACAGGCTTTGCTTTTCATGACAATAGTCGTGGCATTGGCCATTCATTTCAATCAGTATTTATTTGGCTCTCGGACTGGCTAGTACACCTTTTTTTCGAGAACAGTAGCAAAATTCGTGAAGTTTAATTAAGAAAAAAAAAATAAAGGAAGCCCTGCCTTCTGTGTGACAGCAATGTGTTCGACATTACCAAGAGTCGCGTACAGATAATGCTGATCCGTGGCATCCACTCACAACGAAGTGCTGCCACCAGGCCAGGCCCGGCCCATCATCGAGGGCCGCCCATACAAGGCCGACTGATAGCTGTCGGCGATCAGCATTATATGTGCGGGGCTCTTGGGCATCTCGTCCTCATTTTTGCCACACAGATGGTAGGGTCTCCAGTTCTGCTACTGTTCTCGCATGTACGAGAATGTACTGGCCCTGATCCGAATCTGGGGCAGAAGCTGCAACAGTGTGTGCCACATCGATCAGCGGACGGGGAAGCAGCACGGCATCGCCTGGAGGACGAGCAACCCACCGGCACTCCAACCGCCAGTGGCCTCCTTGTGAAGGATGAGGACAGCAGCCCCCATCACTGCCCCGTGGACTGCAAGCACGATAGCTGCAGTGAGTCCTCCGATGTGGGAAACACCAGCCCGCAACCAACCGCCAGTGGCCTCCTTGTGATGGCAGTAATATAAAAGTAATCTAGATATGTACAAATCGTTCAAAATTTTCATTGAAATTATGTTTCCAGAATTTCGAAATCAAGGAATCGACACAGGCTTTGCCTTTCATGACAATAGTTGTGGCATTGGGCATTCATTTCATTCAGTATTTATTTGGCTCTCGGACTGGCTAGTACACCTTTTTTTCGAGAACAGTAGCAAAATTCGTGAAGTTTAATTAAAAAAAAAAACAAACAAAAAAACAAAGGAAGCCCTGCCTTCTGTGTGACAGCAATGTGTTCGACATTACCAAGAGTCGCGTACAGATAATGCTGATCCGTGGCATCCACTCACAACGAAGTGCTGCCACCAGGCCAGGCCCATCATCGAGGGCCGCCCATACAAGGCCGACTGATAGCTGTCGGCGATCAGCATTATATGTGCGGGGCTCTTGGGCATGTCGTCCTCATTTTTGCCACACAGATGGTAGGGTCTCCAGTTCTGCTACTGTTCTCGCATGTACGAGAATGTACTAGCCCTGATCCGAATCTGGGGCAGAAGCTGCAGCAGTGTATGCCACATCGATCAGCGGACGGGGAAGCAGCACGGCGTCGCCTGGAGGACGAGCAACCCACCGGCACTCCAACCGCCAGTGGCCTCCTTGTGAAGGATGAGGACAGCAGCCCCGATCACTGCCCCGTGGACTGCAAGGACGACAGCTGCAGTGAGTCCTCCGATGTGGGGAACACCAGCCCAGATCCGAATCTGGGGCAGAAGCTGCAACGGTGTGTGCCACATCGATCAGCGGACGGGGAAGCAGCACGGCATCGCCTGGAGGACGAGCAACCCACCGGCAGTCCAACCGCCAGTGGCCTCCTTGTGAAGAATGAGGACAGCAGCCCCATCACTGCCCCGTGGACTGCAAGGACGACAGCTGCAGTGAGTCCTCCGATGTGGGGAACACCAGCCCAGATCCGAATCTGGGGCAGAAGCGATCAGCGGACGGGGAAGCAGCACGACGTCGACTGGAGGACGAGCAACCCACCGGCACTCCAACCGCCAGTGGCCTCCTTGTGAAGGATGAGGACAGCAGCCCCCATCACTGCCCCGTGGACTGCAAGGACGACAGCTGCAGTGAGTCCTCCGATGTGGGGAACACCAGGCCTGATCCGAATCTGGGGCAGAAGCTGCAACGGTGTGTGCCACATCGATCAGCGGACGGGGAAGCAGCACAGCATCGCCTGGAGGACGAGCTACCCACCGGCACTCCAACCGCCAGTGGCCTCCTTGTGAAGGATGAGGACAGCAGCCCCCATCACTGCCCCGTGGACTGCAAGCACGACAGCTGCAGTGAGTCCTCCGATGTGAAAAACACCAGACCGCAACCAACCGCCAGTGGCCTCCTTGTGATGGCAGTAATATAAAAGTAATCTAGATGTGTACAAATCGTTCAAAATTTTCATTGAAATTATGTTTCCAGAATTTCGAAATCAAGGAATCGACACAGGCTTTGCTTTTCATGACAATAGTCGTGGCATTGGGCATTCATTTCATTCAGTATTTATTTGGCTCTCGGACTGGCTAGTACACCTTTTTTTCGAGAACAGTAGCAAAATTCGTGAAGTTTAATTAAAAAAAAAAACAAACAAAAAAACAAAGGAAGCCCTGCCTTCTGTGTGACAGCAATGTGTTCGACATTACCAAGAGTCGCGTACAGATAATGCTGATCCGTGGCATCCACTCACAACGAAGTGCTGCCACCAGGCCAGGCCCATCATCGAGGGCCGCCCATACAAGGCCGACTGATAGCTGTCGGCGATCAGCATTATATGTGCGGGGCTCTTGGGCATGTCGTCCTCATTTTTGCCACACAGATGGTAGGGTCTCCAGTTCTGCTACTGTTCTCGCATGTACGAGAATGTACTAGCCCTGATCCGAATCTGGGGCAGAAGCTGCAGCAGTGTATGCCACATCGATCAGCGGACGGGGAAGCAGCACGGCGTCGCCTGGAGGACGAGCAACCCACCGGCACTCCAACCGCCAGTGGCCTCCTTGTGAAGGATGAGGACAGCAGCCCCGATCACTGCCCCGTGGACTGCAAGGACGACAGCTGCAGTGAGTCCTCCGATGTGGGGAACACCAGCCCAGATCCGAATCTGGGGCAGAAGCTGCAACGGTGTGTGCCACATCGATCAGCGGACGGGGAAGCAGCACGGCATCGCCTGGAGGACGAGCAACCCACCGGCAGTCCAACCGCCAGTGGCCTCCTTGTGAAGAATGAGGACAGCAGCCCCATCACTGCCCCGTGGACTGCAAGGACGACAGCTGCAGTGAGTCCTCCGATGTGGGGAACACCAGCCCAGATCCGAATCTGGGGCAGAAGCGATCAGCGGACGGGGAAGCAGCACGACGTCGACTGGAGGACGAGCAACCCACCGGCACTCCAACCGCCAGTGGCCTCCTTGTGAAGGATGAGGACAGCAGCCCCCATCACTGCCCCGTGGACTGCAAGGACGACAGCTGCAGTGAGTCCTCCGATGTGGGGAACACCAGGCCTGATCCGAATCTGGGGCAGAAGCTGCAACGGTGTGTGCCACATCGATCAGCGGACGGGGAAGCAGCACGGCATCGCCTGGAGGACGAGCTACCCACCGGCACTCCAACCGCCAGTGGCCTCCTTGTGAAGGATGAGGACAGCAGCCCCCATCACTGCCCCGTGGACTGCAAGCACGACAGCTGCAGTGAGTCCTCCGATGTGAAAAACACCAGACCGCAACCAACCGCCAGTGGCCTCCTTGTGATGGCAGTAATATAAAAGTAATCTAGATGTGTACAAATCGTTCAAAATTTTCATTGAAATTATGTTTCCAGAATTTCGAAATCAAGGAATCGACACAGGCTTTGCTTTTCATGACAATAGTCGTGGCATTGGGCATTCATTTCATTCAGTATTTATTTGGCTCTCGGACTGGCTAGTACACCTTTTTTTCGAGAACAGTAGCAAAATTCGTGAAGTTTAAAATTAAGAAAAAAAAAAAAAAACAAAGGAAGCCCTGCCTTCTGTGTGACAGCAATGTGTTCGACATTACCAAGAGTCGCGTACAGATAATGCTGATCCGTGGCATCCACCCACAACGAAGTGCTGCCACCAGGCCAGGCCCATCATCGAGGGCCGCCCATACAAGGCCGACTGATAGCTGTCGGCGATCAGCATTATATGTGCGGGGCTCTTGGGCATGTCGTCCTCATTTTTGCCACACAGATGGTAGGGTCTCCAGTTCTGCTACTGTTCTCGCATGTACGAGAATGTACTAGCCCTGATCCGTATCTGGGGCAGAAGCTGCAGCAGTGTGTGCCACATCGATCGGCGGACGGGGAAGCAGCAAGGCGTCGCCTAGAAGACGAGCAACCCACCGGCAGTCCAACCGCCAGTGGCCTCCTTCTGAAGGATGAGGACAGCAGCCCCCATCACTGCCCCGTGGACTGCAAGCACGATAGCTGCAGTGAGTCCTCCGATGTGGGAAACACCAGCCCTGATCCGAATCTGGGGCAGAAGCGATCAGCGGACGGGGAAGCAGCACGACGTCGACTGGAGGACGAGCAACCCACCGGCACTCCAACTGCCAGTGGCCTCCTTGTGAAGAATGAGGACAGCAGCCCCCATCACTGCCCCGTGGACTGCAAGCACGACAACGACAGAGTCCTCCGATGTGGGAAACACCAGCCCTGATCCGAATCTGGGGCAGAAGCTGCAACGGTGTGTGCCACATCGATCAGCGGACGGGGAAGCAGCAAGGCGTCGCCTAGAAGACGAGCAACCCACCGGCAGTCCAACCGCCAGTGGCCTTCTTCTGAAGGATGAGGACAGCAGCCCCCATCACTGCCCCGTAGACTGCAAGCACGATAGCTGCAGTGAGTCCTCCGATGTGGGAAACACCAGCCCTGATCCGAATCTGGGGCAGAAGCGATCAGCGGACGGGGAAGCAGCACGACGTCGACTGGAGGACGAGCAACCCACCGGCAGTCCAGTGGCCTCCTTGTGAAGGATGAGGACAGCAGCCCCCATTACTGCCCCGTGGACTGCAAGCACGACAACGACAGAGTCCTCCGATGTGGGAAACACCAGCCCTGATCCGAATCTGGGGCAGAAGCGATCAGCGGACGGGGAAGCAGCACGACGTCGTCTGGAGGACGAGCAACCCACCGGCACTCCAACCACCAGTGGCCTCCTTGTGAAGGATGAGGACAGCAGCCCCCATCACTGCCCCGTGGACTGCAAGCACGACAACGACAGAGTCCTCCGATGTGGGAAACACCAGCCCTGATCCGAATCTGGGGCAGAAGCTGCAACGGTGTGTGCCACATCGATCAGCGGACGGGGAAGCAGCACGGCATCGCCTGGAGGACCAGCAACCCACCGGCAGTCCAGTGGCCTCCTTGTGAAGGATGAGGACAGCAGCCCCCATTACTGCCCCGTGGACTGCAAGCACGACAACGACAGAGTCCTCCGATGTGGGAAACACCAGCCCTGATCCGAATCTGGGGCAGAAGCTGCAACGGTGTGTGCCACATCGATCAGCGGACGGGGAAGCAGCACGGCATCGCCTGGAGGACCAGCAACCCACCGGCAGTCCAGTGGCCTCCTTGTGAAGGATGAGGACAGCAGCCCCCATTACTGCCCCGTGGACTGCAAGCACGACAACGACAGAGTCCTCCGATGTGGGAAACACCAGCCCTGATCCGAATCTGGGGCAGAAGCGATCAGCGGACGGGGAAGCAGCACGACGTCGTCTGGAGGACGAGCAACCCACCGGCAGTCCAACCACCAGTGGCCTCCTTGTGAAGGATGAGGACAGCAGCCCCCATTACTGCCCCGTGGACTGCAAGCACGACAACGACAGAGTCCTCCGATGTGGGAAACACCAGCCCTGATCCGAATCTGGGGCAGAAGCTGCAACGGTGTGTGCCACATCGATCAGCGGACGGGGAAGCAGCACGGCATCGCCTGGAGGACGAGCAACCCACCGGCAGTCCAACAACCAGTGGCCTCCTTGTGAAGGATGAGGACAGCAGCCCCCATCACTGCCCCGTGGACTGCAAGCACGACAACGACAGAGTCCTCCGATGTGGGAAACACCAGCCCTGATCCGAATCTGGGGCAGAAGCGATCAGCGGACGGGGAAGCAGCACGACGTCGACTGGAGGAGGAGCAACCCACCGGCACTCCAACCGCCAGTGGCCTCCTTGTGAAGGATGAGGACAGCAGCCCCCATTACTGCCCCGTGGACTGCAAGCACGACAACGACAGAGTCCTCCGATGTGGGAAACACCAGCCCTGATCCGAATCTGGGGCAGAACCTGCAACGGTGTGTGCCACATCGATCAGCGGACGGGGAAGCAGCACGGCATCGCCTGGAGGACGAGCAACCCACCGGCAGTCCAACCGCCAGTGGCCTCCTTGTGAAGGATGAGGACAGCAGCCCCCATCACTGCCCCGTGGACTGCAAGGACGACAGCTGCAGTGAGTCCTCCGATGTGGGGAACACCAGGCCTGATCCGAATCTGGGGCAGAAGCTGCAACGGTGTGTGCCACATCGATCAGCGGACGGGGAAGCAGCACGGCATCGCCTGGAGGACAAGCAACCCACCGGCAGTCCAACCGCCAGTGGCCTCCTTGTGAAGGATGAGGACAGCAGCCCCATCACTGCCCCGTAGACTGCAAGGACGACAGCTGCAGTGAGTCCTCCGATGTGGGGAACACCAGCCCCGATCCGAATCTGGGGCAGAAGCTGCAATGGTGTGTGCCACATCGATCAGCGGACGGGGAAGCAGCACGGCATCGCCTGGAGGACGAGCAACCCACCGGCAGTCCAACCGCCAGTGGCCTCCTTGTGAAGGATGAGGACAGCAGCCCCCATCACTGCCCCGTGGACTGCAAGCACGACAGCTGCAGTGAGTCCTCCGATGTGAAAAACACCAGACCGCAACCAACCGCCAGTGGCCTCCTTGTGATGGCAGTAATATAAAAGTAATCTAGATGTGTACAAATCGTTCAAAATTTTCATTGAAATTATGTTTCCAGAATTTCGAAATCAAGGAATCGACACAGGCTTTGCTTTTCATGACAATAGTCGTGGCATTGGCCATTCATTTCAATCAGTATTTATTTGGCTCTCGGACTGGCTAGTACACCTTTTTTTCGAGAACAGTAGCAAAATTCGTGAAGTTTAATTAAGAAAAAAAAAAAAAAAAACAAAGGAAGCCCTGCCTTCTGTGTGACAGCAATGTGTTCGACATTACCAAGAGTCGCGTACAGATAATGCTGATCCGTGGCATCCACTCACAACGAAGTGCTGCCACCAGGCCAGGCCCATCATCGAGGGCCGCCCATACAAGGCCGACTGAGAGCTGTCGGCGATCAGCATTATATGTGCGGGGCTCTTGGGCATGTCGTCCTCATTTTTGCCACACAGATGGTAGGGTCTCCAGTTCTGCTACTGTTCTCGCATGTACGAGAATGTACTATACCTGATCCGAATCTGGGGCAGAAGCTGCAACGGTGTGTGCCACACGAAGCAGCACCGCGTCGCCTGGAGGACGAGCAACCCACCGACACTCCAACCGCCAGTGGCCTCCTTGTGAAGGATGACAGCAGCCCCCATTACTGCCCCGTGGACTGCAAGCACGACAACGACAGAGTCCTCCGATGTGGGAAACACCAGCCCTGATCCGAATCTGGTGAAGAAGCGATCAGCGGACGGGGAAGCAGCACGACGTCGTCTGGAGGACGAGCAACCCACCGGCAGTCCAACCGCCAGTGGCCTCCTTGTGAAGGATGAGGACAGCAGCCCCGATCACTGCCCCGTGGACTGCAAGGACGACAGCTGCAGTGAGTCCTCCGATGTGGGGAACACCAGCCCCGATCCGAATCTGGGGCAGAAGCTGCAACGGTGTGTGCCACATCGAAGCAGCACCGCGTCGCCTGGAGGACGAGCAACCCACCGACACTCCAACCGCCAACCGAATCTGGTGAAGAAGCGATCAGCGGACGGGGAAGCAGCACGGCATCGCCTGGAGGACGAGCAACCCACCGGCACTGCAACCGCCAGTGGCCTCCTTGTGAAGGATGAGGACAGCAGCCCCATCACTGCCCCGTGGACTGCAAGCACGACAGCTGCAGTGAGTCCTCCGATGTGGAAAACACCAGCCCGCAACCAACCGCCAGTGGCCTCCTTGTGATGGCAGTAATATAAAAGTAATCTAGATGTGTACAAATCGTTCAAAATTTTCATTAAAATTATGTTTCCAGAATTTCGAAATCAAGGAATCGACACAGGCTTTGCCTTTCATGACAATAGTCGTGGCATTGGGCATTCATTTCATTCAGTATTTATTTGGCTCTCGGACTGGCTAGTACACCTTTTTTTCGAGAACAGTAGCAAAATTCGTGAAGTTTAAAATTAAGAAAAAAAAAAAAAACAAAGGAAGCCCTGCCTTCTGTGTGACAGCAATGTGTTCGACATTACCAAGAGTCGCGTACAGATAATGCTGATCCGTGGCATCCACTCACAACGAAGTGCTGCCACCAGGCCAGGCCCATCATCGAGGGCCGCCCATACAAGGCCGACTGATAGCTGTCGGCGATCAGCATTATATGTGCGGGGCTCTTGGGCATCTCGTCCTCATTTTTGCCACACAGATGGTAGGGTCTCCAGTTCTGCTACTGTTCTCGCATGTACGAGAATGTACTAGCCCTGATCCGAATCTGGGGCAGAAGCTGCAACGGTGTGTGCCACATCGATCAGCGGACGGGGAAGCAGCACGGCATCTCCTGGGGGACGAGCAACCCACCGGCACTCCAACCGCCAGTGGCCTCCTTGTGAAGGATGAGGACAGCAGCCCCCATCACTGCCCCGTGGACTGCAAGCACGACAACGACAGAGTCCTCCGATGTGGGAAACACCAGCCCTGATCCGAATCTGGGGCAGAAGCTGCAACGGTGTGTGCCACATCGATCAGCCGACGGGGAAGCAGCACGGCATCGCCTGGAGGACGAGCAACCCACCGGCACTCCAACCGCCAGTGGCCTCCTTGTGAAGGATGAGGACAGCAGCCCCCATCACTGCCCCGCGGACTGCAAGCACGATAGCTGCAGTGAGTCCTCCGATGTGGGAAACACCAGCGAAACTGGAGGATTACCTGAACCAACAGTCGGCCTAGGAAGACCCCCAGGATCTGGCCAGGATCAGTCCCCTGGAGAGCCAGGATCAGTCTGCCACCGAAGCAGCGATTGAGAATTGAGCTGCCATCTGTTTGTTCCTTGGGTCGAAGGTTTGGGAAATACAAGGAATTCAAGTACTCCTTTTTGCTGTTTTTTCTGTTTTTTTTGGGGGATTGCGACGCCCACACGGGAGCCAACGGCGGCGCCTTATCGCGCCAGCACAGATCGCAAAGCGCCTTGACAATGGGGCACTTAAAATGCCATTCCCTCGGTTGTAATCGCCACTAAATTGCTGGCACCTCAACGAGACTCCTGCGGACGGGCTCATGGATGGAGATGGGCTTCTGTTCGCGCGTAGAGGTTCCACATAAATCGCATGGCGTATCTATGGACTTGCATCTCGCTCTCTGCTCTGGAGGCACACACACACACACACAAACCCAGACACCACACAGAGTGCGGCAGAGTAGGCACGGGCTGGTGGCACTGGGCCCCTGCTCTGGGCTCGGCTCTTATCAATCCTGGCTCATCTCGAACTGGGAACAGAGTCGCGAAAACAGAACATCTTCTGCGAAAAATAGTAATTCCTGTGCAACTTGTCACAACTTTTGTAAGATTCAACGAGGAGGCAACGTGCAAGATGTCTGTCTGTCCCCAGACGAGAGACGCCTCGTGGTGGATCCACCAGCAGGGGACGGCCGGGAGACGGCTCTGCGGCAGATCCGGCAGGGGACAGACGAGACGCCTCTGCGCCAGGGATTGTCAGAGTATAGAAGTCCTAGTCCTAGTCCTATTTTTGGGCTCTCCAATGATTCTCCAGCTCCAGCTTCAGCTCCAGCTGCAGCTCCAGTGTCTTGGCTCCTGTCTCCCGTCTTTCTGTGGCATGTCGCATTTGCATATAGATTTATTTTTATGGTCTGCCGCCTGCCAATGAAATTTGTGTGACGATCACCGGAACAGCAACAGAAACAGCCCCAGCCACAGCCCCAGCCCCAGCCCCAACGAAGCGTCGTTTCTTTCTTCATTGATTTCCAAAGAGCAGGCTCTTTCCACTCGTTCCGCCTCCGGGTTTCCACTTAAATATTTGGTAATATTTCGCCGTCTTGCCAAATTTCTTAATTATGATATGCTCGCCATTAAGCTGGTTCTGTTTCGGATATTACCCTAGATCCAAGTACCCGCCGTAGGGGGGAGAGTGCTCGGTGTGGGGCTGTGGCTGTGGCTGGGGCGGGGATAAACAAAAGCACAGAGCACTCCCACAGATCGATAGAGCACTCATTCGGATCGGAAAAAAACCGCCTTGGATCGATGGAAGAGTCTAGCAGATCGTTCCGGAGATAGATCCCTCAGATTGCCCGAGAAACCATTGAACTTTTTTCCCAAATAGCCATCAAATTTGCATCTAATACTCAGACTCTGGAAGTTCTTCTTTTCAAAATGCATTCCGAGACCGCGGCTGCTGCTCCACTCGAAAGTTCACTTTGATACTCTCGAGGGGTCCCTGTCCCTGTCCCTCCCTGTGGATCCCATCTCTATCTCGCTCTCTCTCTCTCTCTCTCTCTGTGGCTCTTAATAGTCTTTTTATAGTCTGCACTTTTTCAACTTCAATTAATGAAGTGTCGAGTTGTTAACACCACAAAAACACACACACACACACACAAAGTGGGAGCTGGGTGCTGGGCGCTGGGTGCTGGGAGTCGCCCCAATGCATTGGTTGGCCCATCGTTTGGGGCGTCTATTTCCAAACATTTTGCCCTGGGAGCCAGCTAGCTGCCTGTGGAACAAACAAACAAATTAAAACGAGCATCGACAGCCGTCTGCCTCTCAGGTGAGAAAACGGGGGCCCCACAGCAGCAGCAGCAGCACAGAGCAATGCATTTTCACGGCAGCGGGAAAAGCAAACAGAGGCACGAGAAGCTGTGTGGCAGAAGTAGAAGCAGAAGCAGAAGCTGCTGTGTGGCTCTTTAATCCCTCAGAAAACTTTTGGCCAGCACTTAGCGGTTTACGAGGCGGCAGGGCAGGGCAGGGGCAGGGCAGCAGGGGCACGGCGGGGGCACGGCAGGGCCTTTAAAGTGTATTTAGATATCAGAAGTGGGGAGCCGAACCGTAGGGCTTTTCTTGTCTTTTATTCCCTTTAATTTTGTGTATCTTTTGGCGACACTTTGTCGTGATTAAGTTGTTAAAAATGGGATATTCAATCAAGCTCAAACGATTCGAGGATTTACAGTGGTAGAAAATTTTGAAAAAGTAGTTCAAAATTTGGGAAAATCACAAAAACTCAAAGAATATCCTTGCAATATTCCCAGTAATTTCCAGCACATTTCTTTGTATTTTCCCCCATTCGAAATCCTTGCCAATTCCCAACTGGAATTCCCCCGTCTTTGGGATGCCAGCATTTCATGCCTCCCTCCCCCCTCCCCCTTGGAAGTTTACTCTTCTGCTTCACGGTGTCCCGCCGCCGCCGCCACCGCCCGAAATCAGTGTGGGAAAAAAAACAGTTGGAGCGTCAAATGAAGCGCCGCCCGTGAGCGCCGAAACCAATTCCCATTTCAGGTGCAACCTCCCAAAAAAAAGAACAACAAAACCAAAAAAAAAAGCAACGAAGATCTTGCCGCCAACGCATTCGAGGAGAGAGCAGATCGAGAGAACAGTGAGAAAAATGTTAATGATAAACCTGTTTGTCAATTAAACAAAAATATATTGTAATAGTTGATAACAGACTAAGCAAACAGACGGACAGACGGACGGACGGACGGACGGACGGATGGAGGGACAGAGCGACAGAGCTCCAGATGCCGCGATGAGAACTTCCCAGAAACCAAGAAACAAGAAAAGGATGGATCGCGGAGGAGGGGAGTGGAGTGGTGTGGAGTGGAGTGGATGGAGGGGGTGGAGGGGTTACAACCTGTCAACCCACAAAAGAGGCCCAAAGGCTGGACCCTGACATCGTCGCCTGGGTTTCATTATCGCCTCGCCCGGGCCCGGGCCCGGGCCCTCCCTGCCCCGCCCTGTCCTCAACTCTGAGGCATGTCGCTGTCTCTGCCCCAAAGTCTCTCACTCGCATCTGGTGCTCTGGCTTATTGTTTAGTGAAGCATTTAACTTATAAATATTGTTGTGTGTGGCACTGGCACTGGCACTGGGAGAGCACTGGAAGTGTTTTTTGTATATGTGATACCGTTTTGAAAGGCAGCGTTTCGAATGGGCCAACGGCAAGGGCAAGGGCACGGGCACGGGCACGGGCATGGGCCAGAGGCACGGGCAACGCAGGCTGGGCAGGCACTTCAGTTCAGCGTCAGTCTCTTCTCGGGGGGGCATCTCGCTCTGAAATATTTCCCATGACAATTCTGTTTGCTTTTCGTGTGCATTGTCTGGCTATGGCTCTGGCTCTGGCACTGGCTCTGGCTCTGCCTCTGTCGCTCGTTCTCTTGGCACCTCCTCATCTCATCTCACCTCACCTTGCCTCACCCCACCTTGCCTCATCTGGGGGCTCGATGGCTGTTCTGGTCTTGTCGTCGCCCACTCGTCGTCGACGCAGTGGATCCCAGGGAAACAAGTGAGTTCAGTTCGTCGCTCTATTTGCTTTATCTATGCCTGTGCCTATGCCTATGCCTATGCCCATGCCCATGCCCATGCCCTGAAACCCATTGGCATTTCTCGCTTTTCTTTGTGGCGCTGCTTTTTCCCAGGCCCTCGGACACAAGCCTGTCAAAGTCGAATCGTCCAACTTTAAGAGTATTCTCTCCTGCTCCAACTCCAACTCCAACTCCAGTCCAAATGGCGGCATTTAGGACTGTTTTCAACAGCCCGACTGGCACGAGTTGGCATCCCAGGCATCCTGTCCCCCCACACCCGATACTCCTTCCCGTCCTTCGATTCGAACCAGTTGCGAAAATAACCAAACATTTTGAAAGGGAATTATGCGATATTCATGGGGGCTCGGGAATGCGACCCATGCGATGCTCTCTCCTCTCTTTGGGGAAGAGATCCCTGAAGGATCTCTTTAGTGTGGGATTCTGCTAGGATTCTCCTTTAGTACCTTTTGGATCCTTGGGAGCGTGGATTAACAAAGGAATTTATTGAAATCACTTGTGATATCTATGTTGAAGCTCTCCTGACCAAGATCTCCACATCTTCTTCACCCATAAAGACAGCAACCTAACACCGATTCCCTAAGAGTCACGCGTCATGCAGCAGCTCCCATCGCATCGGTTGGTGGTGGCCTTCTCTAGGTCTAAACTTCTGCTTTAACGATCCTCTTGCACACCGTAGTCAAAATATCCCAAGCTCCCCAAGAAGAGTAGAACTTATTAAGCCTCCACCTCCCTCCCTTCCCCTCCCCATCCCCCTTGGCAGAGCTGTCGGCGAGGTCAATGAAGTGCCGCCGAAATTCCGCGGAATTAAACCGCCAAAAAAGAAAAGAAAAAGAAAAGAAAAGAGAGAACTTAACTCGAAACAGAACTGAAGCGAACGACGCGGCCAATTTGCGATCGTTGGTAATTATATTTGTGTTTGCGGTTTCTGTGGGGATCCGGGCCGACGGCTCTCCTAAAAGCTGGTCGTACGATTGGGGCAGTGGTAGTGCTGCCACCAATTGACAAAGGAAATGGCAGCGGGATTGGCCACGGGAGCGGGGACTGCTGCTGTCGTCTGGACGGACTGGGGCTCCTCCTGTGGCACCTCCTGGGGATTCAACGTCTGCGACGGCGACTGCGACTGCGACTGGGGCCGATGCCGGTGCTTGAGCAGCTGGCACAGCGAGCAGTAGGGCTCAAAGTTGAAGCGCAGCTCGTACTTGGAACGCCACCAGAAGAAGCGACGGTAGAGCTCCGGCTGGGCCATCAGCGCCTTCAGGTGCGCCACCAGATGTTTGGGCGATGCAAAGTCCCGACTGCTAATGTAGGACCTGGGCGGCACGAGATTCGTCAGATTTCCGCCGCCAATCAGGACCGGGACCACGTATTTATCGAGTGCCTGATAGAAATGCGGGTGCACATAGTCCGGGCAGGAGCTGGGCTCAAAGATCAGCATAAAGTGATAGCCAGTGCAGCTGTAAAGGGTATGAGAAAGGGTATCGGCCATGGATGGAAGGGAGGACCCACTCAAGGACTCACTCGTGATAGCCCAGACAGCTCTCGTGTGCCTCCAGCTCCGCGTACTTTCGCACCTCCATCAGATAGTAGCTCTGCGCCATCGTGTGGTCATTCACGTCGTACATCATGTACACCGCCAGCCGATCCTTTCTCTGGAGCTGCTCGTGCATATCGACGATTATCGGGGAGGAAATTTCGTCGAAGTTATCGATCGGCTCATCGAAGACATTGATACGTTCCGGCTGCCGAAGGCGGGTGAAGTAGTACTCGGACCACACCAGATCCGAGTCCAGGCGGTAGCTCATGGTTAGGTTGAAGGGCGGCCTCAGGGTGGGCATGGGATTCTGGGCGAGGCTCAGGGGAGCGCTGGCAGAGAACACCACCAGGTGGTCGGGAGTGTGCTCGACCGTCTCCAGGCCCTGCTGCGAGTACGGCAGATCGGCGTTGAAGACAATCGCCGCGAAGGGCTCCCCGTTGTAGTTCCGGTTCCTGGTCAGCACGCAGCCGCACTCCATGTGCCCGGGCCGCTCCCAGGTGGGGCCCTCGTTCCACAACAGAATCACCGTGTGATTGAGCCCCACCTTCCTGTAGAAGGGAATGATGGCGAACAGCAGGCACACCGTCACCACGATGCTCATCATCTTCAGCATACCCATGTAGTACTCGGGCGTCCTCCGGTAGCGCTGCAGGTTCTGGCGCGACACGGGCGAGCGGCGCGGTGGCGGCAGCGTGTCCAGCTCCGCATCGGTATCGTCTCCGCCGGTGGTGTTCTTGCGGTAGGACTTCTCCTGGCTCTGGCCCTTGGGCGAGTCTGCACGCAGTTGACGCGGCAGGAAGCTGGGCCTGTCCTCCATTTCCCTCTGGAGCTGCTGCGGGTTGCGTCGCAGGCTGAGGATCTTGTCGACGGGCATAATGCCCCCCTTTTTGGCTATTGGCATTTTGTAGAACAAACAATTTGGTAAACTGATTCAGAAATGTGTAAACGAGCTCTCCTTCGACTTTTAGAAACGGGAAAACTTGTGCGAAAAATTGGAACTGCTTCAAGTTGTGGGAATTTCGAGGGAACGATTCGATTTGACAGAAGGTTTAGTGCGGCTTACTCACTCTGAATGAATGAACAAGTCGAATGCTTTGACTTGTAGATTGTGGCATGCTATGGGTCTCCTTTTTCTCTTTGGAAAGGTTCTCTTGAACGTCAAAAACACATCACAACATCCAGAGAAAAGGCTCCTACTTACACTTTGATTTGAAATTGTACACCAGAGAGTGGAAGGCAAGGGTTTTTCACCTACACTTTGCCATTGTAATGAAAGTATGGGATCTCAATAGATGGGGAGCCCATCTTCCCGTTGAGATTAGTCTAAAATCCTATGCCTCCGCTGGGATACGGGGCTACAACTCACCCACAGCTAATGGATACATCAATCTCGACACTGCCACCGCCGAGCCCAAGATCACCTTTGGAGCACTCCTTTAACAAAATCAGAGCTTAATATATACCCTAGGGAGCTCCCTCCTTAAGGATTGTGATATTCTTCACAAGATCTAGACATTTCTCTCTCATTGTAACCTGAAAATAGACGTACTATCATCGGCGTCCCATCATCCATCATCCATCATCATCGAAGGGTTATATTTTGTACTTAAAAACCGAATATCTCTTTATTGAAATCAAGAGCTTTGAGTATCTTACTCATATCGGCGCGAGCGAACGAAGCGCGTGAGCCGGGGGTTGCTTAGGGTGTATTCCTTTTGCCTATCTTTCTCTGAATCTATGATCCTTTTGGTATAGGTGGAAATCATTTGGATTGTTTCTTAAATATCTCAAAAATATTTCAAGGAATTTCTCCTTCTGTCCGCCCACGTATATCGGTAGCCCTTGAAAGTGTTGTCCTGCTAGTGTAATTCCTAAAAATCAAGCAACAAGCTAGGGCCGTGCCCAAAGTCCTGCCAAAAAATAGCCAATTGATTGCCTTGATCGCACAGAGAGACACACACTTTTCAATCAATCCGGAGTCGAATGGCTCCTCTCCCCACCTGATGATGATTCCCATTCGCATTCCCATTTCCGATTTGCCACTTCCATCGTCAGCCGAAAAACAGGAACAAAGTAATCAATCATTTTGCGCCAAAACCATCAGAAAACATGACAATCTGCCAGCAAAATTTGCGTAGCCGTTTGCCAAAAAAGGGGCGAGGAGGAGCTGTGGGAGGAGGAGGCGTGGGAGGAGGTGTGCACGTTGGATCCATCCATCGATGATGTATCACTGCAATTTCCATTTCGCAGTTGTTTTTTCAGTGTCTCATTTCGAATGCGTGCCGTGCCGCACACACACGCACGCCTCGAAGGAGAGGATGTGGCATGGCAGGGGCACAGTGTGTCTGAATGGATAGTGGACGTGCCGGGCCGCTGCCGAACGCTGTCTCAATTACGGGGAGTGAGCAGGAGACGACTCCCGCGCACACCCGCACACCCGTACACCCTTTGCAATTTTCCAATTGACAACCATTTAAATGTTACGCATTTCATGTTAACTTCCACAAAACGTGACTCCAGAGAAAAGGTAGGAGCCTCTGGCCCGAGAGGGAGGGCGGGGAGTGACAGGACAGGCAGCACGTAGCAACAGTCTTTGTGGGGTTGTAAATTGCCGGGCACATCCATCCGATGAGTTATGAAAGTGAAATGGATTTGTGATTGCGCCAGACGCCAAGCAAAAAGCAAAAAGAGAACTCCTTAGAACAAGACGACCCCAGACAAACGCAAACACCGAAACAGGGCCCTGAAACATGTATAAAATTTAATTATTCCAGCGAATCCCGCGCCAAACAAAAGAACCATTTCGAATGCATTCTGTGGCAGCCACAGCCACAGCAACAGCTCCGGCAACAGCTCCAGAAACAGCTTCAGCTCCAGGTCCACTTTGGGCCTTTGGTCCTGTGCTGTGCTTTGCTCCTCCTGGATGCGGCTCACCTTCGCTCAAGTCAAAAGTCAGAGGGAGAATGGAATTGAAATTCCATTGTGAATATATATTATTTTTTGGGGGCGTTACCGCTCAGTCTGAAAACTACAACAAAAAAATGCAATAAATATGCATATGAGAGAAGTGCTGCCCGCCGCTGCTGCGGCCAAGGAAAAGAAGGAGAGTTATGGGAGCCCAGCACACGATTTGAATAATTTGGTTCCCACACTTTTGGCCACAAAAAATATTGTTGCCCCATCCCCAGCCCCAGTCCCTGGCTGTCTCCTCCACAAACCATTTTTAATTAAAGTTATTAATAGGTTCCAAGACAGAGAGAGGAACAGTCTCCTGCCAAACCACAAAATCTCCCACTCTCTCTCTCTCTCTCTGTCTGTCTCCTGTGATCTCTCGTGACTCATGGCAGCTACTTAGTTTTCGGGGTTTATGCCCCTGGAGGTGTCCTTAAGTCCAACCTAAGACCTGGCAACGGCAATTAAATGCCGCACACATTGTTTTTGGTGGCAACTGCTTAATTATCCCGAGGAACAGCCCAGCCGATCCCCTTCGATCCGATCCCGATTCGATTCGATTCGATTTTGGACAAAAGAACCGCCAGAGCCGTCGACTTGCTTGATTGGGAAGCAGCAGAGAAGAAGGCCCGAAAAGGAGCTGCAAACGAATTAACATGTAATTATCTCAGCTTCGTCTGGAATCGTATACCATTCCACTTCGAATCGAAACGAAACGAATCGCCGGGCGACACCCAGACCAAAAACAAACTTGTCTCTCGGCCTAGACCTAACAAGGAACAGGCGTAAAGATCCTCAAATGCAGGCAGAGGCAGAGGCAGCTGCCTCTTGTTGCGTGCGTGCCGTGCCGTGTTCGGGGTGTGTCTTTTTCGTTGGTTCTTAAGGAGGTTCTTCCACTGACCACCCGCGCTCTGGCGAGGCAGGAACGGAACCCGTCCGATGGCGATTCGATGGCCAAGTGGCGCTAAAGTTGTCAGTCCTCTAAACCCTAATTAGGTGTTATCTACGACCCAAGCGCGCCCCTCTTTTTTTTCGTACCAGTATGTGGCTGGATGGCTGGATGGATGGCCATTGATGTCCACCGACACAAGAACTCCGAGGGAAGAGGGCAAGACACACGAAAAGTGAGAGAATGTTTCTGGAGTGGGTAGCAGTTTATACACGACACAAGATCTCGAAAGACCTCCAAAGACTTTCACTTCCATTGAGTCATGGATGTCGCATGGATGTTTTTTCGGTGAGAAGAAGGGCGCCACTTCATTCATCAGGGAAATGCTGCAATCCATCCATCATCTCTGCTCTGACACAGTATTTTCGGTGATTATCACTGCCCGGCACTACAATCCCCCCGGGGGTAATCTTTTTTGGGCGGGGGGCAATTTCCCCGGCGACATTTTGCGCACAATTGATGGCAATTGCGGCGATCACCGCCGCGGATGACACATGCCTGCCCCAAAGCGGATGCCGGCAATCAGTAGAAAAGCAGAAAAGAGCAGACTGAACCGGACAGAGGCTGATTGAAGCCCAAGCCGATGCCGAGTGACCTACTCTCTGAGCTGCAACTGCACAAGCTAGTCCAGATATTAGATAAATTAGATGTCAACTAGGGAAAAAATAAATCTATTTGAGCTCTTTTCATGTTACAAGTGTCACGCGTCATGCAGAAGAGCCCCCCGTCACTGAATATAAAGTATGTTACAGCAAATTGGATAAACCTGATGGAAGCTGTGGAAACATAGAGCTGTCTAAGATCCGACGATCATTTCGGGACTGATATTTCGAGACACGTACCACGCGTCATGCAACAGAGCCCCTCCTTCACTGTATTACTCTTTGAATACAAAATATGGCAACAAATGGGACAAAACTGGTCTAAACTGAGCAAATATAGAGCTGTCTAAGTGACGATCATTTTCGGATTGACTTTTCGATTACTTCCAAGAAAGTACTTCGACGCGTCATGCACAAGTGCACCTCTGCTGCCTGAAGACCATCCAAAAAAACAGACAAGAGTACAATCGATGCTTCATTTATGTTTCTTGGCGCCTTTTTTGCAAATGCAATACTTTTTCACAATGGGATCGTCCGTGCACTTGGCCGTGTCCTTGTACGAGTTCTTGCGACTGAGCTCGTCGACGTTCATTGTGAGAGTGTTGTTCTGTGGATTCCACTGGATTGTGGCCTCGAACTGCGGCTTCTTGGGAACTGTCGAGAAGTTCAGGATGTAGAATTCTTCTGCGGCGTCTGCGGTCTTTTCGCCCAGGATCTGCTTGCGATCCATTACCTTGACCTCTTTCAGCTTGAAGTTCTCGCAGAAATTGGTGAGTTTCCTGGCCACCAGATGCTCGTTCATCTGCTGCACCACAGCGCGCGCCACTGCCTCGTAGTGGGTGCGGTTTGTGACTGTTGTGGCGGGGTGGCAGGTGCACCATTTCTCGGTGATTCCCGCATCCGAGCAGCTGCGGTTCTCGGGGAGCTCGAAGAACAACGACTGGCAGCTGGGACACTTTTTGGCCTTGAGTCTGGGGTCGAAAGCCTCCGGCGAGGCGGTGTTCAGCTGCAACAGATGCTGCAGGGTCATGTGCAGGTCGTAGTTGGACGAGAGGCGGTTGCGATTCTTCCGGAGATTCGCCACGTAGTGGGGATACTTCTGGTGGAACCAGGGCGGCGCGTACAGCCACAGCATGGGCAGACGCTCCTCCAGGTAGCCGGAGCTGGTGCGCGTTCGAATATCGCCGAAGCGATAGCCATGATCGCTCACCAGCAGCACAATCGAGCGCTCGAAGAGCCCCAGTTTCTGGAACAGCTGCAGATACTCCCTCAGCAGATGGTCCATGGCGGCGGCGCCAATGAAGCTGTTGTGCGTGAAGCTGTTGCTCCAGAAGAGCCCGAACATGGGCGACCTCTGGAGGAAGCGCTCTACGAACTGAACGGCAAAGTCCCACACGTAGCCGGAGCTCATGTGGCGCCCCACACAGAAGACGATGCCGTGTCGACGCTCCAGCCTGAGGGTCTTCTCGATGGCCCTCACGAACGGACGGAGGTAGTGGTCGACCGGTTTTCTGATGAATCCCGGCTTCTCATAGTTGAAGGTGCTCAAGGACTCGCAGTCCTCCGCGTAGGCGGTGGTGTAGCCCGCCTCCTTGAACCGCTGCCAGATGTAGTTCAAGCTGTCGATGTAGCCCTTGACCTTGAACTTTTCCCCCTCGAGGCCCTCCACGTGGTTGTCGCCCGTGAGAAGGGCCAGCAGGTTGGGCAGCGTGTTGTCGCCCACCTTGTTGTAGCCCTCCATCTCGAACCAGCCGGGAACTTCCCGGAGAAAGCGCAGGACCTGCGGCATGGTGCGACGCAGGTTGATGCGCGAGGTGGAGTCAATGCCCAGGATGATGACATGCGGCTTGGGCTCCTCCTCGTCGTGCAGCAGGCGGAAGGCGCGCACCAGGTCCGCGTAGCTCAAATGATCCTGGACGAAGGTCAGGGCGTCCTTTTGGGTGATTTTCGACTTGTGGGTTTTGTTCTTGAGCAGGCAGCGCGTGGCTATGTACTCCACGTCCTTGGGCAGCAACAGATCATCAGGCAGGGGCATCATCTTTGACATTCTGCGGGATACAGAGATACAGAGACGGATCTGGGAGATCGGTAAGCCCTACTTGTATGTATTGTCGGGTTCCGTTGCATTCTCGTCCCTGTAGATCTTCTGATAGCCACACTCCAGCGTCACATTCTCCTTGGCCATCTTGCTGGCCAAATCGCCCCGCGTGTGCACCCGGTACTGCTCCAGCCTCGGATCGTACTCGGCTGTCACCAGCTCGCTGTCGTTGTGGCAGGCCTTTTCCTTGTCCTTGGTGTAAATCGCCATCACGTCGCGACTGAAGGGATCCACGTAGGGCATCTGGCACAGCGGACTGTCCACGTAGTACTTGGGCATCGGTGGTTGCGCCTCCGCGGCGGCACCAGCACTTGCCACGAGGCTGAAGAGTGTGCCAAGTGGCAGCACCACACACATGAGATTCATGATTGAAACTGGGGAACCTTGGGCCTTCGATCTGCGAGAGATCTGTGGAGCGTGAAACAGTTTCCAAAATCGAAATTTCATGGCGAAAGAGAGGGTCGTGGATGCCCCTTTGGAAATTGTTCAACTCTAATGGAATATTCTACAAAGTCTTCTGCTTTCCATTCCCACTTTTTCTTTGATTTTCATTAACTGAGGGGCACTGCTGCATGACGCGTGCGTCTAGGGTTTAACTAAAGAACAGAACATCTTTCCTGGATGGTTTAGCTTCCAAATTGACTCATCTGTACCTACTATTATTGGGCTTCTTGACACCCTTTTTCTTGGTACTCTTCTGTGGGTTTTACTGGGCGCTGGCTCGTGCGCTTAATAGATTTTTCTATGCTTTTAGCGCCAGTCTCTTCCGCGCTGCAAATCAGAGGAAAATCCAAAAGACTTCCATAACTCACTCTCGCTCACTCTCGCTCACTCTCGTTCTCTCTCTCTCTCTCCCTATATATATCATATTCCGGGCGTGGAGTGGAGTGCCATGCCCCAGAGGACGCTGTCCGTAGCATTTGAGACATGGGCAATTATGTAAATAAGTCGGAGGCGCCTCCGTGCCGAAGGACACAATGCAGGATGACCGCAAAAATAATTGCCGGCCATTTGGCCAAATGAATGCGTGACAAAATGCAGAAAAGAACCGAAAACAGGGCCCAAGGAGACACAAAACAGGAGACACAAGGACAATGGGCCGCTGGGACCGGACCGAGGCGCAGCGGGAGTGGCAGCGAGGTCAAAGGTCAGGCCGCGCTAATGTTGTGCTAATTGCGATTGGAAAACGCGGTGAAAACAGTGTCTGAGGCGCCTGGCGCTGGCCTAATTGAAGTGTCCTTCAGCCAAAAGGATGATTTACAACAGGCGCTAACAGGAGTGGAGGGGGAGGGGGAGGCGGAGAGCCAGAACGAAGGAAGGAAGGAGGTAGAAGACCATCATCAGGTCATTGCCAACGAAAGCAGCATCCGAGACCACCCGTGTGCCCCGGCAGATCAGGCTGCTGCTCGAGCATGCAGCATCCTGGCCGGAGGTCCTTGGATCCCCCAGAGTGGGGATGTCTGTTTGGTAATTCGATCTCTGGCGCACGCGTGTCCCGCTTAAGGCATCATCATCATCGTCGAAGCATCGAAGCATCCAGAGGATCGGCGGACTGGCGGACTGGCGGACGGGAGGATCGGAGCATCAGTCGGGCCAACGGCTGTGATCTTTTCGGCCAGCAGTTGGAGCCAGGTGTGATATGTGTAACTGGATCCACTCGAACGTTGATCTGCTCCCTCGGGTTCTGTTTCTGGAGGCATATGCAAAGTGGACCACCACTGCCACTGGTGGCGGGGTGGCGGGGTGGCGGAAGGGGGGGCACTGCCACCGTCTGCTGTTTGCTGAAAGCTCATTTGTCATTCTCTCTCTCTCTCCCTCTCGCTCTCGCTCTCGCCTGCCCGTTGACTGTTTTTGCTGGCCACCAAAGTTGATTGAAATTTTTTGGCAATGACCCCTGCAGCAGCCCCCGTCCCCGGCCAGAGAAGAGGCAGCTGCCACTTGCGCTGCTGCTGCTGCTGCTGCTGCTGCTCGGCAGACTGGAAGCAGCTGCCGCCTGGAGGCAACTACCAAAAACTTCACCCACTGGCCGCCAGACCGACGAAGCGTTAAAACGCACACGTTGACAGCTTTTTCTGTGGCAGGCAGTGTGGTAGTTGCAGCATTTGCGCCGCTGCTTGCTTAATGTGCGCGATTTCTATCTGCAAATATAAATTGTAATTATTGCATTGTGCTGCAGTGGCAGTTGCGAGTTTCTCTTATCGCCAGGAACCATCGCAAGGTCTGCAAACAGCAAACGGCAAACAGCAACAACAAAAAATTAACAAAAAATTGCAAATGAGTGTCGAAAAGCAGCGGCTCGGCTCGGCTCGGCTCCCCCTCGCAGAGCAGACGCCGGGCAGCCGCCACTTGATTGTCTGTCAGGCCAACTTGCAACATGGCTTTGAGCCGCATTCACCTGGCATTGTTTTTTGTTTTTTAGCTGTAACCCTGTTTTTTGCTATATGCCCTGTAGGAGTGGATCCAAGGGGTATATACGGGGTGTCGTGGGCGGAAGGAAGAGCATCTCCCAGAAGAGAATGGATATGGGATATATTTACAGTATTTTCACTGGACTGCAACTCCTAGGAGCAACCCGATTTGGTGGCCAAACTCTTGTTGACTTTTAGCATCCATGCCCTTTCTTATTCGAGGCCCATCCAAAGGCCGAAAATCCCCACGATTCGGTTAGTATTTCCCCTATTTGTTGTTCCACTCCATTCTGCACTCATTCCAGGCCATATTTCCTCTATTAATGGGCATGTTTCAGTCGTATTGTTGACTATTTTGTGCCTCAAAAGGGGGTGGCGTCTACTGGGAACGAGACAAAGCGAAACAAATTGGCCAACTTTTATTGTTGCTGCTGCTGCTACTTTTTCGCGCTTTAACACTCTGCTGTGGGTGTGTGTGTGTGTTTTGTGTGTGTGAGGTGTGGGGGTATTCATAAAATTGATGATGACGATGAAGCCCAGGAGGAGGCAGGGTGGAGCAGGGAGCAGGGAGCGTGGAGGAGTACTCTGTGAAATATTACCTTGGCTTTTGGTGACGACAGCTGCTGCCACTGCCGCCGCCTGCAATGCTGCAGAAAGGAATACAGAGAGGGGTAGAGGGTAGAGAGGGAGGGGAGTGACCACCCTGTAAGCTGTAAGAATCCCCCAAGAAAATGTTTGAAGAAAATACATTTTAATTACTGCTCGGCTGGCTGTCTGTCCGTCTTTCTCGATGTCTGGCTGCTACGCTACGTGATGAAAAGTGATGAAAATTGCCCCAGCAATCGACTGCACCCGTGGCGATCATCCATCCATGCGCGCGCGTTAATCAATAAAATTGTGGAACCTCCAAACATCGACACAAATGCAACCTCAAAGCCAAACCCTCCTCCTCGTCGTCGTCGTCGTGGCGGCTGCTGCTGCATCCAACGGTGCGTATGAAATTGAAAATCCGACCACCATACAAGGCGCCCCCATGGCGCGAGAAGGGAGAGCCACACTCCTGGATGGCCATGGAGATGCGAGATGGGAGATGGGAGATGGAGCCCCTGAACCTTTGATTTATCACTCATATTCGTGCAGGGCCAAGGCGAGGGGTACGCTGGGAGTCGATCACAGTCGGCACAGTCGGCGGAGGCAGGCACTCCACTTGTTTTCGAGTGGATTATTAACTGCGGCATTGATTGATGCCCCCCCCACACACACACGCACACGCACACAGGCACACGCACACACTCCATGGACACACCTTCGCCTTTGCCTTGGAAGAAGGTCTCTCGGTGTTGGTGTTGGTGTTGGTCTTAGCCTTAGCCTTTGCCACGGTCATGGCCTGTTAATTGAAATATGTTTTGTGTGGCTCTCAGTGGTCTCGCCGGCCTGTGGTCTGTTGTCTGTTGTCTGCTCAGATCAAAGGGGTATCTGCGCTGGCGTTCGAATGATGATTTGATTAATTCGAATCGGAATAGAAGATCAAGATGATGCAGATGTAGTTGCAGATGCAGATACAGATACTCGTACAGATGCTGTCGATGATGGGGATCTTTTTCCTCTGCTTATTTTCTGTAATTAAAACATTTTCGACAAAAACCCCCCAACACAAGCAACAAAATGTTCTGCAACTTTGATGAAGCCTGGACAAAAAAGTGAACAACTTTCGTTTCCTCCTGTGCTCCCCTCTGCTCCCCTCTGCACCACTCTGCCTCCCTGTGACATTTCGGTTGTGTCAACTTTTTCTGTGTGACGGTGGAAAATAAAACATTAAACAATCATAAAAATAAATACATTTTCCCACACTGAGTGGAAGAGCAACAACAACAGCAACAGCAACAACAGCAACAGCAACAACACCATCAACAAATAATAAAAACGAGAAGCAGTCGAGAAACTTTTGTACTACATGGAAATGTCATTCGCATAACAACAGCAGACAGCAGGCAGCAGACAGACAGACAGTGGGAAAGGGTAGTACATTTGGGGAACAGTGGATACCCTTGAGGCTCCGATATATGATATGTAGTACCCCAATAATGTGTAAACGAACGATTTTCCTTATAAAATAAGACCGAAATCAAACTATTTAGATGAGGGTTTGAAAAGCCCTAAGGATTTTGTCACTTTGGAGCATTTTTTCCTACAAAAGGCGTATAAATATTTGGATTTGAATACCAAAAAGAACAATCTATGAGGAGATTTCATTCAAATATCTTCCAATTAAATATGTTTCTGGCTAGAAACATTATTAGATCAACATTTCAAGAGTCTATATAATTTTTACCGATCAAATCTTTGGTGTTTCGACTTGTCTATGCCCCAAAATAAAGGTGTCTGGTGACTATCCCTCCAAAAAGAGTTCCAAAAAGAGTATGCCGTGCTATATCCATTTCTGCATTTCATGAACCACCAGAAATACCCTGTAGAAAGGGTATAGCCGTACCTCCCAGCAGCAGCAGCAGCAGCACCAGCAATGATGATGATGATGATGATGGTAATGGGTGATGTGGCGACAACAAACCAAACCAAACGAAACAACGCACAAAGTTTCAATTCTTCCACAGTTCCGTCCATGTGCCCTGCCCCCTGCCCCCTGCCCTGCCCCTTTCCCTTTGGCACTTTGGGGTAAAGTTGGTGGCACCTTTTGTGGCAACTCTTTGTTGCTGTTGCTGTTGCTGTCTCTGAGATAACAGGCAACAAAATGTTTGATGTACTTGAAAGTTAATGTTTTGTGGTGTCAACTTTTGCCGGGGTCTCCGTCTCCGTCTCCATCGCCATCGCCGTCTCCATCGCCGAGGCTTTTGCCAGCGACTTTTGCAATGGCATGAAGTTCCCTTCGACTTTAATGGAGGGATTTTCTCTAATTTGAGTCTACGAAAATTACCCTTCTTTTTTCCTTCTTTTTTTGGCTAATTTTTGTTGTATTTTTTGAGCAAACTTTGACCTTTCACACGCTCCGCTATGCTCTGGCTCTGGCTCTGGCCTGGCTCTGGCGACAACAGATTGCCCCACCTATTACACACTTTTGCTTTCAAGGAATTACAGTGCCCCACAGTGTGCCCCAACAACAATATCTTTATCAAAAGAACTTTTAGCCGCCACATTTTGGGCCACGAATATATATTTTCCCACGCAAATTAACACTTGACTTTGTTTCCATTTCCATACGATATGCGATGTGCGATATGCGAGGGGGTACGGGGGCGGGGGGTACGGAGTCTATTTGCCCAAGATGACTTCATTTTCCTTTGGGGCTTTTTTCCTCCTCTCCCACTCCCACTCCCTCCCCTCTCCCCATCTCTCTCTCTCTCTCTTTAAATATTTTATTATTGTTGACTTTTCTCCGCTCGACTTGTCACCTTCTGCCTTTTTCCCCCCCGCCCACGCCCCCGTACCCGTCCCCGTCCCCACCCCCTCTCCGTTTGAAAAAGTACAGAAATTGGTGTCTCATTTGTTTGTTGGAATTTCTGTGGCGGGGCCGTGCCACATGTGGTGTCTCGTGTCATTGTTTCAATTTTTATGTGGTACTACGAATATTGGGTAATACTCACGGCCCATGGGCCATTCAACAGTCACCGTTCATTGTAAGGCAAAGGGAGAGGTGTGATGTGTGGATGATTGGTTGATTGGGCCCTGGGAATGCCCACATTCTATGGAGAGAAGAACCCCTCGAGGAGATCTGTTCAAGAGATGCTTGAATGCCTTCTGTCGAGGCAACCAACATTACGATACCCGATATTCGAGGTCTATATGTCATATATCCCGTATGTAACACCATGGAATCTCTATCTTTCTAGTCTTGGATCGCTGTGGAATGCACAATCTACTAAATCAACAGCAAGGGAAAGTGAAAATCAGGTAAGCAATGGATGGACGATGGAGGGGGGAGGATAACACTTACTCATTCTATCTGCACGGCCATAAACAAGCTGCCTCTTGCCACCAATGATGCTGCACGGCAGATAAGCAAGTGCAGTGGCGCTAACAGGATCATAAATTCATGCGATATAAATCTGTGAGTAAATTCTGAACAGGAGAGAGAGGAGTGAGAGTCGGTTGTGAGCAGCAGAAGGAGTCGAAAGGTGTGCCAAGCCCCCTGTGTGCGTGTGTGTCCCTTTTTTGTGTCGTTTTCGAGGGCCAGGGCGAGGGCCAGGGCGAGTGGCTATAAACACACGTCGAAGAATTTTGAATTACTTTCGTTTTTATCGCCAGTTTTCATAATTTACACGCGAGCTGCCTAGAGAATGAGCCACCGCCTGCACAGTACTCTCTCCCAGATTGAGTTGGACAAAAAGAAACGTAGATGACTTCATCATAAATTCACCTGTCGTTTTGGTCGATAACCGGACGGACCTCTGCTTCCGTTGCCCAACATTGTCCCTTCCTCGGGTCCGGTCCGGTCCGGTCCGGCTATGTATCTCTATCTAGAAGTAGGTGCTGACTGGTGGGAAAAATCCCTTACTTTACGATACACATATCCTATGGGTGTGTGTGTGTGTGTGTGTGTCCTCTCCCTCTCTCTCTCACTGTCTCTTGGGAGGAAATTTATGAATTTCGTTTGCGTGGCAAGTGCGCGAATATTTCGTGGAATTCCTCTCGAGAGTCGAGTCTGGAATCTCGAGTCTAGAGTCTCGCGTCCCGAGTGTGGGAGGGATACATTGTCGCGACATTCGAATTGAAATTTCATTAGTTTTACGATGCCTCATGCCCCTGGACAACCTTCGGGCTGGCATCGATGTACAGTACGTTCGTCTGGGGTTTACGACGCGTTCCGTGGAATTCTACGGCGGGAGAACTCTAGTCGGAATGAATTATGGAAAGCGATTTACATTGCTCTTGCTCATATTTTATTGTTGTTAATGTTTTCATTTGGTTTTCTCCTCTGGCGTTTTCTTATTTGGCGAATCCATGAATTATGGATTTGGTTGCACAAAAGGACAAAAAGAGGAGAGAAATTTGCTTCCATTGTTGAAATACTGTGTGTATTCTGGGCTGTCCATGGATTCAAATGGTTCGAATGAACCCTAGATGATTCCAGCAAGAAATGAATGGATTTTCTTGAGGGATTCTAAAGGAAAAAGCACTCGAATTTGTCTTTGATAAATCTATATGAAATCTAGTCCTGCCACCGCCAGAGGGCATCGTTTTATTGAACTACTGTTGACCTCTTCCGTGGAGCCATAAAAAAGCCAGGAATCTCCTTCGCAGCTCGAATGCAATAAAAATGTATCAAAAGCTGAACAGATGGAGAGAGGGGGAGAGAGCATGGGGCAAGTGACATTAGTGTGCTGGAGGAGAGACACAGACACAGAGACAGAGACAGCGAGAGAGATTGTTATATTCTTAACAATATTCCGGATATTTATGACCTTAAGCCCCCGTCCTCGTCACCGTCCCCCCTAGTGTCCAACGGGGCAAATGGAGCGTGTCCCGTGCCCCATTTTCCGAATGTTTGAATGCTTGAATGCTGAATGCTGAATGCGTGAAAAATGTTGCGAAAAATTTTAATGCGCTCGCTGCGGGGCGACAAATGGCAGGAATGGAAATGCGGGAAATGGAAATGGAGATGCAGTTGCAGATGCTCGCTGGGAAATGGAAATGGAAAATGGCAATGGAAAATGAACAAAATGGAAAAGATGACAAATGATTATGGAGCATAATAAATTTCAGCGCTGATTGAGCGAAATGCAGAGACTGCAGCTGCAAAATAAAATGCAGGAAAATGTGCCACCAGGCGATAGGTTGGGTTGCCTGCCCCACTGGGGCCGCCATCCGCATCCATTAATGAAGCTAATTTGCAGCACAAATCCTCGCTCGGTAGCTGCCTGAAGCCTCCAATCGTTCCTTCAAATCCAATTTCAAAAGTCGACAAAGCAAACAGACAAGTCGGAGACACAGACGGAGATGGAGACACAAGCGGAGACGGAGACGGAGACAGAGACAGAGAGAAATATAGATTGAGGGTAAAGTTGATCCTGGTTCAGGGCACTGCTTATGGCCGACACGAGTGTCATCCACTGCTCCTATCATATCTCAATCCAGGAGGGAGGGCAGGGAAGGGCATCTTCCTATCATATTTTCAAGCCAAGGGGAGGCTCGCCTCCTGGCAAATGGCTGAGAAATTGCCGAGAAAGCAACTTTATTGTCTCCTGCAGTCGAATCCCCATATCACATGCTTTCCCTCCCCCCTCCACCTCTCCCTCTCTCGATGACCGAATCGAGTGTCTCATCTGTGCTCAAGAAGTTGGAATTTGTTTTCTTCGAGTGCTTTTGCCCCAGCCATTGGAAGTATGAGTGCCAGTCGAAGTGGCAGTGCAACTGCAGGTTGAGTCCTTCGTCTTTGCTCTTTTCTTTGCCTCTGATTGGGTACAGTGCCCGACAAAAGTTTGTCATTTGTATTGGCTGAGCTCCATTTCCCCCTCTGTGCACTGGGGACTGGGGACTCTCTTTTGTCTACACTTTCCTCATATCGTTTCTGCTTTTGTCTCCTGTTGGTCTCCTTTTGTCTCGCTGTCTGACATCAGAGAAGCAATAAGCTCCGCTGGACATGAGGACTCGATTCGTTTATTGAAAATATTATATGATGTCCAAGGGAGAGAGGGAAACGGGTAGGTTTCGAGTAGGGAATATTCATATATTCTCAGAAGTTTACGCTTAAGGAAATCTATCAAAAGAAGCCTCATATTCCTCTTCCAGAGCCCTCTTCTGGGAATCTTTCCCTTTTTGGGCATTCTACTCTCAGGACTCTTAGTAGTTCTTAAATTTAAACCCACCATCTCCATGAATATCTCTTGAACTTCAACCTTTCGTCACCTTTGTTCGCCTCCGTTCGCAAGTGCAACAGTAATTGAGGCCATTTTAATGATAGAAGCCCCATTGCCATTGCATTGCCATTGCATTTTCCAACAGGAAGACGCCACCCGCCCATCGAGCGCACTGTTTCCAACAGGAAAACAGCCATTCAACAGCCACCAAAGTATTTCGAAAAGGAAAAGCTTGCTGGGAAAACCTGCAAGGAAATGTACTGTGTTTTTTTTCCGGAAAGGAAAACCCACCCGCTACGAAATGTCACATTTAATATGCATTTTTATGCATTTCTTTCAATTAAATTGCACTTGATTCCCATTTAAAAGGGTGCCCGTGCAAACGGAAATGTGCATCGACACGCGATACGGTGATCAAAGCCCCTCCACTTTCCATACCCCCCCTGTCTATATACTCATGAGAAACCAGACAAGGACTCGCTCACTCGTTCTCGCTCTTTCTCTGGCGTCCCGCGCCCGTGTGTTGGCCTTTAAAGTCGTAATTAGGAGTACAGTGGGAGCCTGCCTCCTTTATTTGAAAAGTGCCTGGTGCTCATTGCGTGGGCGTGGCCCTGCAATTAGAATCCGCCAGCCCCACGCCCCTCGCCCCACGCAACACGCCCCGCGCCCCACCCCACCACAATTGTTGGCATGTGCGAAATGCGGAATATAGAGATTCGTTTACCTTTCGCGGAGGCGGCGGAGACGGAGGCGGTTGCAAGTGCGGTTTAGCGTTTAGCTTTTCAGAGATACTAGATGCCACACAGAACACGGAGCATACAGTGCCACACACGCAGTGATGCCGGTTGCAATCTGTACAGAGGATATAGGGATTCCGTAACTATTTCAATGTTATCCTGTAGCAACATACCACTGCACTGCACTGTGTGTGTGTGCATGCAAATTCCGCGTACTCATTGGCTCTTTGTGCCCCTTATCGCTGCACACACTCGCCACTCGCCACTCGAATCATTCCCTCTCGCTACACACACTCGTATCTCGTATCTCGTATCTCGCATCTCGTTTCTTTGCCCCGTTTTGTGGTTTAGAGCAAAGCGGAGCAGAGCGCTTTGTTCTCACCTCACACAACATTTCACATTTCGCATTCGCATTGTTCCGTCGCGTATCAGAGCTTTGTATCTTTAACAGAATTGCCAAACCGCAGAGTGCGGAAAACGCTTGTAATCCGAGACGCGTTCGAGGCGAGGCGAGGCGAGGCGTTGATTAGACCCCGGAGCCGCCTCAAACAACCGCAGAGCCCCACTGAAAGTCCTCGACAATTGAATGGAAATTCGGGATTCGCAATCGCTTAAATATTTATTCAAGAGGAGAGGACGTGAGTGAGTCTTGCATTTGCATTTGGGCGTATTATTTTCTTACAATTTTCCACACAATTAGACGGCGAGCAAAATGCAAATCCTCCACACATGCAGCAGCAGGACCAGGACCAGGCCCAGGACCCCTAAGACTGCCTTAAGCCACACTGCCTGGAGTCGTTGAAGGAGAAGCAGTTGGAGATGGAGATGGAGAAGTGCCTTAATGCCTCTGTAAATTGTGCTTGCAGTTTGGAGTTTGAAAGGCAAAAGATACATTTGTATCTGTGGGGCTTAAGTAGCTCGACAGTTGCCTCTCGCACTCCCTCCGCAAACTCACTTGAGAATGAAACCCTATTTCACTTGCCAGAAACTTGTTACCGAAAGACAGGCAGGAAGGCAGGAACGGATGGAACGGAAGGAACGAGAGGAAGGCTGTCTGGCAGTCAGACGTGTGGAAAACTTTTCGCCGAATTTTATATTTATTTGCCCTACTTCTTGGGTGGGATCTTTCGACGTAGAGGAGGGGCTGGATGGATGGGGTGTAGGCGTGTAGGCGTGCCGCCTCCTGTGGAATAGGCATTTTCATCGAGGAGCGGCGAAGGCCTCATCATCATCATACTCGTAAAAAAAAACAGGAAGAGACGGCAAAAGTTTTTCAATTTTTGCAACAACTTTAGCCGGAGACAAGCCCATCCAACGGAGTACGTACGCCTCCTGGTCCCGCCTCCTGTGTTGCATGCCTTTTAGAGGATACGATACGACAGGAGAGGATGGTAATAGGGATCCCATCCCCACTGTCCGGGGTAGGTGTAGGAGTTGTGTAAACATTTGTAGTTTACTTTCAGTTGGCAGGGCGGCTCGTAAAATCTGCACGCTTTCGAGGGGGGGACGCTGTTTTGGCAACCCTCTCGTAACTCAGACCCAAAACCCCCCGTCCCCAGTCCTAACCCCCACACCGCCTCCGACACTGACACCGACTGCGACTGCGACCTGATCTGATCTGACCCCCAGGTCGACATATCCTCCCAACTCTCGCTCCACGAAAGTTTGGGGTTTGTTTTCCCAATTGAATTAGAAAATTATACCAAAAGTTATTTGGGATTAAAGAAGGAAGAAGGTTAGGGCTAGGGATAGCGGAATTAGTTAATGTAGTAGAAAATTACTTGAAGGATAAAGTAGGATTCGGGAATAAACACACAGTATATACCTTTTTGTCGAAATTAAAAGAAAACTTTGGCAATAACTTTGACAGAACCATTGAAATGAATGCGATTCGATCAGAAAGGGAATGAACGAAACGAATAACAGAAGGAAGGAATGAAAGAGGAAGGAACAACCAGTATAGTGTTGTCTGTCAGGAGTCTCACGTGCCGCGACACCACGATACTCGGTACGCTCTCCCGAAGAGAGCTGGAGCCGGACAGAGAGCGAGAATAGTGGTGGTTCGCTTCATTAGCTTACAGGACTGAGGCGGAACCCACTCTTAACCGCTAAACCGCACTGGGAGAGAACCTATATAAAGATTATAAAGGCTATAAAGATATATATTCTTTTAGAGAGATCATCATAAATATTCCTCACATTCTACTCTTATATATACTCTTTTTCGGTTCATCGGAAACAGAACCAACACGATAATTATCAACACGATTATTATCGACACGATTATTATCCACATGCTTATCATCCACATGATTATTATCGACATGCTTATCATCAACATGCTTAGTATCCACATGCTTGATATGAACATGCTTGACATTAACATGCTTAGCATCCACATGCTTATCCTCAACATGCTTAGCATCCACATGCTTAGCATCCACATGCTTAGCATCCACATGCTTATCCTCAACATGCTTATCCTCAACATGCTTAATATCAACATGCTTAGCATCCACATGCTCGATATCAACATGCTTGATATCAACATGCTTATCATCAACAAGATCATCATCATTATCATCGACAGCATCAGAAGAGTCTTCAGTCTCCGTTACATCACTGTAGTCCCAGTACAGGCTCGGTGGATTGCACAGAATGCAGTGGCTATTCGAGTCGATGAAACACCTTTGGCAATAGACTCCTCTGCAATTGGGCGTCTCACAATAGATATGATCCATTCTGAAAGATCGAGAAGAAGACAGAATGATCGGAAAGATCACAGATGGATGGAATAAAAGACTTACGTGGTCAAGGCTTTGGTGCAGATAACGCATGTTTTGCAAATAAAAGACGAAGGACAACCGCTAAGGCACCTGAAAATGATTTCAAACTGCTAGCGAGAGCGATCAGAGATATTCTAGAGATGAAAACCCACCAGATCTTTAGAGAACTAAGCCAAGAGAGATACATAAATTGATTGCCGTCTGAATAGATATACATGGAACGAGCTCTGCGTCGGGAATTCTTAAGAAAAGTCACTGGGGATAAGAGATGATAGAAGATCTATGTATACTCGATAGACAGATGAATAGATCTCTGTACTCACTTCTCTCTTCCGTTATGCGATGATGCAAGTGCCTGACTCTTCGATATGCATCGATTGGATAAAAACGGGCCATGACCCAATGTCGCACTCGAAGGCTGTAGGGCTCCCAGATTAAGAGAAGCCAGGCCAGGACACAGAGCACTAATACCTCGTAGTAGCGGAATATATTCGGCTCTCCTGGCACTGGCAGACACTTTTCCGTCCCCACATCCAAGTTCTTGGCATAGGGCTCGAAGGCACGGACCAGGGATCGGAGTATATCTCCGATCAATCCACCCTTGGTGATCACAATTCTCGTGTAGGCAGGAGCTTAAGGGCATACATATAGGAATGGTCAGTACATCTACAAATATCTTAGCCTAAACTCACGTTTGAGACCCGCCGTTTGGTGTGCGTGATGGGACATCATGGACAGCATTGTATAAAGACAGTAGTCCACGAAACATATCAGAAAAAGCTGCATGCCAGTGATAAACAAGAAGAGTATGGAACGTGTCATTATCTGGAGCTCTTCAGGCAGCAAACGGAGGGAAGTTATCTGCGGGAAAAATACAAACAGATAACCTTTGAATGGAAGCCAAGATGTGGAGCACACCTTCACAAATTTGATGTTTTCGACCGAACGCAGTGGAAGAACCCCGAATGGCTCACTCCTCCTGTCGTAGACGTGGAAGGCGTGCGTTATATACACGTTGTTGAAGTCGTGGTTTCCCAGATACAGCATTCGAAAGTAAATGGATCGCAGGATGACAGTAAACACGAGGATGAAAACCACCAGATCGAGGCACACAAAGAATAGGATAAACGCACGCCTCTGGGCCTCCAAGGTTCTTCCGATCTCGTGCTCGAGTATCACATCGCTGTCCCTTCCCAAGGAGTCATTCGTTCCATTTATCTTTTGCTTGCCTACGAAGGTAATGCTCACCTCAAAAATTTTTCGAATATTGATGAAACTCTGCTTCGAACCTGAGAGAAACGAGTAGGATGAATCATCACTCAAAGGAGGCCAGACCTACGTTGAAAGATCTCTTCAAAGATCTCGTGATGCAGCTGGACATTGCGCTCAAAAAAGCTGGCCATTGGCTTGAGATTCTCGCAGAACCAAACAAAACGATCTTTGACATTGCACTCCTTCCGCTTGGCCCCGAATTTGGTTTGGCAATCGTGGGTGCTGACGGATCCTGCCCCAAGGCAGCGATCATACGGTGTGCCCATCTGCTGCTCAAAGGTGCCCTGCTGTAGGCGCAACCACTCGCCACAGGACTTGAAATTGGCATCTGAAAAGTGATTACATTACATTACAATCGAAAAGCGTTGGAAGCAAGATTCACCTACGAATCTCAGCGATTGGTTCCTCCAGATGCTTCAAGACCTTATCCAGACTCTCCATGATCCTTCGCACCTCCGTGATGGTCCCCTGAACAGAGTGCTCTACGATATTGATGGGGTGCCCCATGATATCCTGCATGGGAGTGAGGGCCTGCCGCAAACGGCTCTGGCCGCAGGAGATACTGTGGCCCATGATGTCGATGTTTCGAATGATGTTCATCACGGGTCCAGTGCCTGCCACAAAAAAGGCCAATGCTATGAGAAGAGCTCGTCCTCGATGGCTGCCCAAAGTGGGAAAGATCAATGCCACAACGCATCTGGGAAAGATATTGGAGATCGGGAGTAGCTTTGGGATTACGGATACCGTGGATAAATACCTCGCTGCTCGACTGTATCCAAGGATCATCATCAAAAGGAACAGGAGGACAATGAGCAGCCACTTCTCGGTGAGGTCCAGACTGGCTCGCCGCGGATGCTGATAGTACCAGATGAGCACCAGAAGAATGCCCAGCACATAGCCCGCAATCATATAGAGCGTAATTTTATCCCGACGATCCCAGCCAGAAACCGAAAAGCTGTCCCTTGAGGGATAGTGTTCGGGGACTTTTTCCTCCGACTCCGGATGCAGTTGATAGATGGCAGCCTCTCCGTCGGTGCTAGAAGTCCGTAGATTCCATTTTGTCTCCTGTTTTATGTCTTCATCGTTTTCCGGGTCTTCTCCTTCAACGTGCACTCTCTTTGAGGCCATACGCTCCCGATGCTGTGTCTTTCGAGGCATCGACTTGCTCGAGCCCCTATAGTAAGTCCAGAACTTTTTTCTCTCACGTGTGTCACGGCCGCGTGTGTCTCGAGTATCATCTTCAGAATTACTCATTATTAAGAGAGATAGAAAGAAATGTTTATTTCTATGTGAGAAAAGAGACTTGAAAGTCACAGAAAGCTAAAGCTAAATGGGGAGGGGGGGAAAAAAATGAAGAAAGGTCTTTGGAAAACAGATTTTTTCATACAACGAATTGAGAATCGTCTAAGAAATTCGATTGTTCCAATTTCAAACTTAATTCAATAAATCAATAATTCCTTTAAGTCATCCAAAATGGAACCTGATTGGAATGAGTGTTGTTAACAAATTTTTAGCTAGGTGTATTTCTATCTAAATTGAACCTATAGAATATACTTCGCTCACCTACGCCGGAGTGCGCACTCTGCACGAGGAAGAGTGTGAGAGAGAGAATGATTAGGAGCGTGGAAAGGGGTAGGCGTAGCCACTGCCATTTTATTTGTTCCTTCTGACGCATCGGATTAAGATTCGGCAATCTGGTAGATATGCTCATTTTCAATGATTCTGTTCAAATTTCCAAATTGCGGATGCCACAGATTTGCGTCTTTTGTGAGAGGTGAGGGAGGTGTGATATCCCTGTGATATCTGGGTACAAAAAGGGGAAAAAAAGAAACCTTTCACAGTTTCCCATACCGGGAATTGAACCCGGGCCTCCCGGGTGAGAGCCGGGTATCCTAACCACTAGACAATATGGGATATGGAAAGTGCTCACGTCAAATGCCTTGATAAGTCCAGTGAAACATGGGGATCTGTCAGACATTCAAGCTGTGGGAGGAAGGGACTACAGTCATGAATATCTATGTTTATATGTTTCTTCCATTTCGTTAGTCTAAGAACAGATTTTTGGGTCCTTTTCCGACTCAAAAGTTATTTGATCTGATTAATCTGGATAAACTGGATCAACGAAGCGCAACGAATGTATAGTAATGGCTGTCAACATTCAATTTACAGAGACCGACCCCCCCATCGCATATTCAGATTTACTATAATGATGGGGTCAACTTTATATAACCTTTTGTCGGAATTCGAAATTAATTAAAAACCATTCAACACTCGGCAACGCATCGGAGCGCAGAGCAATGCAACGCATCATTCGGGCAGCTGCAGGAGGCTCCACGCGGAGGAGTCGGACAGCTGCAGTGGCCTCTCGCCAGTAGGAATGAAGGGGGAGCGGGTGGGGGAATGGAGCACCATAATCATCAATTATTCGCACAATTACCGCAAACAAATAAATATTCTTAATTTATTGTGTTTTTCGATTCGAACGAACGGCAGTGGCACTGGCAGTGGCAGTGGCAGCAGCAGCAGCGCCAACAGACGAAAAATCGGCTACGAAAAATAATATTAAAAATAAATTTTCGGCAGCAGACGAGAACTTTGGGGGATACACTCGTATTGCTGTTGTTGTTGTTGTTGATTTGGGGGATACGATATATGTACTTATGAATGTATGTATGTCGGTAAACTGGCCTGAAAATCGTGTGAGGATTGAGTAGATTGATGTTTATAAATTCTGACTGTTGTCTGCTGGCTGCTATCCCCCCTGCCTGTCTGTCTGTGTGTCTGTCTGTCTGTCCGTCTGTCTCTATGTCTGTCTGTTGGTCGTCTGTGAGTGTCATGCAATAAATTTCATAGATGCATTTGGTAATTTCAATTTGTTTTAATGTGTCGCGTTGTCTATTCTATATATCGCGCTCTGGGTCTGATGTTTCGCCCGTGTAGACACATATAATTTGAGGTTTATTGGCCGTGCTGTGGATGGCTCTGGTTGGTGTTTGCTATTTTTGGCCCACGGCCTCGTGGGATGTGTCGCGGCTGATGGTGCTGATGCTGCCCCAAAAGCAATTGTCGCTGCTTATCAGACGGGGGCGGAGGAGCGCTGTTTGCGGCACAGCTTTTGAACTTTTCCCCCAAGGGTGGTGGAAATGTATCCATCCTCTGCTGCAGCAGAAGCAGCAGCAGCAGCTTGTTAAACATCCATAAACTTGCGTTTATAGTGAAAGTTTGAGGGAAACTTAAGGGAGGGAAAGTTTATTGGGAGCCTGCAAGAAGAACTTTTCCCTAAAAGAGACCATAAATCAATTTCGCTTTCGATGCCTCGAAATGGGGACAAACATTTCCTGCATTCCTCTGCACAGGAAGCCGTGGGCTTAGTCCCCGTGGCGCCACCATTCGTTTTCAGGGATTACCAAAGAGGATTACCCATCATCCATCCATCCGTTCCATCATATGTAATTAATAAAGTGTCATACAATGGTGTCTGTATCTGTATCTATGCCTTTCCCTAAGCTCTTCTCTTTCTTTCGTGTTTTTTGGGGACTTTATTTCAACATAAAACATACATTTCTGTGGCAATATCTTCTTTTCTGGTAGGAGGGGAGGGGGTTCGCAGTCACATGTACCAGCCATAAAATAATGTTATTTTCTGTTTCTGTTCCGCCTCTAACGATGTTGTCATCAGCCGGCAAAGCTCTCACCTTTCTTTCCACCGGTAATCGTCGTTTAGAGACTGCTTTTTCCCACCTCCTTTCGCTCATTCATTCTTTCTTTTGGATCTCCATGGGTGTCCCCAACGAAATTTGTCGTTTGAATGGTTTCCGCAATGAAGCGACAAAACTGACAGCCCCAGTGCAGCATTTCCACGAAAATTCCACGCTCATAAAGTGACCGCGCGCGCATGGCCATGGCATGGTGTATGGTCTATAGAGTATGGTCTATGGTCTATGGTCTATGATGTCTGGTGTATGGTGTATGGTGGAAAAATCATCATTGTCGTCGTTGCCTAACTTTTTCACGTTTTTCGGCGGGAACTTCCTCCTCTTTCAGGCAGAGGGGGCAGGCAATGCAACTGGTTTTTCATTTTCGGTTCATTCTCGCCGCAGACTTCATTTCTTTTCATTAGCGGCCCCCCCCCCCCCCCCATCAGGGGGGCAGGCCAAAGGCCATAAAAATGTAACCATTTACTAGGCTACGCGTAAAATGTTCTCCTCGTAACTCTCGCTCGCTCTCTCCCGTTCCCCGGTAGGGCTTAAAGTATGTGGACTACCTACCAACTTACTTGATTGCTCTTTTACTATGTAATATATGTGTTACTGGCACAGACCGACGGACAGACAGACAGACAGACAGTTGGACGGACATCGGCACTTTATTAATGAAAAGCGCAAAAGTTCTTTCTATTTTTTTCCAACTCCTCCCCGCCCTCCCGCAGCTCTCTCGTTTCGGTTTCCCACATCGTGCGTGTGGCCCACATTGGGGTCATGCCACAGACAGAGAGACAGCAAGAGAGAGAGAGAGAGAGACAGAGATTTGTTAACTGAAAGTGAACGGTGGTAAGGTTTCTGCAATCTGCGCAAATTAAATGCTCTGGACATTGGGCATTACCCCGAGAGAGGGCACGACGGATATGAGGAAAGTTTTGGTCTGTCCCAAAAAAGTTCACTAATTAAAGAGGCTACTCTCGTGTCGAATGGTTTGAGATGTTTGAGATTGTTCTGGACGGGTCCATCAGTCCACCAGAGTATCACGAAAGCATCATCGAGAGTGCGCGAAGCGAGTGCTCAGGGGTCGGGCCACCTAATAACCAGCTTAAGACTTGAAACTGAAACTAAACCCAGTTCAAAGGCTTTGAAATCGATTTCTATACTGCGGAAATGGTAGCCATATGTTAAAGCTTATTTGAAAAGATCACCCCTTGGGGAAAAGATGATAGGTGGAAGTCTGCATGGGAATATGTTGAAGCAAATAGGGATTGATTGGATATAGCCTTGGAACAAATATAAGATCAAAGTTTAACTAGTTTTCTCTTGAAATTTGGTTCTAGGGATACACTTTCTCCTTTACCTGTTCAGTTTTGACCTCATAGAGGTAGGTCTACTCTAGTGCGAAAGGCTGAAGAGCAATCCTCCTTCTAAGAGAATGAATTTCCTCCTGTGACACCAGATCCTCTCTCCTCCTTTTATATCCGTATTCTCCATCTACTGTTTGCTTATAGAGATTGCTCCCTCCTCCTTCTCCTTCTCCCTCCCTATTTCCACACAAATTCGAGTTAATTTTCCCGCTTTGTTTACACTGGCAGCATTGGGGCCCTCAGCCGAAGATAAACCTAACATAAAACTGCACAACTCATAAAAAAGAAGAACTCGCCCCCGCACCGAGCCGATAGATCGCAAAGCCCCCCCGCCGAATGGGCGGCCCCTTGAGGGGCGAGTGCAATGAAAATTAGAAGCAGAAGAGAACGAAAATCATAACTGAAAATCAAAGAAACAAAAGAAACACACTCGGGAGACACCCACCAGAGGGAGAAGAGATAGATTTGTTGCTTCTCTGGCGACGGGGCTCTGACAAGTCGTTGGCATCGCATCTCTGTGGCGCATGTTAATTATGCTACCTATACACCCGATCCCCATCCCCGGTCGGGAGACAGCTGTCAAGATGTGGGCCGTGGCCAGCGATGGAAAGACCTTGACTCTTGCGCTTGGAAGATCTTTCGGATACGATTTATACAATTTTTTGATTCATGGCGTCTGCCCGCGACACTTTTTGTGGCTATCTTTGGCTCTCGATTCAGAAATTGAATTCATTTCGTAGGCAAAGCATGTTGCCATATATGTCGCCCCCGCCCCCGCCACACCGCCCCACCCCACCCTCTAACCCGTCAATGACAGAATTTCGAATCGAACTTTGATGAAAAAAAGAGAGAAAAAAATTTAAATTCAATCAGCAATTTGCATAAATTTGTGCAGAGTTGCCAAGAAGCTGCTTAAACGCTCTATATGGTGGGATTAGCCATCAACCCACGACGACGCCGACGACGACGACGACCCCAGAGAGCCCCAAAGTCCCAAGCGAAACCCAAGCGACGGCGAATCCGTTATGGATGGGGGGGCCGCTGACCCAAAGTGTGGCAGCTAATGGGACAGACAAGTGACAGAATGGCTAAGTGAGTGACTGACTGAGTGAATGAATGACTGAAAGACTGCTGCGTGGGCCACCCCTCCTCCCGACGATTGACTGACGATTGAACGAACGGCGCGTCGTCCAGCGATAGGCTACTATCGAATCACACAGCAACAGCAGCAGCAGACCCCAATGGTCCCCAGTGGTTCCCAAACATTTGCAAATTGTCCACTAAAATAGCTCGTCGAAAATCGGGGGGGTTGGAGGTTGTGGCAACGTCAGAGGTGGGGCGCTAGGAATCGCATCTGTCTGTAAAAGATCGTACGATTTTGTATATCTAAAACAAGATTCCTTAGTGCATTATACAAGAGGGAACATTGAAAATACTCTATAGTTGGATTTGGATATTCTCAGAGTTACAAAATTCCATCATTAATTCAGAGTAAAGGACGGTAGGGGATACGAGACACTGGAGATCTAAGAATAAGACCTCTAAACCGCCAAGAGTACTTCGGAAAGCACCCTTCTGTACCCTGCCATTCCATCTCCTCTATTGGGGGGGACTCCCTTTCGAATCGAACAGCTGCTCGAAGCATCATGCCCCATTGTCCCATTGTCCAGGGTATCTTCTCATATAAATATCGCCAACTGTGGTGCCCACCGTCCGTGGCTTCTATTTTGGTTCTGATTCATTCACTCGACTCGTCGTTCAATGATCGGCTGATCCGCTGCCGTCGTTTCTCTTTTTGTTTTCCGCTAAATTTAAATGCCCCAAACATCCATAACGACACTGCCCCACACTGCTCCCCACAAAGAAGCACCCCTTGGCACCTCCTTGCTCTCTCCTTTGAACTTTTCACAATTCTCGGAATTTATTTTGTATTAATTTTCGCAGCATTAGTTTGTTAATGTTTAAAAGCCGCCATAAAGCTGACAAATATTTTAAGGCAACCCGACAAATTAATGAATTTATGGGACACTTAATCGGTGGACACCGCCCCCGCCCCCGCCACCATTCCGCTGCCACCTGTCTGTGGAGGAGGCGGGAGGAAGGGGACTCTCCTTCCACCCGGTTTTTCCGCTTTCCAACGCCCGTTCTCCTCCGATGCTGCTGTGTGGGCGACATTTTCAATTTGTTTTCTTGAGCCAAAAAAACTAAAGAGCCTCCGCTATGCCCTGCTCTGCTCTGCTCTACCATCCCATACTATATATTTTGAAAACAAATGCTCGTATGTTTCTTGGAATTTGTGTGTATTTTTGAATCGGCTGAGATTTGCAAAGTGTTTTGTTTGTTGTCACACATTGAGTGCATGATTTGGATACGGAATGGCGAAAACTATCCTTGGAACGAAAAGGTGCACAGAGCGGCATAGGGAGAGGGAGGGAGAGAGAGGCTTCCCACGTGGCTAGACGCTGGGTGGCGTCTGTGGCGGACTCCAGCGGCATCCTGGGAAACCGTGTGGGCGTCCAAAGGTGTCTCTGTGTGTAGGGTCTAGGCTTGCCTAGGTCTAGGTTCCGGGCCATGGTCACAGGGGCAGGGTCTCGCCGCAGCTCTGCGCCTCTTTCTGCGGCAACTAAATCAAATCCCAGAACCGGCCTGACGACCTGTCCTCCTTGCGAAACTCGTTCCCCCTTTGGGCGCCAGATGCAGTACTCCCTCTGCTCTAGCATTCTGCCATTCCGCCATTCCGCCATTCGATGGGCAAATTAATTGACTTTAACAGAATGAAGTAAGGAAAACTCCTCCTTGGCTTGTTTTCCTGCTTGTTGCTGTTGTTGACCGCACGCGTTTCCATAAACAAAAACACCAAAAAAACTTGAGGGAAACCAAACCGAAAAACAAACAAAATCGCATGCTGCAGAGGCAGAAGCAGCAGCAGCAGCCGCGACGTGCAACGCGTGGCACCCGCAATGCGTGGCAGCAGCCGCAACTATTCGTGAGTACAGGTGCGGTTTTCTAAGCAGTTTCCTCTAGAGAATCAGGGAATTGGGCTGAAAAAGATAGAAAAAGGGATAGAAATGAATCGATGAATCGTCTAGTTCCTCCAAAGAATGTTCGAAACTCTTATCCGCCTATTTCTGGATTGATTTGCAAGAATAACCGATGCCAAGTTTCCTGCTTGGGGGCCCACTCTTCCTTCTAGATTCCGCTCCTGTCCTTGGGCATATCTTTAGCCCCCCGTTCGGCAGAAGAACTCCACCAGCCGTCCGTCTATTTGTTTTCCAAACAAGACTCTCTCTCTCGCAGACAGGCAGGCGGGCAGATGCAGATCCTCCTGCTTTGCCTTGCCCCGTGCCTTCTCCCAGTTCAAGTGCGTTCAATTTTCAATAAATCCATAAAATTTAGCCTCCCCCCCTCCCCTCCACCGACCTGAAAAGCCACAGCGGCCGCCACACAGCCCCAGCCCCAGCACCAGCGACTCCTCCTCCTGCAATGCAATGCTCCATCGACGACCGCAGCCTGTCTGGGGCAACAGTCCATCCAGCATCCACCATCCACCAGTGCATCAGTGCACCATGGCTGCATTTTTTGTTTTGGTCTGTGAGGAGTAAACAATGCCCCAATGGGGGCAGAGGCAGCACCAGCAGCAGCAGCATCTGAGCATGACTCATGCCACAGTGGTGCTGAAAGATACAAAAACTCTTTTATGTGTATTAACTTATCCCCGTTTTAGCCGTTCCTTGCCACTGTACTCCGTAGTACTCTGTACTCGGTCGAAGATTGTTTTTGCTGTCGAAGTTGTTGAAGTTTTCTCCACGACTCTGTGCTTTCCCTTTCCCCAGCTCTCCCCCCACCAGCCTGTTGTAACCATCGAGAAGACCGTTGCATATTTCGCATCTGTTGATGGTGCTGCTGCTGCTGCTGTTGGTGCTGGTGCTGCGGTTCCTTGTGGAATGACTGTGGCATCATCTGTAACTCATCATTTTCTGAAATATTGCTCTTTTGCATACCTGCAGCAGAACTTAATTCCGATTTATCAGAGAAACAGAAACAGAAACAGCCAACAGACAAGGGAGGAGATATGGGAAGTGGGGGAATGGGGAGGGGTGAGTGGGGAGGGGGGAGGGGGGAATGCGTGCACTCGTCGTTCGAGTGGGTTTCAATCAACTGACGGACGCCACCGCAGACGTAATTTATTGCCACTTTTCGCAACGATTTTCAATTTTTCGCATTGATGTTTTCCCCCTCCCCCCCTCACTCTCTCTCTCTCTCTTGAGACACAAATATATAGAGAAAAAGGAAGAGAAATATAGATAGAAGGCGTCACTAATTGATTCCCGGTGGCTGGCTGGCTGCCTGCCTGCCTGCCTTGGAACCCTGGGCAATTTGAAAGTTAATTGGTCTCTCGTCCAGGTACTCTTTTGGGCACCTTTTTAGTTGCATTTCCCTGGGCCACTTAAGTGTATTTAATTAATGCAATGCCACCGAATCCCAGACCCAGAGAGAGAGAGCGAGAGGGAGAGGGAGGGACAGGGAGGGAGAGAGGACTTTGTGCCGCATTAGATGCGCATCGAGGGGGAAACAAGCCAGGAGGCGCCTCGCTTTTTGCCGGCCAGCAAAAACCACTTAATCTGCAGCGTGGCTAAAACATTGTGTGTCGTCTGTGGTGGCTCTAGAATCGGAATCAGGCGAGGATCAGGGGCGAAATGGGATGTAGGAAATGGCTAAATGTTGTGCAATTTTCGCCTGTTTTTCCGCGCAGCTCTACAGAACGAGGGTATGTGGATTCCTGTGCGAAAGCGGTCTGGGCACGTCTCCAAGTCAAAACCATCTTCCATTCCGCGCGAAAGCGCATCCAAGCTTCGTCTAGTGCTCCGTCTCCTGGAAGGGAATCCTGAAGCGTGGGCTGGTTACGCTCTGGAGCAATGTTCTGCCACGGGATGTGCCACAGATGACACCGTCAGTGACTGTGGCTGCGGCTGTGGCAGTGGCAGTGGCAGTGGGTGCAGCCAGGCGGAAGGGGGCTGGAAGTGGACACCTTTTGCTGCCTGGGATTATCCTTTGTTGCGAATCGACAAGCTGGAACATGGAACCGTGGCACCACGGCTGCTTCTTCTTCTTCATCTTCTTCATCTTCTGCTTCCCTGGGCGCTGGTTGTTTCTGCTGTGCTGCTCCACACCCGCACTCGGGTGGCATCACCACGCACTTTATTTCTGTGGCAGCAAACGCAGACTCGCCCGGTCCAGAGGCTTAATTGCAAACATTTCTGCGTTTCATGAGCGGTGTTCAAGTGAACTCTGATTGCTGGCTGGCTGGCTGGCTGGCTGGCTGGCTGGCTGCTTCTCAACGCTGCTGCTCCTGCTCCTGCTGGTCGCCCCCGAAAACTGTTTCCTGCTCCTGCTGCTGCTCCTTCGCCGTCGTGTGGCGTTAATTGGGCAGCAGCAGCAGCAGGCGAAACATTTTTGCCTGCCACTTTGATGCCTTGCCGATGATACTCCAACAACAAGAGCTGCAGCTTCCCCGAAAATTTGCATTTCAAGCAGCCCGCGATTTATGACCCAAGCAGCCAGCCAGCCAAAGAGAGAGAGGAGTCGCTGCAGCAGGAGTGGAGTGGAGTGGAGTGAGAGAGAGAGAGATCTGTGACGAATCCAATTATGAGGCGCGCCAGCTGCCAACGGGTGCAACGAGAAGGAGAGGGGCAGGGGGAGGGGGAGGGGATTCTTGGGGGCATTCACGGGGTCCCGTCCTCGCTCTGGTGACGGCTGCCATGTGCCCTGATGCGATAATGCGCCATCAAATGGCCATAAATAAAGCGCACAAAGCGGATTAAGCGTTTTGTTAACAGATTTATATTGAACTGAATTATGAGCCCAGGAGTAGGAGCTCCCAGAGGAGCAGGACCAGGAGAAGGAACAGGAGAAGGAGCGGCAGAAGGAGCGGTAGATGGGCCCCACAGCTTGTGATTTAACGAGTCCCTTGATGGCAATGAGATCTCGGGATCAATCGAAATTAACGCGATGCCGGAACGGCTATAAGAGCTGCAATAACAGCTTGTTATCCCCTCATCGGGCGGGGAAATCGAGACCCCCAATCGAGACTTGCACTCTGCATTTTCCCTATTTTCCGCTACATTTCCTCGGTGAAAAACTGTCATCTGTCAAGACAAAGTATAGGATATTTCTTACGATTGCTGAGCAGCGAGTGGAGCAGTGGATGCTTAAAAGCTTTTCTTCAATGGAGTAGAAAGAGTTGAGGATGGTTTCTTATGGAGAACACCACTCATACGAGGTATTTTCTGCCTTTTCAGGGGATCTCGGGAGGACTGTGCATCATATCCTGAAAGCCCTAGCCGTACGGAATTTGTTTCATAATTTGCAAAACGAAACGAAAACATTTCTAGTTTACAGTCAATTATTTCTTAATTATGATGCATACACTCGTACGGACTTGTGTTTTACTTTGTTGCAACATTGCCATGCCCCACATGTAACATCATTTCGAACATTGCAAAAACTTCGGGTGTCTTGTTGCAGCCCTTCTCCTGCTGCATCTTCATGCTTCAGTTGTTCCAGTGGAGAGCTTGCCACATGTGCCCCAAAGCTAGCCATAGAAATGTGAATTAGAATTGATGGCAGCACCCCCGAAAATATAGCAAATGTCCAACCAGAATTTATGTAGATTTTCCGTTGATAAATTCATGGGAGCGCAGGGGGGGGCTGCCAATGCTGCCACTTGCCACAGCTTTTACCCGTTCTCTGGACTGGACATGGACAACCGTCAATGCATCAATCGAATGAATATATGTTTCCCTTCCATTTGCTTATCGAATTTAAGTGCTCCCCAAAGGACGACTCTCCGGCGATTGTCCCATTCGGACTAGTGTTTTGTCTATGTTGCACGAGCGAGAGGGAGAGCGAGAGAGAGAGAGAGAGAGGATGTGGCAGCAAAGTGCTGCTGATGTGGCAGGCTGAAACACTTACTTAAAGCCTGGCCAAAAAAAATTACAGCCACCGAAAAGTGAGGCGAATAAAAACAAAAATACTCGTACTCGTACCATCAAAAAAATGCTGTTCAAAATTGCCCCCGAGGGCACAGGCGAATGGCAAATTGAGGCGGCGCGCCGCTGAAGAAGCCGCCGCCGCCTTGCCACAGGAGGAGGATCATCCTCATCAGCAGTTGCCACAGCAGCAGCAGCAGCAGCAGCCGCAGCAGCAGTCGATGCGATCGACGACGAGTGGCAGCCGCGTGCTCCGGATGGGGCACGAAGGGGGCAGCATCGAATTAAGCAAATTATGGTGGGGCTCCCAATGATCGATCCGAGTTGCATGCCCCCGCCCGCTCTGTCTCCCTGACAGATGCTGCAATTTGCCTTAATGCCCAGGATTATGTTTTGGAAGCAACTCAGAAAGCTGCAAACTGTTGACTCTTTTTTTTTCCTTCCCTTTTTCTGTGTCCACTCGGTCCACGGCGGCTCCACAAATTGGCGCATGTAAATTTTTGGGCTGTGTGCCCCCTGCCCGCATCCTCTCTGTGGATTGTTGGGCAGAGTAAGTGCTGTGTCCTGTCGGTGGGGCATGTGGACTTGTAAGAGGCGTTTGCTAAAGGATAAATAACTGGCGACTAGAAGCTCTGAGACTCTGAAGGGATCTCCTTCAAGGAGAAGAAACCTCCACAGATGGTAGCTTTCGTCAGTATTTGGACAGAGATCTGTTCTCCTTCAATGCAGGACACTTCTCTGGGATTCCTTCTAGGATCATGAGAGACTTTCACGGAAGATACGTCCAATGTCGTTCCTCTTCTTTGCCGATGAAGATCAGATGATCAGAAGATACTTTCTCAGCGGTCAAAAAAGATACTTCCTCTTTACTTTACGCACTTCGCGTTTTGGCAAAACTCCAAGAAAAGATGCCGCAGGATTTATTCCCGTTTCCAGGACTTGTATCATCCCATCCGGAAGATACTTTTTCTTTAGGCTCTTCCTCTCCTTCGTAGGGCATTGCCCGTGTCCCTTAAACCTTAAATTCCTTCTCCTGCTTCTGCTTCTGGTTTTGTCATCGCTCCTCCCCCCCCCCTCCCCCCTCGCATCCTCGCTTTTTTGCTGTTTCTTTTGCTTTTGCTGACATTTGTGCGCAAAAGCGCTGAAATATTTTTTGAATGCAGATTTTTCACTTAAAATTATTTCAATTACGCCAAAGTGCAGGAGGCAGGCCGCGAAGAAGGAGCCCAGGGATTGACTTTTTTCTGTCTCTCAATGGCAGCTGCTGTGTTGGAAACTGAATTCTGAAGTCCTGAAGTCCAAAGCCAAGTCGATGCCTGATGCCTGATGCTGAGAGGCTGAGAGGCTGACGCTGTTGCAGTTGTCGCTGCTGCTGTCGGAAGGGATCTCTGAACTTCAGCTGCAAGTAGATTAAATGCTGCCACAACCGCAAACAGACAAACTTGGTCAATTATTTTCAACGGCGAACACAAATTATTGATGCAGGAGGCCCATGGACATGGACATGGACATGGACATGGAGCAGTGGACGTGGACCCCTTCGAGGAGCAGTGGGAGAGGCCGAAACCGCAGCCATGGAACCGAAGCGAACCAAAGCGAAGCTCATCAATCTGACGGACGACGTTGTCGTTGAGAAGGAGAGACAATGGGGCTGGCTCTCTGCTCCTCTGGCAAAAGGTCTTCATTAAATTAGTGAAATGAGCATCGTGGTAGAGCAGCAGCAGCAGCAGCGGCAGGAGGATGATGATTCCATGGGCATGAAGCTGCAGCAGAGGCAGCAACAGCAGCCGCATTTAATGTCACAAATATTTGTGTTGTCAACCTGTCAATGGGGGACTTCCATTCGAGATCCATTCGATGATCCGCATCTCTGATTCTGATTCCCCGAAGAATCTCCCAGCTCCAGACCCACAGAGATTTGTGCTAAATTGGATCAACTTTATGGGTGGCTACCGATTGTTGTCGATTGAACCATCAATGTCTCATCAAAATGCCCTGCCCGGCCCTGCCCTGCCTTACCCCTGCCCTCCCATGTCACTCGACAAGTTTTTGGGTGGCTTTTGTCGAATGGGTTGGCTGCGGCAGAGCAGGTATTGCCACCAGCTATTATATTACAGCAGCAGCACCAAAAACAGTTTACAATTTCAGTTTTCGTTGGTCACAAACGAAATCCAAAACCGAAAAACACTGCACTAATTAGGCCACGACACCAACAACAGCACCCAGGGCCCGGCACCCAGAACCCATTCGATGGGGCAATGCCTCGAACCCAAAACAGAACCGGCACAACCAGAGAAACAATGTCCAAAACCATGGTCTAATTTTCACTGTTTCACTTTGTTTGTAATTCATTTTTGGCGTTGACCAATTTCGCATTTTGCCATTGAAAATGTGCTGGATTATTGCACAATACCTCGTGCCGGACGGATGTTTTGTGGACGCTCAAACAAATTCATGGACTGGACTTTTTGGCGCAGTTTCGGCCACAAGGCAGCAAAAGCAGTTGACTTTTTGGCCTGCCGCAATTTCTATGGCACTGAAATCGATGCAGGCGTTTGAATACTTACCCTGGCAGCCCTGCTATGGCTTTAGAATTATAATAAAGTACCTGCATTCGTGTAAATGTATGTACTAGAGTCCAGGGTCCTGCTTGAATCCACAGCTATACAGCTCATGCCTCTCGAAAAGGATTTGTGTGCTACTTTCCGTACTCTCCGTCTCTGCCCGCAAATCAAATACAAAAGTGAGCGAGAAAAAAATCCGAAATTTTCGGATCTGACCCCTGCTTTGTTCAGTCCGTTTTGCGCGAGAAAGCTAAGATCGAACGAAGCGAATACCGAATCGGTTCAAGTATATACCAAGCAGTAGAGGGCACTTCCTAGCTCATATATATATATTATTGATCAACATCAATAGGCAATCTTAATGTCGAGCCACGTGGGCGTCGACAAGTCGGCTCAAACTGGCAGAGAAAGAGGTTCAAAGTTTTGTAGCTTAGCAATTTATTGAAGATTTCATTACTGTGTAGTTCATTTGGATATCTTTAGTACATTCTTTCAGTTCTTTCCTCATAAGTTCTTTCGTTAGATAGTATCTATATATCTCCAGCACATTATTTCGATGTATTTAGTTCTTCATTTGTTTATACTTACTACTGGGATATCTCTAGTTCTTCCTTCTGAAATCTTGAAGTTCTTTATTGCTTAATGTTTTCCGTCTTTTAAGCTCTGGTTGTCTTTTGGCATTATAACTAAATAGGCAATCGGATGGATGGATGGATGGATGGGATCCACCATCCCAAAATAGAGAGCAAAACCTTCATGCGATCCTTTGGTTTTTCTTTTGGAAAGTCTCTGATGTGAGCCTGGCTCTCCACTCCTTTGGCATTGGCATAAGATATACATGTAAATGTTGTTGTTGTTTTGTTTTCCTTTTGAGGGTCTTAAGTTTAAAGAGTACTTTGAGCAGATATCCGAGAGATACTTAAGGTTCTTTTTGAGCACACACTGTCCTGGGGGAGGGGGAGAGTCTTACCATCTAGTGACTAGAGACTAAAGCATAAGATATGATGTGATGAAGTCTTTTAACCCATTCCCAGGTCGTGGAGCAGGTGCTGCTTGAGCACCTCTCCCTCCTGCTCGGCCAGGAGCTGGGCGGTCACCGTGTTGATCAGATTGAAGGCTATGCCAAAGACACTGAATGCCGACCACACGCCCAGTGCCAGCCAGCGCAGCAGCCGCGGACGCAGGCCCCCGTCCAGTTGCCGGAGGAGCAGCAGACCCACACTCAAGCCGGCCAGGGCGCCCGTCATGTGGGCGATGTAGGAGACAGTGGGGCGCGCCTGCAGCTCCTCGAGGTCTCTGGAATACAGAGCGTAGCCCAGGTCGCAGAAAACTAAAAGAAGCATTAGCCACTGTCAGGGAAAGACCGAAGAAATCTCTTGGAATACTCACCAAACAGAATCACAGCCATCAGCTGCAGGATTCCATGACGCATCTGCTCCAGGTTCAGCAGCACGCTGGCCACCTGGGCAGCCAAGAGAGCATAGACCCCCCCACTGGCGCCCACCAGGTACACCTCAGAGTCGACGACACTGGTGCCCAGGGATCCGGCCAGAACGCCCGCCATGTAGATCACTCCCGTCCGGGCAGAGCCATGCACCATCTCCAGGGGCAGGCCGAAGAGCAGTTGTGTGAGCACATTGAAGCCCAGATGGAGCCAGCTGGCGTGGAGCAGGGCGTAGCTGAGGAAGCGCCACAGCTGGAGGCGCAGGTCGGGGCGATAGATGAGCACAGAGTCCTCCGGAGGGACCTGGCCCACGCACACGAATACAAAAATCTGTAAAGGAGAAAAACGGCACGTTAACTGGTTCATTTCGGGTATCCCGGCTATCCGGGAGCATCTCTGTCTGCGGAACCGGAACCAGCAATAAACCCATCAACAAAAACCCACACAGAGAAGAGAGACAGAGACACAGAGCGACAGAGAGATGGAGAGGGGGACAGCAACCCCCAAAGGGGCCATGGCACAGACTGCCGCCAGACAGCGACGAGACGTCGCCATCGAATTCCCCTTTTTCCTTGGCTTTCCTTTCCTTTCCATCCACTCCCTGTCTCGGGCTCTGGCTCTGGCTGTGGCTCTCTGGTGGCGGCGACGGCGTCCAGTCGTCTGTGGGCCCTGCCAGACGCGGAAAACAAATCGTAGACGTGTTGGGGTTTTTCGCACGCACACTCGCCCTATCCCTGGCAATCCCTTGCTATCCCCTTTCAGAGTGTCCCCGTCGCCCTTCGCCCGCTCTGGTGCTTCTCGTATATCCTTTAACCGGAAGCCAACTTCCATTTCATTCCCATTCCAACAGAGAAGAGGGCACTCTCCGTGAAGCGTGTGTGTGTGTGGGCCAGTCGGCAATTTGTTTGCCTCAAAAGTCAATTGCTCGACTAGAGCTCTTGGACGTGCGAGCGGAAAAGGGGGACTCCCAGATGGGACACATGATCCAGCAACAGCATCAGCATCTTTGCTCTGGGGGGGAAGCAACCCTCCTCGTGTAAGCACACGACGTGAGACGTGAGACGTGACTGCGCAAATACCGACCACCGACCCGACCCGACCCGACCAGCCATCCATACGCTGACCAGAGTGGACTTCCACTTGCAGAACTTCTTTGCTTCTTTCTGGTAAGGAAAGCCCACACTAAACTGATGTTGGATAATGGAAAAATAAATAAACTACCATGGAAGGATGGCTTCTTGCGGCCTAAGCCTTGAAAATGCATGCAAAACATTCTAGTTTCTATATAAATTGGAATGTTGTGGAACACAACACACACAAATTGAAACATTTAAACCCAAGACTGCATCTAAATATGAGCCTTAAGAAACAAACACGTGTCGCGCATAATGCAGTAGCACCCCTCGGCTGGTGCCGAGAACCTTTTACAATGATTCGAAACCCCCCCAGAGAACAAGTGCTTGTACACGAAAACATAAGTTGTAATTCAACAAAGGATGTACGAGTAGTATGCCTTTTCCAAGCAATATGTTGGCTATCCCAAGGGTTGCCTCTGCCACACCACAGTGGGTGGGTGGGTGTGTGTGTGTGTGGCAGCAATTAAAGCAAACCACACTCTCCAGAGGAGGGTCCCCCAGTACCCCACTCCCCAGTCCCCCGCTCCCCAGTCACGAGTGTGTGTGGCCACAGCAATGTCATGGATTGTGGGGATGCCATGGCAACCTTCCGTCACCCGAAATCGCCCCAAAAAAAGTTACGGCTTTTTATGAGCGGTGCGGCCCTCAATCAACCCTCGGGTCGAGAGTTTAATCGCATTAAAAGCGGCAACAGTGGAGAAATGGTACAGTACGCCCCGCCCGACCCCTCCAGACCCCGCACTCACCTCCAGCAGCGATGCAAGGACAATGAAGCAGGGCGGCGGCCATTTGGTGGCAAGAAGCTGCCTCTCCTTCTGCCTCTCCCTCTCCAGCAATGGTGGCTTCTTTGTTGCTGAAACTGGAACTGGGCCTGGGCCTGGGCCTGGGCCTGGGCCTGGGACTGCTGTCGTTGTGCGATGCACTGGATATGGGTGTGGATGTGGATGTGGATGCTGTGGCATCAGCTGGTCACAACAGACGCCCAGCACCAGGCCAGACGAATGCGATGTGGAGGAGGCGGAGGCAGAGGCACAGCCCGTCGGCATCGGCGGCGGCATCTGCACTACGGTGCTGCTGGGCAGCAGCAGCATCTCTCCTCTCCGTTTATTCGAGTGTCTATTTTTGGGGCGTCTGCCTTGTGACGGTGCCCCACTTAGCAGCAGCAGCAGCAGCAGCAGCACCAGCACCGACTGTGGCAGTGGCAGTGGCAGCAGCAGCAGCGGTGGCGGCGTTTGCTGTCATCATGAGATGGTCTCGGAATGCTGTCTGGGCCCCCGGTTTTGGCCTCCTGGAAAGAAATAAAGACACGACACACATGAGTCAGAGTATCAGCAATGGGGCTTACAGTGGGCCAAATTAGCTCAAGGTTGTCTCCTCCGTCGGGCGGTCGGTCCGTCCGTCGGTCCGTCGGTCGTTGTGTCCCACTGTCTCGAGGGCCCCCCATCCAATGGGTGCTGCCAGACGACGACGACAACTGCAGCGCATTTCGAGGCGACTCTCGACTCGTCTCGTCTCCGTCTCCGTCTCTCGATTTGGCAGACGACAGCGCCAAAAGGCGGCGCCATCATTCAGGTCTACACCGAGTCCCCCATTTCTTCCATTTCCCTCTCGTTTCAGCACTTTTTAATGGCCCTAGACCTAGACGGCCATAAAAAAGTCAAGAATTTATTTCTCTTTTTATATTTTATTCTTTATTTTTTGCACACACAAGAAATTTATTTCCGCTGCGGCGAAAAGGCAAGCGAAAAGCAGGAAAGGTTAAAGGCAACCCTCGAAATGTGCTCAAAAGTTCAGATTAAGATGGAATTTCTCTCACTCTCTCAGCGTAAGACAACCCCAAAGCAATAATGAAAGTGTTCTTAATGGAAATCGAATAATGAAAAGCTTATAAAGGAGTCTATATCCAAGACGAAAGCTGGAATCCTCCCCTAACAATGGGAAACCCTCAGTTCTTGGCCTTCGAATCCCAAGAAATCTACAAAGAGCCAAAGGTTTTCCATTCAAATGTGTCTTAATGGAACCCCATATTCCGTTGGAGATAGATAAAGGATAGATTTTGCTTTAGCAGACCCTTCATTAAGGGTTAATTCCCCTATTTGGCTGCCATAAAGTATCCCAGATCCTTTAGCCTGGCCTCCCCCCTTCTGCCTGCCAAAAACTAGTTGTGGTTCCTCCCAAAATCCCTGCAATCTTATTGCAACTAATCCCCATGAAATACTGAGCTCTGGTCGCTGGACTATGTACCGACTAGACAGCCCTAGCACGCAGGACCCTCTCCCCATGTGTGTGTGTGTGTGCGTGTGTGTGTGTGTGGTTTAAGCTTGAGTTTCATTTGGCTGTGTTTCCATTTCCAGTTCTGTCTCGGAGTCCAGTCCCATGGCGTGTTCCGTGTCCTGCTTTGTCCTGTCCAGTACTCCGTTCCGTTGTGTGGTGCGCTGTGGTGCGCTGTGGTGCTCGCCTGGTAATGAGTTTTAATGGTGATTACCTTTGGCCCAAAAACAACAGGAGCAGCAGCACCAGTCGCAAGTCGAAGGTCCCGTCCTGGGTCCTGTCCAGTGTCCTGTGTCGTGTCTCTCTCCCTCGACTGCAAACGAGTTCTTCTGCCAAGCGGCGGAAGTGTTTTGTTGCTCTGCCTGGAAGGGGAAGCCCCTTTAATGATCTGCGGCTGGCACACAACCGGTTAATGGTGCCTGCCGCCGCATGCCAAAAACTGTAAAAATATCGACAGGTGTATATCCTTAATGTCCTTCAACATTCGATTCCTGGGGCCAGTAGCTTTTGCCTCTGGTGTGCTCTTCGAAAGTTCTCCTTTTGCCGGTGCTGCTGTTGTCCTTGGCACGCAACTTGTTTGTTCGTGCAGGACACTGAAACGCACAATATCCTTGAAAGAAGCACACAACTTCCTCCTGGGCCGAGGTCTCTGCCCTTTCAGCTCACTTCCCCCGACCTTTCTCAGCAATATTTCGCTCCTTTCTCTTGCCCTCTTCCCACGTCCCTCTCTCCTTGCCCTCCCGCCTCATTTGGCATAAGGCAAAAATCGAAGTTCAACTCGCAGTTGAAGTTGATTATGCAAGGACTCCTTCAACAACCTCCAACCGCCAAGCTGCAAGCTCCTTCCCCAGCCCCGATGTGGCTGCCACACGGCCTGGCCTGCTACTGTTGCCACTTGCCACCTCCCACCTCCCACCTCCCACCGAAACTGCTGCTGCTGTTCTAGTTTCCTTCCTTCGACCGCATTTTGCTGCTGTGTTCAGTGCTCCGAGTTGTGTGCTGTGTTTGCATTGGACAAACATTTCATTTACATAATGCTGACTATTTGTGTTTGCCTTTCGCCCCCATCTTTTTCTTTGAGTTTATTTTTTTTTTTTTTTGTCATATATGTGAGTATTTCCCCAAGTATTCTTTTATTGATTTATGCAGTTCAAATTGCCATGAAACACATTCCAAATTATTTCCAAGAAGTTTTCGGAGCGATTCCCCAGGTGGGGAGCAGCAGCAACCTCCCGACGCCTCCGCCTCCGCCCCCGCCTCCCCCTCGGGTAACTATTCCCTTCTTTTTTTTGCAGAAGTTGGCAGGGAAAATGGGAGAAAGACAGAAAACAAATTTAATTACTGAAGCCACAGGGGATCCCCCCAGTAACCAGGAGGGGGAGTGGGGGGGGCAGAGGGAAAAGCGAGTGAGAGCGAAATGGAAAATATATGTAATTATAGCCCGGCTTAAAAATGCCTTGGGTTGAGAGCAAAAGTTATGTAGAAAGAAAAAAAAATGAGTTGGCAGCTCCCTCGGAGCCCCCACAGCCCCCAGAGCCCCCTTGGAACTGCCACGCCAGTGGGCGGTACGGAAAAAAAGTGAAAGAATACCAAAGAAAGTTACACCAACAAAATGCAGCAGCAACAACAGCAAAAACAATGACGAGAAAATTATTCTAAAACTATAATTGAAAAATGTTTACTTTTGGTGGGTGGAAAAGTGGGAAAAAAAACAAGTGCAATAGGAGGCGGAGAGGCGTACAGTCAACTCAAAGGTTCACCTACGACTGGCTTTCACTGTGGCAGATGCATGGGAAAGGTTTTCACTTTTTTTTCGCATTATGAAAGATGTACTCGCATGTACGGGATGTATGGATGGATGTACATGGGAGTAGAGTGCTCCCAAAGAGTCTTTGCTTTGCTCATTTCACAATAAAAATTCCGTCAATTGTGAAACGAATGCGATTAAAAGTCGCGCACGCCATCATCACAGAAAAGCAGAAGAGCAGCGGAGCCGAAGAGCCGAAGAGCAGCAGACGAGGACGGAGGGGCACAGCAAATGGAGCATCGCGATAGGGCATCGAAACTACTTCTCAAGAGACCCGAACCGAACCGACCCCCACGCAGCCCCCAGAGAGAGAGAGAGAGAGAGAGAGAGAGCTTCAAAGTTCATTTCCATTTGGATTGCATGTCGGACTGCAAGAGGCAGAGGGAGAGGGAGAGAGACCTGTGGGAAGGAAGCCCTCACTCACTCACTCACTCTATCAGTCTTTCAGTCTTTCTCTTTGCTTTCAATTTAATTGTAATTTCTTTTGTGTTTATTGCGTTTGCTGCTGTTGTCTGCTGCTTACGTTTTAATTTCATTAACTTGTGTTTACTGTGTGAAACACTTGCCCTTACCCCCGGACCCGGACCCGGACCCGGAACACCAGCCACTGGCCTGCCTGCCACACTGCCACACTGCAACGCCACTCCACTCCAATCCACTCTTGGACTGAGCGTCCGTCCGTCCACCTCTATGCCATTAAACGCTCCACATAAAACTTAAACCATCAGAGATTGCCTTTGTTGTGCGTCCAATTTCGACAGAAGAACAGAACAACAGAAGAAGAGCTCTTCTGGCCCTGGCACTGACGCTGAACCAGAAGCTGATGCTGATGCTGATTCTGATTCTGAGACTGTGCTCTTGATGTCGCATTGAGATTTCAGACATTTAGAACAACAAACGGAACGGAATCTCAAGCTTTCAAATTCGTGGGTGGTCTGGGCTGCTCTCCGCACAAAAACAGAAGCGTAAAGCGTAAAATATATAAATAAAATTAAATGATCCGCAGAAAAGAGACGAGAAAAAAAGAAACCTTTGACGGTTTTCCCATACCGGGAATTGAACCCGGGCCTCCCGGGTGAGAGCCGGGTATCCTAACCACTAGACAATATGGGATGTGTTTGAATCGTGTCCAAAAGTCCATTTGAATTTTCATGGAGATCGTTTTTGTTGTGTAATTCAGAGATTAATTTGAGGCGACAGCTAAATTTATCCTCTGATTCATGGATATGCAAAGAGACCGAAGACCGAAGAGACCGGCACTCGGTGACGAATATAAATTACCTATTCGATTGGAATGCATCCACGGAATATGCTCATGTTTATGCAGATTCTGATCAGAGCAAAACCGCAAGAAGCGCGTATACCCTTTCAGTTGTGGCCACTCTTTGGCCCGTTGTGGCCCGTTGTGGCCCGTTCTGGCCCTGCCTGTCTCCCTGCTTAAGTATTTATGTCTTTTCGTATATTTCTACGACTTCGCGTCAATGCACAAATCAGTTAACGTCCGGCAGACGACAACGGACACTAGATGGACAGTGGATGGACACTGGATGGACACTGGATGGACAGTGGATGGACAGTGGAGCGGACGGACAGACGGACGGATATATAATCACCTGCAGCGACAAAGACACCACCTGACCGGCGGACCGACCGACCACTGTGTCGTGGAGGTTGTGTGTTCGTGATGTTGCTATTGTTTCAGCCTAAACAAGTGCACATGAGTATCCATGTTTATTTTACGGTTCAACGATTATTACCAGTTATTGTCTAATGCAACCGTAAAAGGGGCCAGGCCAGCACCCTGCCTCAGACACCGCCGAACCACCGCCAAACAGACAGGAGAACAAGAACCACAAAGCAGAGGGTTATAGACGACAGGGCTTTTAGCCAGACCCAGAGGAGGGTAGAGAGGAGGGGAGAGAGGAGAGGTGGTAGCCAGACAAACGACAGACAGAGAGACGGTCGGAGGAAGGGAGGCAGAGAGGCAGAGAGGTAGGAACGTGGGCATGGAGCCGGGTAATGGACAACTTTTGGCCTGCAGTAGGTGTTGCCTGATTGTCGGTTGCAACAACCACCCGATGGATGGTGCAAGGTCCAACCGTTCATATGAGAGTGTTGTGTAGTTTAGTGCAGTGTAGTGTGGGTTGTTGTGGTCTCTGTCTCTGTCTCTGTTGCTGTTTCTGGCTCTCTGTTCATTTCGCTATCAATATTTCAAACACGTTCCAAAACTTTTGCCTTTTCGGGCAGGAGACAGCGAAAGGGAAGGAGGACGCTGGGGCGGTGGTATAAACGGAAGTTCACACGGAAATATAGGAAAATACAAGAATAATAATAATCGAAAAATAAAAGACAGACAAACATAATGTTCAGAAAAAGCAAAACAGGGCAGGGGGGGGGGGTAGTGCGAGTGGGAGGGGAGTGTGGGGGGAAATGAATCACGCAAACCCAAACGATAAACCAACAAAAACAGATCGAATGGGGGTTTAGCGCTGAAGATATATATCCGATAAGGAATGGAGACCAGCGCCAAAATGAAAACGAAAACTAAAAGACAGAAAAGTCAGAAATGTCTGAAATGTGGAATACCAGAGGGAGGAAATGACGAATATTTTTGGCAGAGATACGCGTACGCGTACCAGAATGGTAGGGTGGTAGGAAGGGAGGAACGGGGGGCAGGGGGGAAGGGCGGAAGGTTGTTTGGAGGCAGACGATGACATATCCAATAAATTAGGCACGCATCCGATTAAAGTGCGTGGTGCCCCCCTACCGCCCCCCCTCCCCACCACAGGCGACGCTGTCTAGACGCGGAAAAGGGAACACTTGCCTTGCCGCAAATTGGAATACTAGATCCGATGGATACAAGTGCAAAGATAGACCATCCACACTCACGTATGGCCAGCAGATGGCATATCTGAGATCACTTGATTTATGCTCTCGCGGAGAATTCCCTGGGAATTCCACTGTTCACTGTTTCGCTGATCTAATAAATATCTATGGAAATTGCAGCACGACCGAACGACTCTCAAGATAATTAACTTCATGCAAAAGATACAAAGATACAAATGGCACACAGCACACAGAGCGGGTCAATCGCTGCTCTCTCTCACCCCCCACCCCCACCCCCCTCCATCCACGGCATTGTATCTTTCTTTCTGTGGTGAAGCAATTTAATGCAAAAGCCATCAATTAACCCGCTTTTATCCGCCAGAAAGAGACAAAAGTATCTCTAGCGACCGTTCGTGGCAGAGATGCAACGATTTGCACGTAGTTCCGTTAGCTAATTGGATGCTGATGGCCGCCGCGGATCTGCCGCCGATTTTCCGCAATGAGGCAAGGAAGCAGGAGGCAGGCAGCAGGCAGCAGGCGGCAGGCGGCAGCCAGCAGCCAGCGGAAATTGCAGTCGTCGGTGACGTTGACCCAAGGCCAAGGAAGGAAGAAAGGAAGGAAGGAATTTGCGGGGCAGAAACAAGAAGAAACAATGAAGAAGTTGAGTGGACACTGGCTGCATCGCTTGTTTGTTGCCCCATGAATAATTAATTTATGATTGTTCTCATTGTAAATCATAACAATTAATGTGGCTTTAAATGCGCAGCCAGAGGGACGATCCGACGGGGGCCTGGGACCCCCGACATGACCATTGCCAAAGGCGGACATCAAAAGGCAATTATCCAATGGCCCCCGTCCCTCCAGCCATTGCCCCATCTGCAGCAGAGTGTGGCGTGGAGTGGTGTGGGTGGGTGGGGAAAATGTTAATAAGAAACGCAGCAAAAGAAAAGTATTCCAAGGGAGACAGCAAGCCGTTCTCATGGTAATAGAATCGGCAAGCCTTTTGTTCTCACAGACTGTCCAGCAAGGACGGAAGGAAGGAAGAAAGGAAGGAACTGGAGACAAAAAACACAAGGAACACAGAGATGTATATAGTTCTCTTTAGAGAGGGTGTTACACATAGTTCTTATGCAGAAGCTGGCCCGCTTTAAGCCAGAAAAGTAATTGAAATCGAAGGATCATAGAACAGAGAAGCTGCTTGGCTCTCTGGGTCTTGTGGAGCTACCTGTCGTATCTGGAGTTTGGAAATATGCATTTATCATTCCGATTTCTCTCGCAGATCGATCTGTAGGCAAGCAAAAAGATTGAGCTACTTTCCACCGCGTTGTGTGCTGCGAAAACAAAGGCTCCATTAATGAGTTCAATAGTTATGGAAAAATCAGTGCAAATGCAGAGATTACCTCTCTCTCTCTGTCTCTCTCTCTCTCTCCGTTTCTCTGCTGCCTCTTTGGCTGCTGGGGCTCAATGAACTAGAGACTGGAGACCAGAGACCAGAGACTGGATACCAGAGACCAGAGACTTCGCCTTGTACGGTGTACGATTATCACATTTCGATTAGCGACGTCTCCGGCCCCGACTGGGACTGGGAGTCGACTGGGAGCCGACTGACCTGCCAACTGGCGTTCATAACCACATTAGCACCGCTGGCGCTGCCATCGACCCACCAATGACCCACCCAGTTCCAGCCCCCTCTGCACCTGCCACATCTGCCACAGCCGCCACCTGCCTCCTCGGCCCCGTTTCGGGGCGTGCGATCTACATTCACTGCGCGCGGCCCAACAATGTTGTTGCCTTTAGTCAGTGGGCCCGTTCCGCCCCTGGTACGCCTCTTCTTTGAGATGACGGCGCCTACCTGTGGGCCCCCCACCCCTCCCCACACTGCCCCCTGCCCCCCTGCCTCGTATCTCGCATCTCGCCTCTTTCCCCACGCTCTTGTGGCGTGGTAATTATTCGCGCTCAGGTGAATACGCGAGTCTGCAAAGCGTAACTTGTAACTTGTAGATACATTCACGTATCTCTTTGCACGCATCTACATATGGGAAAGCCCATGACGAACAAGAGGGGGCAGCTAGAGATGTGCTCGGTGTCGTGAGTCGTTCTCCCATCTCCAGGGGAGGGAATGGAACCATCTCCACTCGAAATGAGAGCACAAGAGGGCCTCCCATCGTTCGCAGGGGAAGGCACCACGAAAGCACGCCTCACGCTCCCATCTCTGGCTGTGGGGAATGGACAAAAGTTAATCACCGTTGCCGTTTAGCTCACTGAGCTTCTTTGTTGGAGCTCGCGCTGTGGCGCTGTGGCAGCGCGGCAGCGTGGCAGCTGGAAGCTGAAGTTGTATCTGCAGTTGTGGAGAGCTGTATCTGTAGCTGTTGCTGGATCGCATAGTTTACATTTTATAAGTTAATTGAGTTAACTGTTCAACGCTCTCCCCACTCTCTCTCCCTGTCTCTGTCTCTGTCTCTGTATCTGTATCTCTCCGCTGGTCATTTGCAGATGCAGATTGGCTGCATATCCGCCAAAGCATCTAGTAGATACAGTGCATTGATCAGCGATTGCTGGCGATCTGCTGCACACAAACGTACGCATGTATCTATGGATGGTTCGGTTATTATTTTCCTGGTTATTTAATTACAAATATGTGTGCACCTTTTTTTGCCGACTGCCTACCAAATGGCTTGTAAATCTGCTGCATAATTCGTGTTGCGGTTGAACACATTAAAACCCAGAGAACAGCAAAAAAGCAAACTATCTGTGACCAAGAATTAAATGCCTCTTTGTTGTTTAATTGCCAGAATATTTCACATTTCCAACACACACACACACACACACACACATAGATAATCGCATATACCATAGATACAATACTGTAGATATTGTTTCGTATTTATTCGCGGCTCTTCTCTTGTATCATTTGTGCATTGCATTTCATTTTTTCGGGCTTTTCAGTTTTTCAGATTTACAGATTTTCCTTTTTGTTTTTTTTTCTTTTTTCTTTCGCTTTCTGTTTTTTTTTTTGTTTTTTTGGTTTTTTCCACATTCTGGTTTGTGTGTGAAATAATAACCCAAATAACTGCGGATAACTCTTTGTAAACGATTTGTGTATTTGGTTTATCTGCGATTTCCACTTTAATTCATTCATAAATACTAGATGATATGAGGGGGTACAGTGCGGACTGTGATTGTGGGCTCCACAAAGGCATGTTTTAGTTTTGGTTGAGACATGGAATCGATTATTGAGCGATTAAACTGGGAAATAGGTAAGAAATATATGATATGATCGGGGTACAGTGATTTACTTTTGGTTTAGAAATGGAATCAACTATCGCAAGACTTCAATAATCGATTACTGAACGATTACACTGGGAAATTGTCGATAATATTCAGTTTTTCAAAGAAATCACTGGGATTGTTGGTCCTTTGAAGGACTGAATTGAACCTTAAAAAACTTCAACCGTGCTATCTATCAAATAAGCCTTGGTATCGACTTCAATCGATTAACGATGGCCACCCTGTATCGCGTTTCATCCAAATGAAAGCTACAAAACGGATAGCTATTGAGTGCCTTACACCTCCGACACGCACTGCACCTAAACAAGTTTCAATTGAAGTTTATTGAATTATGAAAATTTGTTGACCAGCCCGCCAGCCCGCCAGCCCGCCAGCCAGCCAGCCAGCTCTCGGATTCACATTTAATGGATGAACAATCTTCATCCGATCCGATCCGAACTGAACCGAACCGAACCGCCTGACAAATATTTGTCACATGAGAAACACTTTCGGGTAAATGCAAAACTTTCCGCAGAACCCGGGCATTGTACAGCAGGGAATACCACCGACAGCCCCCCGCCATCCACCTACCACCTACCACCTACCACCTACCACCACCCACCACCCCCAACCACGAGATACGAGATACGAGATATAATGGCCATTCAAATGGCATTCAAATGGTGTCAATAGCTCTGCTACTTTGATAGTTGTCAAAGCAACTTCTACCTTCGTTCGGGATTTGCTGACGTCAAAGTCCGATGTGTGTGACCAAGGGGCTTGGCCCACGCCTCAGACGAAACTCGTTTCGTGGGGGGCAGGGGGGGGCCTGTGGGGCACCCCGTGTGCTGTGTGTGCTGTGTGTGTCTGTGTTATCGTTTGCGGATTTCAGGTGTTCCGTTCGCATTGCGTGGGCCCTGACTCACCCAACAAATACATAGATTCAGCGGCGACTGGCGGCCCTGGCTGGGTTCCGTTTCACTTTTTCTGCGATTCTCAGAGATCTCTGCCAAATTTTCTGGGGGGCTGCTGCTGCTGCTGCAATCTCAACAGAATTTGTCGGCTGCCACGGTTTAGTGTCGTTTCACACGTAAGTTGCAGAATGTGTGCCTGTGTGTGCGTGTCTGTGCGTGTGTTTGTTTGCGTATCTGCGAGATGCATTTCGAGGCATTCTTTGGATGTTTGCTTGTTTGTTTGTGGTTTGTGCAGTGCACACTCGCTTTTGTCTGTTTGTTGTTTTTGGGATGGTACTCTTCCTGGGAGGAGGGTGTTGGGGTTTCGTGGAGGTGCTTGTTCCCAGTCCAAAATCAATCTATATCTATCTTTTCTCTTGGTTTTGATTCTCGTCTACTGCAAAGTTCGGAAACCCCATAGAAATCGCTCGAAAACCTGGTCTAACTTCTTTCTTTCTGTAACATTGTTGTTCCTTAAGATAATTCAATGAATCTTCGGCATCTTAAGCTTCTTATCATTATAGATAACTCTTCAATAGTTGAGCCATATCGGTTTACTATATCACCGAGAAATATCATTTGAATAATCGTTCTTTAAGGGTATCTCAAGCTTCGTTTCGTGTTGGCCCAAAAGCTTGACTTTTTCTTGCTTTTCTTTTCTTTGCTTTGCTTTGTTTTGGTTTATCGCTTCGGTGTCTTATCTCACTCTCCCTCCGTCCTCGCCCCCGCCCTCCCCGCCCACCTCGCCCTCTTCTCTTTTGTTTTAGTCGCGCGCACGAAATATTCACCTGAGCCAAGCCACAAAGAGCATTGATGAATGAACCAGCCCCGCCGGATGGTGGAGAGCGGTGAAGGGTAGGAGCGGGGGGGCAATACCGATAAGCGATGACTGTGTGGTGGCGGCGGCGGCGGCGGCGGCGGCGGCAGTGGAGTTCCCTTGGCGGATCGTCTTGAGGTATTTTGTTGTTGTTGTTCTGCTGCTGGCGTCCGTCTGTCGATTCTTGTGATTCATATTTCGCATTCGGATTTGCACATTGCGCTGGTTAGGCATTTCTTGGCCCAGTCCCCTCTCTCTCCCCCTTCCCCCCCTGGCCCCTCCCCAGTGCGCCCCCTCTTTCCGTAGCGCTCAGACCCCCTACTGGTGGTGATGGTGCTGCTGCTGCTGACTCCCCTGGCATTTCTGTCGTAATTTGCCTCAAGTTTTGTGTTTTGTGTGAAATATTTACGTGTAGACAACATTCCCCCATTTCCTAAGACTAAGGAGAATACCCACAGTCACAGTTACAGTTACAGATACAGATACAGATACTCGTATCTAGATACGAGTCGGAGTCGTAGTCGTAGTTTTCCTTGGCATTTTTACCCACATTTATTTTGCTGTGCATTTCCGCCTGCCATTTGCCAGAGAGAGCCACAAGCCCCACTGCAGAGCAGCCGCGCCGTGACTCCTTTTTCACCTGTGCACGCGGAAAAAAAACTGAATAGAAAAGAGCCCTCTGAAGGGCGAGGCAGCTCTGGCGGCTCTGGTGGAGACGAACGAATACCCTGGCATTCGAGGAGTAGGTTTTCCCTTGGTCTGAAAAGTAGATATATCAAATGCACCCAAAACTCACAAACTTTTTCTCGGAGACGTGAGAAAGCCAAAGAACCACTTGAGCAATTCCTAAACGCAGCTCTTTTCCAATCATATGGTTTGATGGGGGAATTTCCCTTCAAGTGCAGACCTTTCTTCATACTCCTTTGCCCATTTCCTACAGGGTACAGATATGCTAGAGGAAAAAGTGTTTCTTGTGCTATTCATCTCTCTCTCTGCTTTAGTTTTGGCATAAACATTTCCTAAACTTTTATCTAATTCAACGAAAACTGCAGCCAGAAACAGCGACAGGCGGCAGGCAGCAGGCGGCAGGCAGCAGCGGCATTGCCTTCATCCATTTTGCAAGGTTCGTTCCCAAGACATTTCCACATTTTCCGACTCATTGTTCTTGCTGTTATTTCTGCTGCTGCCTGCCACCGGTGTTGTTGTTGTTGTTGTTGTTGTGTGCTCCATCTTTGAGCTTTTGTTTTTTTCTTATTTATTTTTCTTCATCTTTTTTTTTGTTTTTTTCTGCTCAAACTCAGTTCGCATTTTCCGCGTGTTTCAACTTGTTAGGCATTCAACTTTTCACATCGGTGCTCTGCCCCTTCTCCTCTCCACTCCTCTCCTCTCCTGCTGCCGCCTCTCTCTTCTTTCTTCCTCTTTTTTCGTACTTCTTCTCACTATTTCTCTTTAGTTTCCACGAAGGTTTTTCCTTTGGTGTTGCTGTGTTGTGTTTTTTTCGGACTTTGGTTTCGGTTTTGTGCAACACACGCCACTCGCCACTTGCCACTTGCCACTTCAGTCCACGCCACACACACACACAGCCACCAATCCATGCACCACGAAATACGCTTTGTTTTGTGTCGCCATGAGACTGAGAGGCGCCTCCAAAAGCAAGAAGGGGTGGCAGCTGCCACCACGGATTATGCAATGCAATGCTCCTCCTCGCTTTTGTTGAATTTATTAAATTTCTTGGGCATAAAATGCACTAATTTATTAGCTCCCCAGCAATCTGCAATCTGTGTATCTGTGTGCTTCCATCTGTATCTCTCTGTGTGTGTGTGTGTGTGGGTGTGTGCGTGCACCTTGAAGCAAGAAGACAACGGACGACAGACTACAAAACTGCCTTCGAGCCATTGTCTTCTTTTGCTCAAGTTGAAATGTTTCTGAGATTAATGCGAATGGGACGACGACACTCTGACACTAATGAAGGTCAAAGGTGGCCCAGAGAGCGGCTTGATTAGTGGGCTATAGAGTGGGCGGAAAGGGTGGACTGGGCTGGGGGGCAGAAGGCAATTTGTTGACAGCTTAAGAATGATTAAATATATAAACTCTTGCCAGAGCCTCTTTGTGTTTTGTGTGTGGAAATGTTGCTGGGAAACAACACAAAGGCCAAGCCCAGCGAGAGCACAAATCATTTGATGGAATCTCAAATTTTCGAATTAAAACCGAAGGAAATTGTGGGCCAAAAGCGGCGATGGCTGGCCATAAAAGATTCATGGGTTGGATAGCAATAAGGAGTTTATTATTGATTGCATTTTTACCATTTTAAATGTAAATAATATGGAAAGCTCGGACGTTTTAATGCCAGATGTGTCTTTAATACTAATTCAAATAATTTTGTTGGGTTTTTAGGAAGAAAGAAGGAATAAACCAAAGACGGAGAGCCGAAGAAAGACATTTTTGAAAGGATTGGCATAGATAATACACAGAAATCGATGCAGAAGGTAAGTAAATCTATGGAACACCTTTTAAAATACTCCCAAGATTAAAAGAAAGATGCTTGTATTACTCGTGTATATGCATAAATTTGATTTCGAGGAGAAATATCCATCATATGAACGATATAGAATGCTGTTCTATATATTTGCTGGATAGATTAATACAATGGATGAGAGAGACCCACATTTCGGGATTTCTACCACAGATGGATAGCCCTAATATCATTCGCAGAACCCTCAGTCCATGCGTAACAGATATGTATATCATTTTAAAGATACTTTCTTGATACTTTCCACACTTTTTGTGCCCCTCTCTGCCCTCCTCCTTTGATATAGCTTCATTTTCGTTTAAACCAAACCCAAATACAGAACAAACTTTTGCACTTTCAGGCGAGTATCTCTGCATATGTATCTATATGTATGTATCTTTCCATAACTTTTCCACTTTCCGCACAAAACACACACAAAACCGAAAAGAAAAGCAACCCAAAAAACGAAAAAAGTAGAAACAAAACTAAACCATTAAGAAATCAGGTCTGTGGGTCTTTTCTTTTTTTCTGGGCCTTTATTATTATTACGAGAATTTCTGTTTCAATTTCGGTTTTTGGCTCTAGAAAACGGCCCCCCGCCCTCTACCCTTTCGAATGGTGTGTAAAAAAAAGCAAACTTGACATAATTACAAAAAAATATTACACAAAAAACGAATGAGAAATGTATAAAAAAGAGCCCAAAAAAAACGCAAAATGCAATGCGTATGAAATTTTTTAAAAATAGCAAACGCATTAATTTTTCATAGTTTTTTCTGTGCAAAAAAAAAGTTGAAAAAAAGCTCAAGGCAGTGTCACTCCTAGAGACCGAGACCCCCCTCTGATGTCATTGAGTGGCACCATGATTTATCTGTATCTGTATCTGTATCTGTATCTGTATCTGTAGCTGTAGCTGCAGCTGTATCTGTAGGGGGGTATCTATCTATCTGTGTCTGTGCACTTGTTTGCTGCCCCGTAATCCCATGAATGAATCTGCAGACAAACAAAAAAGAACCAAGAAAAAACTTCAGCGGAACGGAACGGAACAGAGCGGAGCACAAGTCGGAGGGGGTAGGGGGGAAAGTGAATGAATTCGCATCGAACATCGAATTGAATGGAATACTTTAGTGAATGTTTAAATAAATTTAATCGCAGAGATTTGTGTAAACAAAAGGCCAGCGGAGAGCCGAAGAGCAGCCCAGTTTGAGGATCATTCACTGGCTGTAGCATTCCGGAAAGTGCTAAAAAGATGAATGACCATCTATATTCGGACGATCCACTCGAATGGAGAATCGAATCGGGGAATCGATCCAAAAGTGGGTGCCGTGTGTGGCGCTGCAAAGACAGCGGCAGCGGCAGCGTCAGCCCACACACAGAATGCGGCTCTGGCTCTGGCTCTCCATCGATCGTTGGCCAGTCAGTCCTTCCTACACGCAGCACACGCACATCCACAGCCAACCATCCAAGCAGTAGATACTTTTTGGGTAGAACAAAAGAAACTATAGACAGAGGCAGAGCCCCAAGCAGAGGCAGTAGCTGGGGCCAAGAAGTCGCCAGAAGTAGCACTTGTCCGAGATCCGAACAAAAGATAGCGAAATGTGGAGCATGGAGCAGCCCACACGGAGACAAATCACACCAAAAGATCTCCAAAAAGAGGGTGGGAGTGAGCACAGCTATAAGTCTTTGCCATTTTTATTACTTTTTTTTATAATTAGTAGATTTTTAAATGCATTTTGATTCAGTAATTCAGTGATTCTACATTTTAGAGTTTGTGTGAAGCATTTTTAGAAATTGGAATTCTATACTCAAGGAACTGTTGTTTTCCCAAAAAGATTTGAGTTGAAATGCAGTTTTTCCCTCAGAAACAATATGAAATAAAGTTCTGATCTGGTCTTGCTCCAATTTTTGATAAAAACTAAGGATCTGTTTCAGCCATCAACATGAATGGGGGAAACACAGTCCAAGGGTATCTGCTCCTCTTTTGATCAAGAATAGCTTGTGGGATCTGCATACTTTGCTGAAACCCCAGAAACTACATTGCGTATACGCAGTGTGTGGCAGCCATTTTACAGTGAGAGAGAGAAGGAAGCCTTGAGACGGATACTGGAGCCAAGGGAAATGCAGTTAGCACCCCACCAACCATTTTGGCCAACAACTAAGGCTACAGACTGACAGGCACAGATGTTTTTACAACCCAAATGCCACACAGATGCCGTTGCGCTTCAAAAAGCAGATGCAGATGCAGAGGCACAGATACAGATACAGTTCAGTTTTCCAGCTTTCGAGTTGAGTTTTTTGGCCAAGTTTTAAGCCAAGGGATTTATTATTGGGTTAGTGAGGGGCCGGGTGGGGGGGTGGTGGGAGGCAGACTCCTCCTACGACTTACCAAAAGGGAAATGTGTTGACTTTTTTGTCGTTGTTGCTGTTGCTGTTTCAGGCCATGCGGGGAAGGATGCTCTTCTCTCTACCCTTCTCTTTCTGCCTCTCTCTCTCTCTGTCAAGGAACTAGTTACTGCGGTCGTAGATCCTGGCCAGCAGTTGCTCAAGCACTCAATTTTTCGGCACAGCCTGGAGGTCCTTTCTGCTTGCTTTCTTCCTTGCTTTTGTATTGCCCTTTCGCCCAATACCGTTAGTCGTTGGTCGCTGGTCGCTGGTCGCGTCGACTGCCTTTTGCCGGTTGCCGTTACAAAGTACCGTTCACTACTGAGCCCGTTTTTTATGCGCTCCGATACTTTTATAGATTCGCAATGTGCGCCTTGTGGCAGACTGAGTGCCGTGCCTCTGGGCTGTTGTGGGGCGGCCCGAGGAGGGGGAGGGTGAGCAGGGTCTTGTTGCCGTGTTAGTAGTTTTGTTGTTTCGCTTTTTTCGCTTTTTTTTTGTTGTTGTTTTCACCCCTTTGTGTTGCAGCAGTTGCCGGCCGGCCACCGCGCGTCCACCGCTCCACTCCCCCCCCCCCTGTGTGGCAAGCGGGGGGAGGCAGAGAGAGCCACCAGGTGCACAAGCACAAACATGTTCGAAGTTCGAATGAAGCACGCGTCGCCGTTGCCAGGCCATTCGTCGTCGTCGCCGTCGTCGTCGTCGCTGCTTTTGTCGTGGCTTTTGGGCTTTGGGCCGCGAAACGGTAAACGTCAAAAAGGAAGCAGAGCTCAAGGAAGTAGGAAGAGACGGAGAGGGAAAGAGACGGCAGCAGTGGAGGAACATCTGCTGTTGCAGGTGCCACTCCTGAGGGCAGGGGACGCAAGTTTCTCTTCAACTGCACTCTTCTTCCACTCTTTCTTCCCTCGCCCTCCGGCCCGCCACCCGTTTTTGCTCACTTTCGATTAACATTTCCCAATCAAAATTCAATCAAATCATTAAAAACTAGACTTAATTTCTGTCTTGGGCGCCAGCATCCGAAAACAACAGAAAAGCGGTTCAATCTTTCCCACAATTTATCAAACAATTATGGCACACAGCACCCTCATATCAGGCGGCTAATCAGGGGAAGACAGGGGCACCCCCTCTCGCTCCCGGCTGCTCAACTGCCACTTAATGAGGCACACTCGGAATCCCCTTCAGGAATCAGAAGTCTGCAGCCGATTGACAGCGGATTCGCAGTAATTGAGAGCGAATAGGGATTGACGGGAAGGGAGCAGGGTATCTCTCCATGGGGCGGGGCATTCCCCATTCCCAGAGGCTCGGGCCTCTATGGTCCATAGTTTTGCATTGAGGCCTCACCTTGGAAGACAGCAGATTCGCAATAGGAGGCGAATAGAACGAGGGAGACGGGGCGAGAGATGCACAGAAGGCGCCCACAGCCCTCATCATCTGTCAGCGGCAGCATCAGCAGAAGCAGGGGCACCCCGGTCACCCCGATCACCACGGTAGAGGCAGCAACGTCAGTCCGAAGAGTGTCTCGTCTCCACTGATGGATGCACCTCAAAGAGTAGCAGGCAGAAGGGAGAGGGGCGAGGGGAGAGGGAGCATGCCGCACCGCAACATATGAAAACGGTGTTTCGATATGTTAACAAGTCGCTGAACAAAAGAGCGAGAGGCAGTCCCAGAAGATCAGATGCAGGGAGTGCAGAGATAGATGTGCAGATAGCCCACATAAATAAGTATCTTGTATCGGGCAGATACATTTCTGACACCCAATAAACAGGGAGAAGGGGAAGGAGAAGGAGCAGGAGCGGCAGCGGCAGCTGAAATTGAAGAGATTCCATTTCATTTGTTAGGGATTTGCTATCTCAGACTGAGATAGGAGATATGGAGGGGATTGTGAGACAGGGAATCTAGCGTAAAAAGGACTTTGAGACACATTTGATCGGATTGAAATATCAACTATGATTTCATTAGGCAAGGATTGCATTATTTGGGGAATGCTTTCAATCTGAAAGAGAAAGAGACTTGTTTTTGCAAGCCATAAATCCAGTCACCAGATAATTGAATTCCATCCACAAATGTTTTAACCGAAAACTAAAAGAAAAACAGAGATGAAAAGCCGTAAATTGAGGGTGAAACGGCATTAAGGCCAAAAACAAAACAAAAACGAAAACAGATTCTCCCCATAAAAAAGTGCATTGGCTAAAAAGACAATTTTTTAAGTGCTTATTGTTTGTTGTTGGATTGCTTTATTTTCGTAGCCATTTCTCACCATTTTCCACTCACATTTTCACTCTCAATATTTGTTGTTGCCGTTTTTCGTGCCGCTTTTTAATTGCCGCCGCGCCGCTTTTCCTCGAAGCACAAAAAAAAAAAGCCAAAGAAAACAGAGCAAAAGAAATCATAAAGCCAAAAATACAACACAACAAATGCAAAAACAAGGTGAAAATATTATATATTGCGCAAAGACACAACAAAAACATAATAGCCAGCAAAAGCAACAAGAAACACAAGCAAAAGCAGACACAACAAAAGCAACAATGAGATGAGCCCCCTGCAAATCAAACAAAAACAAAACACAAGACGGGAAAAAAGAAAAGGCAAAAGCAAAAAGCAAAAAGCGATTTATGCAAAATGCGGATAAGCCGAACGGCCGGAGAGGGAGTGGGTAGAGGGAGAGGGTAGAGGCTGATGGGTGAGATGAGCGAGAGAGAGAGGGAGAGAGGGGAGAGCGAGGTGGGAGAGATGGCAAAAGGCGATTAGGAGGCGATTTAACGCCGCACGCAAAATGAGATCCAATAAAATGCGATTACGTGGAAGCGAGACAGGGCAGAGGAGGTGGAGACGGAGTGGGCAGCAAGTGGCGTACGGCGGGTGAGGGGGGGAAGAGTGAGAGTGTGATTAACAGAGGGAATGAGACGGAATGCAAATCAAAACAGATGTTTGACAAGAGAGAGACAGGAACAGCAGCAGAGGCAAAAGTTTGCGAGCATAAAAACCACAGACAACAATAGCCCCAAAAAGTGCAACAACAACCGACAACAGACAGCAGACAGGGAATGTCCTTCGCCTGATGCTTCTTCCTCTTCTTCTTTCTGTTGTGTTTACTGGCCGCTGCTCGTGCCACAGAAAGGGACAGAGATAGAGCTGACGCAATAACATATCCTTTGAACAGGCACAAAAAGGAGGGAGAAGGAGAGGAAATCAAGGATTTCAGTCAACTAGTTTTTTTCGGGCCTCACCTGCCGCTGCAGCCTGCTGCCACACGAACACGAGCAAGGAAACGGAGCTGCTGCGGTGCCACACGAGGAAGGGGGACAGGGGGAAGCGATGCCACATGCCGTTGCACGACTCAAATTACGATGCTTCCTTTTTTTTCGCAAAAGACGTAGACGAACTGCTTCCTTTAACTGCTTCCACTGCCGCTTCTTCCTCGATTGCTGTTGCTGTTGCTGTTCGCTCTTTCTGCTCTCCTTCCCCCCAGTCATTCTGCTGCTTATAATAATTATTATGACATGCCGCTGCTGCTCCTGCCGCTCGCCTTGACACTGCCTTCCCCTAGTGTCTGCTTCCGTTCCAGAGAGCCAGAGACGGCGAGAGAGAGACTACGACAACACGCCAACCGAAAATATGCATTGACCCAGGAGTGGGGGAGAGTCTGAGTGTGAGAGGGCGGGGGGATGGAGAGGGGGGGAGGACCGAAGACAGAAGACAGTCTGCTGCAGCTGCGAATGCCGTCCCGCCTCCCCCCTGTGCCAATGTCAATGCGCGATTCATTCTGTAAAACGACGACGACGACGTCCGACGCCAAACCGCTTGCCAGCACACACTCCGCATACAAAGCAGGAGGAGTGGAGAAGAAGCAGTGTAAGTAGGCAGGAGTGAAAGAAGCAGTCAAAAGAAGCAGTACGAGCTGTATGGCCCTCTCTTTTTCATTGACTCTCCTCGCCATTCGAAGTTCGAACAGCAGCGCAAGCGGAAAACGGAAAGTGGCTTGTAGTAATTTTATTGAGAAATCCAAAAAGGATAGACGGCGGCAGCAGGAAGGAGGTAAGAAGTGCAGACACAGTGCGGATAGAGAGCGAGCGAGAGAGCGAGAGAAGAGAAGAGAAGAGAAGAGACATGGACACAAGCCAATACTGGGGAGGGGGGTGCCGAATGGTCGGTTGGGGCCCAAGGAATGCGACGCTTGCCGCATAACAATGCCAATGCAACGCACTGCAAGAACAGAGAAGAGTATGGGTACGGGCAGGGGCACGGGCACGGGTACGAGTACTAGTACGTGTATCTTATGTAGTATCCCCGCACAGTGGGACATTTGGAGGCGTCTCTTGCCAACAGTTGCCGAGCTCCACACAACAAAGTTGCCCCAATAAACCAGGGACAGGGGAGGGGCAGTGCCGCGAGGGGCATAGGCAAACAAACAAGACATAAAGAAAACAACAACAGCAAACAGCATCACTCGTCCAACACCTTGCCAAATGAGAGCGTTGGACGGAGGGAGCGCGGGAGCGAGAGAGAGCCGCCAGCCAACATCTGTTCGAACTTGTTCGATGTTGCAGGCCAGCGCAGAACAACAGCTGTTCGAGCATGTTGCGTATAAGAGAGCATATAAGAGCGTTCGCTTGCAGCATGTTGCTTAGAAGAGAATTCGGCGGTTCGACCGAACGGCTTGATGGAGTGGGGGACACCACCGAACCAGCCTGATGACTGTGCACGGAAGTTGGATGTTGGGCGACCAAGACAAGATCATTCATGTTCGATTTTCGTGATGAAATTGCATCTGTTAAGTAAGCAGTGTTTACCGTTGATTCATTGCTTGAATGCTTGAATGAAGGGAAGGGAATCCCCCCTTTGGCAGGGCTCTCCTTCCTCCGGGGACCCCCTTCGATACCTCTTCCTTCCTTCTGTTCTGGGTGGAGATTCTGTTTTAGGTCTGAGAGCCCATTAATTCAATGTAAACCATTCAAATGAAATCCATTAGAGTTTATATTTCAGCCATAAAACGTTTCGGGCGCCACCTCCACCGTCCTTTCCCCTGTGCGCTCCTCCTGTTCTGCCCCTTGCCCCTGCAACACACACACGCGCATGGGGGGGGAACGGATCCGTAAGTTCCGTCCACAAGGCTCAATTTAAAACCATTCCATGCCTCCGCTTCTGCGACACGTCCAGGGACTGCTCCTTCTGTGGCGCCTGTGCCTCCTATGCCTCCGCCCTGGCCGAAGCACCACACAATGCCTGGGCTCTCTCCGGGTTTTCCTGCACTTGGGGGGCCCAGCCCAATGGCATTTGGAAAAGCTTATCCCAAAAATATTTGCATAAGATTCAAACTGCAGGCAAGAAAACCGTTTTAGAAGCCCCACTCTTGCCGTGCCCCGCCCACTTATGCCGTGCCATGCTATGCCCCTCTTTACCCCAAATAAAATGCAATTTAGCCTGAAATGAAACAAAATAACAAGCAGAGTGCCAGTGCCAGAGCCACCGCCAGAGCCACCCACTAAGCCATAGTCCTGGGCTCTCATGCCCCAACCTCCCCCTTCGAGTGGATGCCCCAAAAGTTTTGTTCAAGTTTTCGGCAGTCAAATGTGGAGTTCATATTTGGCCAGGAATTACTCTTCATGCATCTCTCTCTCTCTCTCTCGCTCTCTCCCTCTGGCCCCCTCCCCCCTTGCCTAATTGTATGAAAATACTTGGATCCTTTGGTTTCTGGTCGGGGTTCGGGCTCTGCTCCAGACCAAATGGGAATTTAAGCCCCCAAAATAATGTGGAACGAACGCCAAGAAGTCAAATGAAAATCTACTCAAGGTGTTGTCTCTCTCTTTCCCCTTTCCTCCGTGCTCTTCGGACTTTTCCCAGGGAAACAGCCATGGAGAAGGTGATTATTGGAATTAGGAAAATGTCACATTGTGCAATGCTAACGAATCCATGACATCAATGGGGTATTGAGGCGAAAATCAGGAAAAACATCTCTCGAAAGTAGAGCACAGAACTACAGAGAGGCAGAGAGCCAGAGAGGTAAGCCTCTAGGTCTGTCTAGGTCCCGGGGTGGGGCGGCTTTCCGGGGTGGGGAGAGTGCACCGAAGCATTTGACAGCCCTGTGGCATATGCAGAAATTTACATTTGAATTAAATATTTGACACCAGCAGGCGGTCGACCCGGTCCCGGCTCCCCCTCTGCGGACTCTGCCCCTCTTCGTCTGGTATCCATTGCCAGCTCTGAGTGCCACAAACCGCAATGTCAGACATCTCTCCCCCCCTCTCCCTCTTGCCCTCCCGTTGGGCTCTCGGTTCTCGGCTGCAATTGCTGCAGATTAACTTTATCCCTTTTCCATGGGTGCCGTGCCCCCTTTCCGAGTACCCATTGGAGTTCGCTGAGAGTGGAACGAAAAGATGGGGTATGATAGGACTTTTGGAAGGTGTCTCTGAATCTCTGAAGCCTCGTGCTTATAGGGGCCTTTGGCGGCATTTTTTGGGCTGAGATTTTCCGATTCCTGAAGTATTTGAGGGAATCTAAGGATTCAAAACTCGAATTGCTTATCCCATTACGTTCTAGATTCAGATTCAGATTCAGAGTCAGATCTGATCCTTTCTCGCTTCCCCAGGGTATCCCCCAGCTGGTATCCTCCTCCTCTCTCTCTCTCTTTGCTGCTGCATATTCCTTAATTCAGAGAACATAAAGCTGCAAGTTCCTCCGCTCCTCCCTGGCGTCGCCTTCTGTTGGATCCCATTTCAATTTACGAGTTTTCTTTCGTTTTCCATAGTTTTTAATTAAATCAAAATATGTGGCCCTAAAAAGGGCAACACAAGCATGCTCGCATGTGGGCGGGGCGGGGCCTGTAGGTCAAAAAGCAATGGCGAAATCCAGAGCCAGATTACAGGCAGAGATGGTCAACACGAGAGAGAGAGAGAGGGAGAGGCGAGAAGGAGGCAACAGAAGCAGCATCTGCTGACCAAGACTCTGGGGAAACCAGTTCTCAATCGCTGCCCTGTGATTGGAAGACAGCCCGAAAACAGACAGAGAACCTCCGAGAGAGAGAGAGAAAGAGAGAGAGACATCATCAGGCTACCTGCTGGGACATGGGCCTCCGCAGAACCACAAACATCATTAATAAAGGTGTCTCAAAAGGAAAGAGCCCTGTGTGAAAGGGTAGTGAAGATCTATCCCTAACCCGAATAAAACTCCACTTCCACTGGCACTGCCACTGGCCCCCCTTCCACTGTTGTCCTAATGGCCAACACTTCCTGGCTAATGAGCCTTAACCGAAGGAAGCGAAAGGAGCGCAAAAGAGTTGATTAATTTGTGGGAACACATCTCTGGGTCTCCTCGTTTCTTGGTCGCTCATTATCGAGGAAAGGAAACCCCTGAGGAGGCCCTGCCATCCACTCTGGAAGCTTGATTCTCTCTCTGATTTCCATGAAAGTTTTCCACTTCCGAATTGCCACCTGCCTTGGAAAAATCTCAGCCTACAGCTGCCTCTTCGAACATCAAAGAAGGCGATATCTTCTCGCTTTCCACACACAAGATGCGCCAGATGATGATTTTCGGGGGACAGGGACAGAGACAGGGACAGGGCTGGGGATGGGGAAACACTTGTCGACAGAGAAACAGAGGAACAGCGCACTCGAGGGAGACACACACACACGACAGCCCCTCTGCAGAGAAATGGGCTACGAAAATAGAAAAGTAATAATACGGAACTTATGCTAATAGCGCGTTCCAAAATACCCAAAAGACCCAAAAGAAAACAAACAATATTCAAGAGCGGCAGACAGCAGACAATTCATAAAAAATGTACATTACAGGGCATTTAGGGGAAGTACCTCCCTCCGTGGATGGTGGATGGAGGATGGAGGGGGAACCGATTGAAGGCCACGACCCAAGGGCGCAATAAAAATTAGAGTGCGCAGGCGCAGCCGGAAAACTCGGGGAAAACACACATTACGAGGGGGGGAACACGGAGAGAGAAACTATTAGAAAGTGGGGAGGGAACCCCAAGCCAAGGGAAGCAAGGAAGGAAGCCGCTGCAGGAGGGGGAGAACCTTTTAAGGACCATCATCAACGCGAGTGTTTGGGGGCGCCGCGAAAGGTGGCAATAGATCATCATCCTGCATGCGTTTTTGGGGGCTGGCTGCAGACCGCGAGATCATAAATCAGTTCATAATTGACTCGCAAGGAAATTCTGAGTAACTTACTTAAGGACTCCACAAAAGATGATCTATTATGAGAGAGAGAGATCCTAAAGATGGGGAGATATCAGAGACTAAACGGCCTTAAATGATCTATAGATGGTAATAGTGAAGGTGAAATGACTGGGGACTGGGGAAACGAAAGGAAGAGGAGTATCCGCATATCTGTATCTGTGCAGTCAAAGATCTAAGCGTGCTATAGGTGATGAAGGGAAAGTTTTCCTCTGGAAAGATGGTTCCTCATTCCCAGGAGGATTTATTATTTATTATAGTTTTTGCCAGAGTTCATTCATCCCCTGGTAGGCGATAATATTTACTGGGGGATCCGTGGCTGGCAGATCTTTTGCTTCGGAGCAAAAACCATCGGCAATCGATCTTCATTCACTTAAACACATTCCGCTCTGACCTTTAACCCAATTTTGTTGGTTCACTTATGGCCATGCCTCACTGCATTGCGCCCCCCCTCCCGCCACTGCCCCCTCGGTGGCAGAGGGATTATTGCCCCATGATTCTCCTTTAAATATCTCTCGTTGCATAAACAAAATTCTCCATTCAGCAGCTGCTGCTGCTGCTGCAAATAATGCAGATGTGGGGGGGATTTTGTTCTAAATCTAAATCGTCTTATTTTCCACTTAGTGGTGCCCCTGCCCCCACAGCAGCAGAGCAGCCATGGCATCTCAATCCCCGCTCCTCTCTCGCTCTCTCTCCTCTCTCCTATCGCTAAGTGGAAGGTGAGAGAGCGCCTCTGCTTCTGCCTCTGCCTCTGTAGGGAGCTGTGGCAATTTATTACCTGCCATTTACCCGTTTCCCATTATTAATTGCATTGCCATTAATCAGTTTTACTTGCGCTCAACGAGGCGTATACGCATTTACCCCACGCCTGCCCCGATCCCCGCTTCATGCCACATGCCTCCCAGCCCCAGCACCTTGCGAAGGTATTTTTGAATGAATTGAAACGAAATGCAAATTCTACAAGAAAATAAACAATTTTCGGGCTGGGGATGGGTATGGGGAGGGGAAATCTCTAAGACGCGACGACTTTCGTGGGAGAGATGGTGTGGGCCATGGCGTGGCATGTGGCATGGCATGACGAAGGGCAGAAGGGAAACAGAGTGTGAAATCGGAAATGTTTGTCTATCCACCAGCCCCCTCCCCCCTGGTTGCATGTGGCAATAAACTGCATCGACAGTTTCCGCTGGCTGTACTCTGGGCTCCGTCCGTGTCCATGTCCGTGTCCTGAAATTACGAAATATATTTATATTCGTTTATCCTAAGTATCCTCTCATCCCCCCGCCCCCGCCCCATCCCACTATCCCAATCTGTCTTTTACTCAATAAAACTTTTTGATTTCCGCTCGAATAGAGGGAAAACTTTTTAATGCGGATGTTCTGCCAGCTGCAGACACAGAAAACAGAAAACATCACCAAGGAAAAACAGCAGCAGCAGAAGAGGAAAAACAACAACAACAACAATAGCATCAGCGAAAACCGTTGAACGAAAATCAAATCAAAACCAAATTGAATCCCTATCCGAATCGCAGACCTAGTCCGAGTCCGAGTTCGCGTCCGAATCCCAATCGAATCGAATCGAATCCAAGGCAAAACAAAAGAAACAGAAATTTAAATGTAGGAAAAAGCCATGAGACACGGTCGAAACACCTGCCAAACACCTGCCCCTCGGTTCCATTTTCATTTCCATTTTTGTCCCGTTTTCCCCGATTTTCCCGATTTTAATTCAATTGGATTACTTTGCTTTACGGCACTGCAACACACTCATTCAGCGATGGCGGGGCATGCAGCACTGGCAGGGAATCCCCGAGATTAGGGGGAACAAGTCATTGCCACACACTCGTACGCCCCATGGCGGAGGAGAGGGCGATTCGCAGGGACAACAGTTTCACGCTATAAAGAATCTACAGTGAAAATCCACAGACAATTCCGCGTGGGGCTTCCTTCTCTGCCATTTGTTGGCGTTTAAGCTGATACGCGATTAATGCACTTTTCAATGCCCCTATGTGGCATGGAGGCATGGCGGTAGCTGAGCTTTGTGGCACAAGAACTCGAATCAAACTATGCTCTCAATGCTGTCGTAGCAAATCAGGGAAATTAGTTAATAGATTGAAGGGTATATGCACACTTAAATGAAGGATAGCCAAATAAAAGAAGATTAAACGAATGAATGGAATGGAATAGGTGAATAGCCAAAAGGTTGAATGGTTGAATGACTGAATGCATGGAACAGGTGAAGGTTGAATGGTATTGCCTTAAATCTCATTATATTTATTACCATTAAGAAACTGTTGGAACTGTTGCCTTGGTATTTCAATTGCATCAAATGGCATTAAACAAGCTAGAAATGGAAGATAAATATGGGAAAGGGGTAGGAGTACCCTTAGGCATCTTATAGACACTCGTATGTTGAGCCGCAGGAAGGGATTAGCAGACCGCATCCTCTCTCTCTGCCACCATGAGAAGATCCTTTTGCTGAAGCTGCAGCAGCCCTTCCACAAAAGGTGCTCTAAATGCATTCCACATGAAATGCGCAAAGCTTTGCCATGGAATATAGGAGATCTGGCCTGCACCATCTGTCCCATAAGGTATGCCACATACCCGATATAGATCTTGCATCCCATGTATCCAATATAGCAACTGCCATTTCAGTTATTAATTTACCCACAGGCGAGGCGTAGTATCCTCCCGTCAGTGTTTTTCCTTTCTCCAGATAATCGGTGTACATATATACCTCCAAGACTATTCACAAAGGACTGTTACCATCATTTGTCCACTGTTTTGATTGGGATTTTGTTCCTAGAGTACTGTACAGAGGTGTATCCATGTTGCATCCACAGCTATGAGTCGCCCATGAGTCGTCTTGTACCATTCGTTTTTGGAAATATAGCAAAAGTGGTCTTTAGACATCTTGGGGATCTTTGCCATATCTTTTGCAATGTCTCGGCGATCGCCCAGAACAATTTGGTGAACTTTGGCGATATTTTCGGCCTCCCGGACATGTACGTCCAGCAGCTCAGGACCTCTTCAGTTGCATGCAATGGGGCAGAGTCCCCAGAGACAGGGTCCATTGCGTGTTGCACTTCAAAAACAAAACACTGATATCGACTCACCGATTCTTCCCCGATAACTATAGCATCGATTTGGCACCTCAAAATACATCGAAATTTCTGAACGTATCTTGAATATCTCTGATACAAGTTTACCCAAGTATCTCTGGCTTTTTATTGATTCATATATGTATTGTACATATCCCTAATCCTGAGTTTCTGTCTACGATTAAACCCGTTCGATAAAACGCCCGACTTTAATCGCAGAAATAAGCGACCGAAAGCGGGCTATTAACATCCTCAACGATGCCACTTAAGCTTGCAACACGAGACGCCATTGTAGTTCGGGCCATCGGGGGCAGAATAGAGGGCAGCCCAGAGAATAATGGAAGAGGCAGAGCGGCAGGGCAGTGCAGGACAGGGCAGGGCAGGGCATCATCGCTCGTGCCAACTCCTCGAGAATTTTTGATAGTAAAAACGGGAGAGAGTGGATAGACGGAGGGACGGGACGGGATGAGGCAGATGAAACCGAAACCGAAACCCAAAAACAGCGAAGGAAAAACAAAGACAAAGCCATGGGCTATGGGGCATGGGGCGTGGGCGGGGGCAGGGGCAGGGGCACACCGGAAGAAATAGTGGAGAGGATGCTGCTGCTGCTGGATGCTGGATGCTGTTCACGGCAGCTGGAATCTGATAGGAAGCCCACAACGAAGAAGGAGACGGAGCACATCATCTCTCGAGCATATCCGGCAAGTGCTTCATCGAGGATGGAGGGCCACAAAGACAGAGACAGCAAGAGAGAGAGCGAGAGCGACGGAAAGTGTTGACGCTTCCAGCTGCGGGGTTAATAAGCGATATAAGCGATGCGATAACGAGTTGTGGAGAGTGCACTCCCCCCTGGAATGGGGGTGGGGGTGTGGGTGTGGGAGGAGGGGGGCCAGATTAAGCTGGTTCCTGGCCGGGAATTACTTGTGGCACTCGAAATGTGCTGCTGCACTCTGTGGCGTCTCCGCTTTCAGCAAGCCCCTGGAACCCTTTGTTTCTGCACTGCTAATGGCTCTGACACGGGGCTGCCACTGATCCTGATTCTGCCACAACTTGTGCTCCCCCCGCCCCCTTTCACTGCCCCTTACCTCCGTTTCGTTGCTGCTGCCTGATTAAGTGCAACTTTGGCACAAAACGGTTTCAAATTGGTGGAACACCCAGGCAGCTGCCCCTGCCCCCTGCCCCCTTGTCACACCGCACTCCTTCCCGTCCTGGCTGTCATTAATGAGCTATAAATTTGGCATCCCATCCTCTATTTACTGCCTGTCCTGCCAGTCCTGTCGTCCTTACAGGGAAATCCTTTGACTCTGCATCGTCTGCGGCAGGGCCGGGCCTCCTGCAAATTATATTCGGACGCAGATCCATGTGCAAATTTGATCATTTCAATCTGTTTTCCCTGCCCCTGCCCCTGCCCCCAAAAGAAAGGAAATCTGTGGCATGGCATCTGCCAGCAGCACGCGCATCCTTTTTGGGCAGACAAAGGAATAATCGTTGCTCTCTCTCTCTCTATCTATCTGTGTATCTTTAGCTCTCTTTCTGTCGTCTATCTGTATCTTTGTGTGTGTGCACACATGTTGTCCCGTCGACAGGAAGCGCACTGATTGAGGGGCACACACTCTCTCGTACGAATGAATATCTCTCCCTCGGGACAGATGTTTCCATTGAGCCATTGAGACATTGAGGACGGAGGTCTGAGGACCGAGGACTGAGGACTGAGGACTGAGGAACGCGTGTGCGCCGCAAGCAAAATCGGAAGTGCAGGAGGGATCCTGGGCTCTTGATCCTGGGGGCACCTCCTTTGATCTGTGCTCTGTTTCTGTGCGAGAGGTTAAATATCTACGAAATAGTTTTCGGCTAAAGATTTATGATTATTATTCGTTTGGGCTTCCATTGTTTTGCATCCAATTATGGGGCCAGAGGTTCCTTCCCCTCCCTTTCCTTTCCCGAGTGACAAGTGGGTTCCCGGTTCCCGGTTCCCCCCGCCCCCACCCCTTCTCTCTGAACAAACTCAATTATGGAGCGCCTTTGTTCTGCTCCCCGCTGCCCGTCCCTCCCAGCTGCCTTGCCGCCCCTTCTATTATGTTCAGTGACCTGTTAGACCCTCCGATAAGTCCTGCCACGAGCTGCGAGCCCTGCGAGCCCTGGGGCTGCCGCCTCCCATCACGTAATTAGATTTTAGAGCCAACTCCAGCACTTTCTGATGGTGGTTTTGGTTCTGTTGCAGGTAAACACTACTCCTCTTCTTTTGCCTCTTTCCCTCCTTTTTTTCTCTGTTTTTCGGGTGGCAAGTTGCAACACAGTTTCTAATTAGTGCACCGCAAAATATGAGCCTGACCGCACTTTCCCATCCAGAGATAGGAGCCGAGCCAGAGCCGGAGCCACATGACCTCATAAATCCTTAATGCAAAAGGGGCAAGCGGGGTGAGGGGGCTGGAATGGAAGGAGCATTAGGATGAACTGAAAGCAGAGGGAGAGAGGGAGCAGCTCTCTGTCTCTCTCTCTCTCTGCGTCTCTCTGCGTCTCTCGGGTTCAATTAAATTTCGACTTACGAATCAATAAACCAACATTTCCACCACAATTCATTCAACGCTCAAGGATACGACGGGATAGGTATAGGATGGAGGCGAGCAGCAAGGAGCAGCATATGTGTGCACCTGGAGGAAGCAGCAGGGGAGGAGCAGGCTGCCGCCGCGTGTGCAACTCGACACCGGAACAAGTGGCAGCCAGAGGGGAGGCCAGGGAAGTGGCAGCAGCGACAGTGCGGACGCCGACTAGAGCCATCGCCGGGCGGAGCTCTGGAGTGTTCTTTGCAGCCAATTGCCACTGTACACTGTACTTCTACGGCCAAATAGAGCGTTGCCTCACGCAGTGAATGGGAAAACATTTGGCGGCTTGCTGGCGGTCCGAGGCACGCGCAAACTGCCGCAGGGGCAACATCAGCAGAAGAAGCGGCAGCAGCAGCAGGAGCAACAACAGCAGCAGCAGTAACCAGGACAATGGACAATGAGCTCGACATCCTGTCTGGTGGGTAAATCGGTAGTGAATCCGAGCAGGAGCAGTGCATTAATTGGTTCAGTGATTTTTTTATGTGAGCGCTTCCACGAGGAAACACAGGGGGAGGGGCAGGCAGCACGGAAGCCACTCTCGAACGAACCTGTCGACCGCAGGCGCAGGATAATCGAAGTGTTGCAGAGGCAGAGGCAGGAGTAGGAGCAGGGGTAGGGGCGGCAGACGCTGTCACATGTTTGTTGCAGCAAAGATGCAGCTTGGCTGATAAGACCCGGCCGGGCGAAGGATAAGGCAGCAGCCCAAAGCCAGCCACGAGGATATGCGGCGAGCATCCCATCGCATCGCATCGCATCCCATGGCCCAAAACCCATGGCTCGAATCCCAGCTGCCGGCAGGAGAAAGTGGAGAGAGTGAGAGAGGAGAGGTGCAGCACCGGCTAACGAGCGGAAAACACGATATTACAACCCTATAACTCGTGCCCAAGGACCAAGGACTCTCTCTCTGGCACACGCTCCTGCCAGGAGACAGCAGCGGCAGGGGCAGAGGCAGATGCAGGGGCAGGGACAGGGACAGAGGCGGCGGACAAATCTCATTAAAACTGAATCGAAATGGTAATTCGAGTTGTTCACAAACAGATCCCGATGCACACTGGCACACAGTGCCACATAGTGGCACTGCCACTGCCACACAGCGATTGCGATTGCGATTGAGTTTGATAGCGAAACACCGGCAGACGCTCCGCTCCTCCGCTCCTGTCGCCTTTCTCCTTCGATGAGGTCCGTCCCATGTGTGTCCGTGTCCGTGTGTGTGTGTGTGTGTGTCTGTCCGTATCCTTATTCTTATCCCTATGCACTCCTCCTGCTGCCTTTGGCAAGGACTTTGTTTGCCAAGATGTCTACAAATGGCAGCCGCAGAGCCAGGAGCCAGGAGCCAAGAGGCAGTGGCATGGGGCAAGGTGTGATTTGGCTGCAGCCATTGTCTCTCGATGAGGATGCTGCCGATTTGGATTCCAATTCCGTTGCCGATGCCGATGCATGTGTTTGCCTCTCGGTTTCAAATGCGGGCAGGTGGTAAGCGGATAGAGAGACGGAGAGATAGAGAGAGGGGTGGGCGGTGGCAGTGGCATGGAGTGAGTCGATTGCCACTGACAAGAGTCTCATGTCTTCTTGAGCCTAATTGCAATCTAAGTGTTGCCGATGCTGAATGCCTGATAGCAGTCAAGGCTTTGAAATGAGGCCTGGGTTCCGTGGCAAGGATATGCTAGACCATGTCGTGCATCGACACGATTCATGGGGATACTTCAGAGAAAACTCCTTTTCTTTGAAAGAAATCAATACGTGAATAGGTGTTCCATGGATGGATACTCAAAGGTATTCCTGAAATATACATTTCTGAAATGTTAGATCGCAGTCGGATGGATAGGAATACTTTGGATTAATCAGAACTACTCTCAAGTGTGAGACAGGGAAAGAGTCTGTAGCTTTCCAAAAAAGGATTTCTATGATTACACAGATTAAAGATCAAGCAAGCAGTTCAAGTCAATCATTAGGAAAGTAATCAACTCAAAGCAGTTGAAAGCAGTCTAGCAGCGCACAAAAGCAGTGGAAAGGAGTGCAAGTAAATCTTTGGAGAGCAGTTGAAAGAAGTTCAAATAAAACATTCAACGAGGAGGAGGAGTGGGACATTGAAATAAGTTTTCAAGTCTGCCCTCCCAAGCATCGATAATCTGTTGATTTGATTTGCGTACGACATGCATGAGGCATGTGGCATAAGGCATTCGGCATGCGGCATGTCATGTATTTCCATTAACAATTACGAGTGCCTCCCGTATTGGAACACTCTACACACCACACCGCCGACAGCCACCCTTCGGCATGGCCCTCTGATAGAACCTCTGATTTTGATTATGACATCCTACGGATTAGCAGTGATTATGAAAAATTGCATTTCCATTCGGGACTTTGGTGTGGGAAAAATCAAACAGGAAGTAGACAATAGCCCCGCATGGGCCATCGCTGAGGCATTGATTGAGTGAGTGATTGATCGATGCATAAATTAAATTAAATGCTGCAAGCGAGTGTCGATTTTAATTAGAGCCAAAAGGGAAAGATTATCCGTCAGGGAGGGATGGCCCCCGCCCTACCCTCCGCCCCTCTAGATGCCGCCACGTTTTCCGTTTTGCATCTTTCCATCCGAGCCAAATAATTAGCATGCCATTCCTTCTCTTGAGAGGCAGTTCTCCCCTTTCTTTCAGAGCATTTTACACTTTTCCGGCATTCTTTTTATCGCTACTCTAGAATTGATTTTGACACCTGGAAAACTGCAGTGAAAAGTTCTCTCGGCGAAAAACTTTGGCCAGAGAAACTTTCTTCAGTTTTCCTTCCCCTTTTCCCTTTCCCTTTTCATCTCCATTTCCCTCCTTTTCCTATTTTTTTTTTGTTTTTGTTTTGTTGAGAGAGAGAGAGAAATGGATGAGGCACATAACAAAAACAGAATTAAACATAAAGATGTAGGTGGAAAGAGTGGCAAGAGTGGGTAAAAAAGGGGGGTGGAATGGGCAGCAGAGGAAAAGCTGAAAGGGTTTCCATTGCCATTTGAGTAAATAAGTTTTTGTCTCAGAGATTACACGAGTATTACAAGACCTTCTTCTGTTCGACTTTCAGTTCGACTTCGACTTTGACTTGAAGCCGAGTCGAGTCGAGTCGAGGCTGATGGGGAATTATGTGTTGTGGCAGGTGGGAGAAGGGAGGAGGGAGCGGGGGAGATGCCACCACCCCCCCTGGTAGCACCCAAGAGAACTATGCCAAAGTGGGGGCCACATGCACTTTCAAATTGATGTTGATGCGGTGGGCGGCTGGGATGCAAAGGGTATGCCTGCCCGCCGCAATTGATGTGGCAATATTTGCTGCACCTTGTTGGCTTCTCCCTGCTTTCCCTCCCACTCTCTTTCTCCCATACTCTGGGGAAGCACACGTCGAATGCGCAACTTGTGCAGTTTATTGAAAAACTTGCCTAATTTATGTGAAGAGACAGGCAGCCAGCAGTCCCTCCCCCCCCCCCTTGCCCACCCCCAAGTTGTCTTGTTCTTTGGCTTCTTGAGGTCTCCACTGTCTCTGCCGTTTCTAACCAACTGACAGGCCAATCAAATTATGCAAAGAATGCGCACTGAATGCCATAAACAATTCCATGGAAAATGAACTTTCACAGTGGGAGAAGGGAGGCAAAGGGAGGAATGGGGGGCGGGGGGTTGGAAAGGGAAAAACCTAAACGCAATTGAGTTAAAAGTGAAGCGAAACAATTTAATTGAGGGAAATTTACCCATTTTCTATTGAAATTGAATGCAAAACGAATTAACAAAGTGATTTACCCTGCCTGGGGTCGTCGTTCCAGCCCAGGGGATGATGAGTGATCCATTTACCGAGTTCCAATGGCAACCAGGACACATCCTGCCATAGACAGGGTCATGGCCAAGCCCAAGTTTTGAAGAAAACGGAAAAATTCAACAGATGTACCGAGCGGGAGCGGAGAGGGCAGGCGGGCAGGCAGTTGCTTGGCTTTCAAAAGAACGCTTAATGGCGCAGTAATCAAAAGTCATTATATCGAAGAAGCATCATCCCGTCCACCGACCAAGGACAACCGACAGGCTGCGAGGTCGATGGGTGGAGGGGTGGAGGGGTCGACTCTGAGCCAAAAACTTCTCTTCACTTAACAAAAGGGAAAATTACGCGTATTATGACCACAAGCAGAGTCGTTCATTCATCGGTGGCGAGGGAGAGGAGGGCGGGAGAAGGGGGAAGGGAGGAATCACAGTACACAAAAAGGGGCGCGTCTCCGTTCTCTAATTTGTTTGTCCCGCAAGGAAAAACTGTGTGCAAGGAAAATGTGCCACATCATGGCCATTTGGTCGGTCACTCGTTTTGGGGAGCAGGCAGCAGGCAGCAAGCAGCACCGAGAGCAACAGGGGTTGCCTTTCGGTACGGAATTGCCAGGATAATGGCTCCGCTCAGCTCCGTGGAGGGCAGGGCAACGACTAACCCGCGGATTAGACCAAAATGCACGCACATCCAACGAGACAGAGACATGAGACTGCATGCGTGTATTAGATCCTTGCCACGGATGCCGCGACACGTGCTGCGGCGCACAAGAATCGGGATTATGGGGAGGATGGAGAGGAATTTCCTCAAGAGGGGGGAGTGACATGACCCAAATTTCGATTCTGGCGAAAGGAAATGATGGAGCCATATTCCAATTCCAAGAATTCCCCACCGAAAAGATGATTCCACATAAAGCCATAACTCACTTCGATCAGATCGATTAATAAACCGAGTTCACGGAACGCTCTCGCTGCTCTCTATGCTCCCTGCTCGGCCCAGTGAAAAAACCCCCAATAAATCGAAAGGAAAGTTCTTGGGAAAATTGATTTGAAATATTATTTCAACAGAAGGTGGAACTTTTTGTAATTAATTTGGCAATCATCGAACAGCATTTGGAGGAAACCACCACCGAACCACTGCCACCGCCGCCACACCACCAGACAGCAGACGGCAGACAGCAGAAAAGAAAACCCAACCCACTCGAAATCCCCGTGGAATCTCAGAATTACAGTCCATGGCAATGGAAATGGAAATGAATATGGACCTGGATCTGGACGATCATCGACTTCTTCGTCACGGCATCAACTATAGAACATTATTAAGTGATCTTTTGCGGTGTGATGCTTTTGTTTGCTTACCTTTCCGCGATTCGCCGATTGAAATAAACTCTCGTGCAATCCTCCGAAAATAGACCAGACTCTCACTGGATACTGCGAGTGATGCGGTGTGGCTGTTGCCTGGCTGGCACCCACAAGTGCAAATACAATCAAAATATTCGGTGGAGCACACGACCCGGCGAATGACGTCACAGTCACTGTGCACACGGGGGGATGAGGGATGGGGGACGGGGATCGTGGACCGTGGGCGTGCGCCTCTTTAGGTGGTGGCTGGCGCTAACGTCATCAAATGATCATCTATCTATTTATCTATCTATCTTTCGATATATGTATATTTCGTGTGCGTGATCTTGTTTGGGGGTTTTTCGTTGTTGTTGGCTAAACTGCATCACTGTGGGCATCATTGAGGCGTCAGTGGCGTCAGTGGCGTCATGGAGACCCCCACAAAAGCCATAGATCGCTCAACGAGTCGATGGATCGATGGATCCCTCTGGATGGGATGTCTGTCTCACACTCGCACGCGGTGGGAGGTCGACAGATTCCGATTCCAACGAAATATAATTTCAAGTGCAGAATCGCGATCATTGCCTGGCAATTGATTGACTGGCAAACTTCTTCGCCCATCCCCGATCCCCCGTCCCTCATAACCATACCCCATACCCATTCCCATCCTCTTCTGTGGCTGCTCTTCTTGTGGCTTTATTTATTTGTATTTAACGGGAATTGCGCCTTGTTTTTGCGCCAAACGCCCCCACAACTCACTCCCGACGGTGGCGGTGGCGGTAAAAAAAAAGTGAAAAGTCCAGCAGTCCCAGTCCCAATAGCAGTCCGTGTATGCCCTCAGCACTAAATTCAAGTAAAAGACTAAGAAATACACAGCACATATCTTCTTATCCGGTAATTCCTTTATGGTCTCCTCTCCCGTTTGATGTTCGTTTGGGGGAACTTCTTCGATGGATATATATGCTACAGGTATGTATATTCCGATCTAATGATGAAATAGATTAGATTTTTCTTTGTAGAATTGATGGATAAACACGAACGAGCGTGTTCTTCCTTCCCAAGTGATAGCTGATGTGCGCAGTAGCATGCGATCGTTATCCATATTACATGTGGATCCGATTTCCCTATAGAGCCACCCAGTGATGACGGAAGACATCAACGGGTGCTTTTCGGCTGACCTTTTGACCATCCAGAATCGAAGTGATGAGGTGAGGTCTCAGCGCTTCTTCCTGCTCACCTCGGTCCCATTTCGGCCACCAATCGATGCCTCCATCGGTGGCTGGGGATTATTGCTACCTGATTGTTGATACGCAAAAGTGCCCCCGCCTCCATATCACATGGTAGCCGCATCTCCCAATGCTCCTCCATCACTCCTGATTGACGTCCACAAAACTGTATTAAAATCACGTTAATTGGCATTTCGATACTTTCAACAATTTCATAAAATTTAACGCCTATCATGTGTCTGCGTGGCTGGCTTGGACCTCCATTGTTTGTTTTCATAAACAGCGATAACTTATTATTGAATATGTATTTTTGAATTATTAAGTTTTGGCGATTTGGCGATTTGGCCAGGAATTCTCGTGACGCAAGGTAGTAAATTCTCGCCATCCCAGCAGTCGATGGCCTGCGAACAAACGATTCCCATATGCATAAGGAACTGACTTGGAATTGTATGGCATCCAAGAGATGCAGTGTAGGTGGACCCTATTCGAGGGAGGAGAAGGAGCTCTCCTCCAAGAGAGAAGCATTTCATTCAGCATTTCGCTCTTGTCTGCCAGCGAGCGAGTGCAAACACACAAATCAATGAATCGAATCTTCGCACCTCGTGCCGTGCCGTACCGTGCAATGACTACAAAAACAAACCACCCAAGTACCTGGATATATGTATGTATATTTTGGAACAAACAGTTCTTTATCATCAGAGATGAATGAATTGGCCCGGTAAATATAAAATAATGGGGGGTTGTAAACTATTAAATCATTCAAACGTTTCTTAAATGGCCTTGTGGTAGCGTCCATGAGTGGGAAATTATCCAAAATTTATGGTACACTTTATTTAAATTGTATATAGGACTTGATCATTTTCAAAAGGGTAGTTTTATTGCTTTATCATCAAAATTGTTGAGCAAAAAAAAACAGTCTTCAAATTTGAATTGAATTAATTCTGCCACATGGCAACTACATAAACAGAGACACCTGTCGAGAAAAAATACAAGCTGCGCCTATACATGATTTCTACATAAATTCCACGTGAATTTATTGGCGCCACTGTGAGGTTTCGTGGTGACATTCAGGGTGGCCGTTTACGGTATTTTTAATACTTTTCGGTATTTTTTTAGGTCAAAATTGAACCGACGTTATATTTACTGTGCATTTTCATCAATCTATTAAATTTAATTTTCAACGTTATATGGAAATCCAATAAAAGCAAGTATTTAGAATAAGCCAGTCAAGTAGAAAATGTATTCATTAATGGCCTAAAATTATGTGGGCAGAGCTAAATGTTCTATATAGCTAGTAATATTCGACGGAATAAAGAATTGAGCAATTGGAACGATGCTACTGTTGTATGAGCAAAAGTGTCTTGTGCGTCTGCCTACAGTGGCTTCAAATGACAGTAAGTCCTGATGTCACAGGGCACTCCCTTCCACATTCTTCGCATTTACAGTTAAAGGCGATACGGCGGTATCCGACCTGTGGGCCAGATCATTTCACGGCCTCAGTGTCGGGAAATGGTGACATGAATAAGGGCTGCATACCCGCCTCCTGGCGCTGTGATGGCCAAAAGGACTGCCCGGACAAGTCGAATGAAGTGGGATGTCCCACATGCCGGATGGATCAGTTCAGCTGCCAGTCCGGCGAGTGCTTCGACATGCCTTTGGTCTGCGATGGTACCACCAACTGTCACAACGGCCACGATGAGGTCGACTTAAGCTAACAATATCCTACCCACCTTCCCACAGCTTTGCATATGGCTCCATCGAAGAAATTAAATAAGGCAGTAAGCATAGCCAAAAATAACAGAAAATCATTGCATACTGATATTCTCCTCGAAGGGGAGCCGTCAAGCACTCCATTTTAAAGACTTTAAAAATGCGACAGACGGAGCGAAAGGACTCTGAACGAGTGTGCCAGGTTACCACCTACCGCAATAATAGCAAGGACAGTTAATTAGAAAATAGGATTCCAAAGGCATGAGCCTGATAGTTTAGCATATGGAATTATACTTTATCTTTGTTAAGATATTCCATCTTTAACCTTTATTCTTTTTAGCGCCAAACAGGCCCCGTGGTTAATCAAATACTTATCTTATCATTGCAGGAAAACCAAACATATGTACTTTTATATTTGGCAGTCGAATCGACCTATCAACTTACTAACAAGCAAACACTTCAATTGATTGCGATTGCCAAAAATATTTGCCCACAAAAGTGTATTGTATGGCTGTAAAAAAAAAATAGATAATAACAAATAAAAGTACTATTTTTCAGAAGAGATGGAGACGTTCAACGGCAACCTGTGGCTCGGAGAGAGTATCCACAAGCGGCTGAGCTCTCTGCTTCTCTCCAGAGTAATCGATTTTTCCACTCGGCAAAGCCCAGCGGAACGCGACGGAGCGACCCCCAACGGAATGGAACGGAACAAAACGTGTGGAGAGACATGCACAGCGAGAGAGAGAGAGAGAGAGAGAGAACGAGAGGGAGAGCAGCTGGTGGAGCTGCGGGTCGGGTTGTTGGGGCTTTATCAAAAGCAAACCAAAACATTCTGAAACTGAACGCGAGCGCAGTTTGTTGTGAATCCATTTGCGTGCCGTAGTCGCCTTGCCTGGGTCGTAATTACGTGGTCAGCTGAGCCCCGAGTCTCAGTGCCGCCTCCATCTAGTCTGTGGCCCCCAATCCCCAAAAAAACAAAACAATATAAAATACTTAATAATTGCGTTGGGAAATGTGCGGCTAAATGGCAACGTAATCAACGTGCAACGGCAGCCAAAAACAAACGTCTAAATAATAGTAGAAAGTTTTTTTTTATTGTTAAACAAAGCTCTAGCTCTGCTCTGCTCCGCGAAGCAGCTGCCAAAAATCGAAATAACCAAAGCATCCATCCACCGGACGGACTCCATCACTTCCACGACTTGCGTTTTTGCGTGTGAAATCGAAAAAAAGAAATTCGCGCTTTTGCCTTTCGTCTGCCCCCTTCTCCGTCACTTTTTTGCATGTGTGTTGGTGTGCTGCTGCTGTGTATCTGTGCGAAGAGCAATCCAGTCGATAAACTCCCCATCAACCCATAAAAGATACGCAACAATATTAGTAGGAGAAATAACAATAACCGTAACAAAATCATGTCCGGCCCATTGCCCGAAATCAGCGCCGAACAGCGCGCCACACTGGAACAGGTGAGAGGAATAACGGGATCCGAGCTAACTATCTATCTATGTATCTTTTGGGGAAGAAGATGTAGCACTCATCTCTTGGGTGAAGATAAGAATGATGTATTTGTTGTTGATTTAAGATAAAATTCCAGGGGAGGGGAGACTTTTGCAATCGAATGTGAGGCATAGAAGATTGTAGATATTTAGATCAAAGAGACTTTCCAACGATCCCCATGGATTGGTGCCCCACTATACACATATGTATGTGTATGTATGTATGTATGTATATATGGAATAATTTAGATATTCCCATTCGGCCAATGATGTGTGTGCGTGGCACACACACCTCACTGACTAGAATAATTTCGAGTCTAGGGAATAATTTAGTAGTTCTACCTACACTTATGATGTAAGACCACTTGATTGATTATGTTCTAGATTGCATAGAATAGCCAGTGGAGCATGATAACAGCCCTATGGAAATTAGCCTGCGTTTTGCATGACTTCCTCTTCGATTTACTGCCTAATCTGACCGTTCTTGCCCCACTGTGGCAATACGAGTAGACGCCACAACAGCAGCAGCAACAACTTGTTCTGGCCATTGCTCCGATGTGGAGGTGGGGTCTGGTCTGCAGTTGCACATGTGTCGACTCATGAGTTCTTGGCGGCTGGCTGCCTGGCTGCCGGGCTGCCTGGCTGCCTGGCTGGCACATGAAAACAGCTTGCGAAATCGAAATGGAAACCGCTGTTGCTGTTGTTGTTGCTGCGGTTGTTGTTGACAAGTAAACGACGACCCAGAATACAATTTGAATAGCATAGCCCCAAAAGTGGGTAAAATGCATCGAACCGGTTGCCAGCCGCAGCAGCTGGAGCTTCTAGATCGCTTCTTTCGGGGCATGCCCCTGCTGCCAGAACCGTTTCCCAGATCAAACCTCTGCCCTCTTATAATTGCTTTGAGTGCGATTGTCATTTGTCATGGCGCAGTGACGGCGATTATAGGCTTTATAAATAAACATGAGTTGTCGAATCATCAAATATACAGATGTACATATGTATGTACAGCTAAGTGGAGAGCAATAATCCAGAACGACAGCTCATCCCCTTGCAACCGGAGTGAACCTTAAACCCCCGCCGACCCTCTTATCGCACAGCCTCAGCCTCAGATATATATATATATATATTTTGATGCGTTATGCATAAATCAGCAGAGCAACAGGTTTCATCCGACTAGAAAACGAACACAAAAGAAGAGAAACTTTATGGAGAGTTATGAGAAGTGGAAGCCACGGGAGGAGAGATCTCTCATTAAATCCCTCATTGACTTATCCTGAAGCGTTAAGCGTTGAATTCAAAGGCAAACAACAGTCGCTGCATTCGCGATTTGCCAATCGGCGATCGCTTATAGACATTATTCATGTTGATTCATCAATTATTCATGGGCTCCGTTTCGCCCTAGACATGCCAAATATAGAGTCCACTTTCGATGGCTTATCGAGCGAAATGTTTACCTGATGGCGCTGCTGCTGCTGCTGCTCCAAAACTGAGTCAAAGTCAGAGGCAGAAGCAGAAGCAGGAGAACAAAGCGCAGTACCCGATAGGCAAGTACAAGAGCCCCAACTGGCCCGTCTACTGGCTGCTGACTGCTGGCTGCTGACTGTTGACTGTTTAGATATGAGGAAGTCAAGACAAACCGCACAGAATTCGACGCTAATGAAAAACTAAGCTAGCCATCACCCGGGGGCCAGTCGGACAGTCGGCCAGTTGGCCATTCCGCGCACCACTACAGCCTTCTCCACAAATAATAATAAAAGCCAAACAACCAGGTTTTTAGTTGCTCTACGAAAAGCGAAAAACCACAAATAAAAGAAGCGGTTAGCGGTTAGCGGACGGACGCAAGACGGCCTCGTTATTGAATTTCAAGTGGTTTGGCCCAGAGCCAGAGCCCGAGCTTGAATTGGGAAGGAGAAAGGGAAGGGGACAGGGACGGGGATTAGGTGGGAATGAATCAGCTATTACTAAACCAGCCAGACACGAGTCAATTTAACAATTATAAATTGTGTTAAATATGCACTGAGCGAATGCAAATCGAAGTACGTGATTGGAGTATCAAGACAATCAGATGTGTATGTGTCGAGTCAACAAGGAAAACCTGTAAGTAGAATCGAGTAGAATGCGGGCCTCATTTAAATTTCGCATGAACTTTTGTTAGCAAACAGCCAATGTGCCATTCGGACAAGGCCAACACAAATTAACAGCAATTAATGCAGCAAAGGCCAACATTCGTTTAGGGGGCTTTTTAGACCACAATAAAACTTATCGCCTGCGATGGAGATAGGAAAAGCCCCGATTAAACTTCATTGAACTGCTGCACCCAGTCTCAGTCTCTTGCAAGGCCTTCGACAAGCCAATCAATACAGAAATGCCATGGATTTGGATTTTGCTAGATTACACATGCAGGTGTCTGCGCGAGCTTGTTGTTGAGAAGGCGGCCAGCACGGAAATAGAACAAAATCCATTTGTAGGGCAGGAAAAAAGAGAAACATCTATTTTTGTAGTGCTGGAATTCCCAGGGAATTGTCAATCCCATATTGTCTAGTGGTTAGGATACCCGGCTCTCACCCGGGAGGCCCGGGTTCAATTCCCGGTATGGGAAAACCGTCAAAGGTTTCTTTTTTTTCGCTGAGCAAGGACCTTGCCAAGAGAAGCTCCTTTTGATGTGCGGAACCTGGTCATAATCTTATTTTAGGGATAGAAAATAGAGGAACCAATTTTTTGTAATGCTAGAATCAATCCCACACTGTTTAGTCCTTGATCAGAAAAAGGAACTAGCAAAACGAAACTTAATGGTCCTCACTCAGGACATCGAAGAACCTCGACCATAGGATTGTAGGTTTGGATTGTAGAAGCGGAACCAAGAATTTTCCAAGTCGGAAGAGCAATACCCAAAGTGATAGCAATTTGCAATTTTAAAGAGACGAAAAATACCCTTATTGTCCTAGAAGACGGACAGATTTACTGCACAAGACCTCTCCATCGCGGGACGACGAAGCACACCCATATCGGCCGACAAAAAGCGGAGAAAACTATATAAATATGTATTACAAGAAGGCAAATATAATAAATATATATTATAATTAATTATAATATTAATATTATTAATAATAATACAAAATAAATGAAAATTGTAAAAAGATTGGACTTTTACTGGGTACATATGTACACCATGGCATACTCTCGGGCTGGGCGGATGGGTGTTTGATTTTCTTTGAGGCCAAACGGTCGGGGATATTCTCGCTATCACGAGAATGATTGGCACGTCCAGATCGGACGATTTGTTTAAAAATGTATTATAAAATAGCCTCAAAAAGAATAAATCCGTATTGGGAGACATTCTCCCGATTACGAGGAGGCGTGGCACGCCCTGATCGGACATCAAACGGCCTATTTGCGAGGATGTAACCATCTAGATTTTTAAGAAAAACGTTATGTCAATCGATAGGCAATCACGAAAAGACATGCCACGCCCTGATCGTCCTATAAACAGTCGAGATATAGCGTACAGAAGAAACCAGTATTTGCACGATGTCCAAATTCCAATCTTTGGAAGGCTATATCTCGGGCAAATAGAGTCAGATCGGCGAAGGACCTAGTCTTCCAGGATCGCGGGGATCCAGACTGTCGATCGGCATCAAAATCTCGACCTCGAAAATGAGGCCGACTTTTGGCAATTTTAATGATGGTTACATCATGATTTTTGCCGAAAATCGTGAGGACACGAATGTCCTTTTTTCTGATGCCAATCGATTGGCAGGACTCTCCCGATCACAAAAAGGCATGCCACGCCCCGATCGGCCCATAAATAGTCGAGATATAGCGTACAGAAAAAACCAGTATTTGCACGATGTGCAAATTCCAATCTTTGGAAGACTATATCTCGGGCAAATAGAGTCAGATCGGCGAAGGACCTAGTCTTCCAGGATCGCGGGGATCCAGACTGTCGATCGGCATCAAAATCTCGACCTCGAAAATGAGGCCGATTTTTGGCAATTTTAATGATGGTTACATCATGATTTTTGCCGAAAATCGTGAGGACACGAATGTCCTTTTTTCTGATGCCAATCGATTGGCAGGACTCTCCCGATCACAAAAAGGCATGCCACGCCCCGATCGGCCCATAAATAGTCGAGATATAGCGTACAGAAAAAACCAGTATTTGCACGATGTGCAAATTCCAATCTTTGGAAGACTATATCTCGGGCAAATAGAGTCAGATCGGCGAAGGACCTAGTCTTCCAGGATCGCGGGGATCCAGACTGTCGATCGGCATCAAAATCTCGACCTCGAAAATGAGGCCGATTTTTGGCAATTTTAATGATGGTTACATCATGATTTTTGCCGAAAATCGTGAGGACACGAATGTCCTTTTTTCTGATGCCAATCGATTGGCAGGACTCTCCCGATCACAAAAAGGCATGCCACGCCCCGATCGGCCCATAAATAGTCGAGATATAGCGTACAGAAAAAACCAGTATTTGCACGATGTGCAAATTCCAATCTTTGGAAGACTATATCTCGGGCAAATAGGGCCAAATCGGAGAAGGACTAACTCCTCCAGGATCATGGAGACCCAGACAGTCGAACGGCATCAGAATCTCGACTTCGAAAATGAGGCCGATTTTTGGCAAATTTAATGATGGTTACATCATGATTTTTGCCGAAAATCGTGAGGACACGAATGTCCTTTTTTCTGATGTCAATCGATTGGCAGGACTCTCCCGATCACAAAAAGGCATGCCACGCCCCGATCGGCCCATAAATAGTCGAGATATAGCGTACAGAAAAAAACAGTATTTGCACGATGTGCAAATTCCAATCTTTGGAAGACTATATCTCGGGCAAATAGAGTCAGATCGGCGAAGGACCTAGTCTTCCAGGATCGCGGGGATCCAGACTGTCGATCGGCATCAAAATCTCGACCTCGAAAATGAGGCCGATTTTTGGCAATTTTAATGATGGTTACATCATGATTTTTGCCGAAAATCGTGAGGACACGAATGTCCTTTTTTCTGATGTCAATCGATTGGCAGGACTCTCCCGATCACAAAAAGGCATGCCACGCCCCGATCGGCCCATAAATAGTCGAGATATAGCCAAAGAAAAAATGACAATTAAGGCCGACGAGAAGAGCGAAAACAGAAATTTCAATCGAAGTACCAGGCGAACATAAATCAGCAGAAAGCAACTTTAGCAAATGAAAAAAACTGGTGCATGCTTTTGGGGGCATGCAAATTTTTCAAAAAAATCCCAGCTACCTTCTGCTGATTTCTGTTCGCCTGGTATCCCAGGTCTGAAATTCTCGTTTTTGGCCATTTCAGCGGACGCAATTCGAGGGTTGTTGTTGTACCCGCAGCTCCTTTATTTGTGGACCGATCCCGGCGTGCCACGGCTTCCTGTGACCGGAACAAAATCCTTGATTTTATGGAGTCCTTATCAAGGATAAGGGATCAAGGATATCTCCTCTTGTCATACATATCTTGTTTTCTCCGTTATTTGGGGCCAGAACGGGACGTGCGATGGCTTCCTTCAATCGGAAAAATATCCTTGATCCTTGCATAAGGACTACAACATCCCCAAGGATCAAGGATATTTTCCCAGTCATAAATATTTCCGTTTCTTGTCTATTTGTGATTGCAAAATATCCTTGAAGAAGTCCTTTATGAAGGATCAAGGATATTTTTCCCAGATTTCCCAGATAGAAAAAACAAAGCATAAATTGTTGATAAAGTTTTTATTAAATTCAAGCAGAATAACAGATAGGACTCCATATTTTGTATTTTATTCATCCTGTATGAGACCTGATTCCTGATCCTCTTAACGTTTCCACCTATTACAGTTCCGCAAGCAGATGGACGATGCTCTCGTCGACACCCACGATGATTACTTCCTACTGCGCTGGCTGAGAGGTGAGTTTGCCCAAGAGAATCCTTGTTAGAGATGCTTGCTTACCATCCAAAACTCTCTCCTGAACAGCTCGCAAATGGAACCTGGAGGCAGCAGAGAAAATGCTGAGAGCTGTAAGCACAAAAATATGGCTTTCTTACTTCAATTCGATGGTTATAATTATAATTACTATTACTTACATCTGTGCAGAGCCTGAAGACGCGGGCCATGTGGAATGTGGACAACATCGACAAGTGGGATCCTCCCAAGGCACTGAAGGAGTATTTGCCGTATGGCCTGATAGGCTACGACAACGAAGGATCTCCATGTAGGTGCCTGTTTTTAATCTATGTAAAGCTAGCTGAAGCTGAGGCCTCTCGCTTTCTCCTTTCAGTGCTGGTTTGTCCCTTTTACAACTTTGACATCTGGGGCATGATGCACTGCGTCACACGCTTCGAGTTCCAAAAGTATCTGGTTCTGCTCATCGAACGATTCATGAAGACCGCCTATGAGCAGAGCCTGGATCACGGCTGGAAGGCCCGTCAGCTGGTGGTGTTCTTCGACATGCAGGACGTGAATCTGAAGCAATATGCCTGGCGTCCGGCGGCGGAGTGTGTCATCTCCTCGGTGAAGCAGTACGAGGCCAACTTCCCGGAGCTGCTCAAGATGTGCTACATCATCAATGCGCCGAAGCTCTTTTCCGTGGCCTTCAACATAGTGAAAAAGTTCCTGGACGAGAACACCACCAGCAAGATCGTCATCTACAAGTCGGGCGTGGACAAGTGGCAGCAGCAGCTCTTCTCGCACGTGAATCCCAAAGTGTTCCCCAAGGCGTGGGGCGGCGAACTGGTCGACAAACTGGGAGACCCGCAGTGCAAGTCGATGATGGTCTGGGGCGGCAAGCTGCCCGAGGATCTCTTCATCGACCAGAACAGCCAGCAGAGTGACAAGGACTTCACCGACACGCAGGTGCCCAAGGGGGACAAGCTGAAGCTGCACTTCAAAGTCAATCTGGAAGAACAAAAGATACTTTCTTGGGAATTCCGGACCATCGACTACGACATCAAGTTCGGCATCTACAGTGTGGACGAGAAGTCGGGCGAGAAGCGAAGCGAGGTGCCCTTGGGCACAGTCTACTCCAACGAAATGGACGAGATTGGCTACATCTCCACGCGACCCAACACCACCTGTGAGTAGCTGACTGTTCCTTGACCTGACAACCCCAAGGTTCTCTAACCCAGACCCTTCCTTCTTTTCTGTCCAGACACTGTTGTCTTTGACAACTCTGCCAGCTATCTGCGCGGCAAGAAGCTCCGCTACTGGGTCGACCTCGTCTCGGACGAGGAGGAGGGCATCACAGAGCTGACCAACCAAATGGACAACACACAGCTTGCGGCCCAGCAGTAGTTGGGCAGTCGGTCCGACCAGCAACTAAGCCAAATACAATGGGATCAGATAGATATACACACTATCCATATGTATACACACACATATGTATATATAGCAACAATAACTAACCTCGGGTGCATCAAAGTCACGAATCACTTGCTAGAGATCTCCTCCTGCCTCCCAGCTACCTCTCCTCTGGCAGTCGGGCGGATGGCAGCGTCTGGCGAAGCTGTAGAAAACCATGTGATACAATCATTAGTAACGAAGAAACACAACTGCGACTCACACTTACCACTTACAACAAACATATAGTTAGTACTTGATTATTTGATTACTTAGCCGCACTCTGTATTGTTTAAACGGACCGTCTTGGATGTCGGTAGGCAGCACAATAAACTGTAACCACAATATATATGCATCTCTTTTATTGGGAATCTGTCCCCCACCCCCTCCAAGGTGGGGCTCAAAACGGGGTTTACAAATAAAAAAAAAACACGATTGGCAACCTTTTCTCGATTGGTATCAACATTTCCGTTCGCTCGCAGGAATCTCCAGACATCAAGGACACCCTTGTGCCTTGTGCGTACGCAGATCTTCCTGGGAGCAGCCCGGGAAATAAATATTATTTTGCGATGTGTATAAACAGTTTCTCGTGCCACTTTACAAATATCAACTATAGTTTTAGGGGTAAATGTTTGTTTTGCCTGTATTGCAGAGTGCACGCGTAGTGCTTGAGTAGTGGTCGCACTTTCTGGGTATCAAAAAAAAACGTGTGTCGAATAAATAGATGTGCAGATGGGGGATCGATCGGGTTGGTCGCCGTTTCTGGTGCCTGCTCACTGCATGAGTGAGGAGGTGCGGCGCTTACGCCTTCATCACTGCGGGCCGCCGGGATTCGGACCAAGCTGTGGGTAGCCGCCAGGGCCAACCTGTCCTTGGGGCCCCACCTGCGGCTGCAGCTGCTGCATTGGCATCATGGGATTCGGACTGGAGCCGACCACGCCGATGCCAACGCCCACACCGACGCCGACACCCACTGGAGGTCCAATGGCCTGGTTGGGCGGCGGCTGGGGCATGTCCGTGGCCAGCTGCAGGTTGGTCAGCAGATCCGTGATTGCCGGGAAGAGCGAGCACTGGTTCTGCTGCGAATTGAACTCGGAAAAGCGGCGCAGGAGTGTGCTGGCCGCCGTCATCATGGGGGAGGGCACCTGCTCCCTGCGCTCGGCCATTTGCGTGAGGTTCATGGTGATGTCGTAGACGATGGGCAGCACCAGCGAGGGGCTGTCCTTCCAGTCCTTGCCGTTGAACGGGATCTTGGTGATCTGCAGGAAGAAGAGGATCTTCATCCTGCCCAACACCACGCAGGCGTTTCCGCTGGGCACAATGGGCACCGCCGACGGCGGCATTCGCATGCACATCTGCACCGTCCACTTGAGCTGATCCCCGCCAAACTCTGGCTTCAGCTCCAGTCGCATGATCTGCACGAAGTCCTTGAGCACTTGGGCGGGCAGATTCAGCAGCCGGCATATACTGTGCAGCGAGTTCGGACGATAGGGCGGCGCCGCCACTCGGGTGTCGAAGTACTGCTCTATCACCAGGAGATCGTCGGGACTCAGCTGGAATGTGGGCTTGTCGGGCGGCGGCGGCAGTTGGGTGATCTTCAGGTGCAGCGTCTGCATGTGCATCTGGTTGAGCATCACCTGGCATTGCAGTCCGTCCACCTTGAACAGCACCACTCCCGGCTCCGTGGAGTTGAGGGCCGTCAGGGACTCCTCGTTCTGGATGTTACGATGCAGCTGCCGGCGCATGTAGACGCAGCCGAGGAACCGCTCCAGCGGGCTCATGTCCGTCACATTGATATCCTTGTTCGGGTGAGGGCTGGGCCGGCACAGCGTCTCCAGGGCCTCGTGGGTGAGCAGAGTGGGCACGGCACCAGCCCAGGGGCGGTTAAGGGTGCCTCTCGATCCTCCACGATCGGGCCCACCTGTCACTACGCTGCCTCCAGTGCTCTTGTGCTCCGGACTCTGGCCGGGCCGTGGCGAGGGACGGGGCATGCTTGGGGATCCGGGCCATTGGTTGTTCGCCGGCGACATGGCTGTGAAGGGCGAGTCCTGGTGGCTCTGCATGTACAGCGTATTGGGACCGGGACTGTGCACCATGTGGGGACTCGGCTGCGGATTCAGTGGCGACGAAGGCATCAGTCCGCCCGGCGACGGGTGCGGCATATGCGGAGCCGGCGGCGAGGTTAAGTTAAAGTTTCCATGACTCTGCGCTGCCCCTCCTCCGCCCGCACTCGGATGGGGGCTGGCTGGCGTGTGAGGATTCGAGCTGGAGGGCGGAGTGTGCGGCGCCGGGAACCGCAGTCCACTGTCCCTCGGCGACTGGGGACCACGCATGCCAGCGCCCAGGAATGGCGACGAACCGCCTGCACTCACACCCGTCACACTGCTGGGCCCGCCATAGTTATCCTCCATGCCAATCGGTGACAGCGGATTGTCGTCTTCGTGGGGCGCTCGTCCCCGGTAGGCGGCCGACTCGTCCACGTACTTGGACAAGAACGCCTTCAGCCCCTGTATGGGCGTGAACTCCTCAATTACGTTCCGCTCGAAGCGACTGCTGGCTCCATCACGAATCGACACGAGACGGTTGGCCCGGAAGCGCAGCTCCAGGCAGTACACGGCCTGGTAGGTCAAACGCATGAGGCAGGGCGACTGGGCCAGCATGCAGAACGAGAGCACGGGCACCTGTGGGCGCTGCAGAGGAAAACACACCGAATGAGTGATGAATCAGTACAGTACAGAAATAAATGACGTGACTCACGGGAATCCCCAGGAAGGGCAGCACTGGGAGCTTGGCAATGGAGCTCATGGGGTTGTAGGTCTCGTGCAGGATTTGCGCGATCTGCGTGAGGCTGTGCTGCTGGTTCAGATGCTGCGCCAACTGGTCCCGCATCATCGAGTGGGCATTCACCGCAGACATGCCGCCCACGAAGGTCAGGCGGAAGCCATGCGACTGCACGGACCAGTAGATATTGCAGCTGACCTCCTTCTTCGGGCCATATCCCAGCAGAAGATTCATGTAGCTGTAGGACTTGACCACCAGCATGTCACACAGCGCGAGGCGTTCTAGAGGGGGAGAACAATAGGCGGTTACTCAAGGGAACCATCTGCGAACGATCTCTCCGACTACTCACTGTTCCTCAGCTGCTCCGCAAAGTCATAGACCAGCGTGTAGAGGTACACGATCTTGGACCAGTCGTTAAGCAGTTCCTCGACTGTCTTCGAGAAATCGTGATTGGCCTGCTCGTAGGTTAGGTAAACGGTGCGCCGGCTGCCCTGCTCCTTCGGATGGCAGCTCTGCAGCGGGGTGCTGTAGAAGACAAACTCCACCACCCAAATCCTTACTTGGCTGTTCTTGTTCGTCTGCGAGCGCACCGAAATCGAGAGTACACGCCGCATCAGATCGTCCCACACATGAGGCTCGATCCTGGGGAAAGCCGAGGAGCCGCTCGGCGGCTGAGGCTTGGTCTCGCCGGCAGCAGCACCAGCACCAGCAGAAGCAGCAGCACCCGCAGCAGTACCAGCAGCAGAAGCAGCTCCCTGCTGGGGCTGTTGGCCCGCAGCTGTGGCCGATTTGCCTGGCTGGGGCAGCGCCAGAATCTTCAGCACCAACGAGGTGGCATTTGCCTCCACCTGCAGGCCGCTGTGCGGAATATTGTGCTTGGACAGGGTTTGGGCCAGATTCATAAACGGTATCTTCTCATCGCACATGGCCACCACGTGCGCCAGTTCGGGTATGAAGTACGCGGGAAATATTGTCTTTTGCTGCTTGGCTGGGGGCGCTAGAATATCGCCAGTAGATTTGCGTTTGTGTGGAGACACCTCCGCTGCAAGGATATGGAAATGCTGTTAGTAAATCAAGGGCCGGTTGCAGTCCCTCTGGGGGTTGCAGCTGCTCACCATCCACCTCAGTGCCGGGCCCATGGGTGGCCACAAATGTATCGAACTCGATGAGACGCATCAGTTTGGTGAAGAATTTCGGGATATCCGATGGCGGCTGAGCCACCACGGACACCAGTTGCTTGGCAGAATCATCTATAACGTCGGCCTCATCCTTCTGGAAGGCCACAAAGCCCAAGTGGAATGTGTATTCCATTTCGTTTGCCATCGTTGACTTCTCCTTCAGCTGAACCACCTGTAAGAGCGAGAGGAGCGCGGCTTTTAGATGTGATTAAAGGCGCATGGACCTGGCTTACCAGAATAATATTGGGATGCCTGTGCAGCTTCACGTATATCTTGTGGCGGCCCTGCTGCAGCAGCTCCTGCTCGGGCTGGGTGAGGAAGGTCAGCGTATCGGTGGCCGTGGCCGGCAGATGCTGCAGCGTCTTCTCGCACCGACGGTGCGTGATCCAGTAGCGCAGCTCCGAGAGCAGCGACGGCAGCTTACTCCGATCACCGTTCAAGGCTTCCTGCATCTCGTCCGTGATCGGACAGTCCAAGTGCTTGGGCACGTGGCAGCGGAACATGCCCGTGTGCGTGTCGATGGTAATGTGGATTTGCTCCGCTCGCAGGCAGGGCGAGAGGACGGGCACAGTGAGAATGGCTGGCGTGCCCTGAAGGTTAACTAAAATGGAGATCAGATCAGGAATCAGGGATCAGGGTTGCTTCTTTCGCTGACGCGGAAACCCCAAACATTTACACTCACAATCAACATCCTTAAGGAAGGCCTGGAACTCCAGCTTCAGGTCACTCAGCCTGGACACGGATCGGATGTAGACCGTGTGCACAATCAGCCGCTCCATCGACAGATGCTCGGACCGGACAGCGCGATCGGCCACTTCCGCCGACTCCTTGGCTCCCAGCGAGGGCACATGAACCACGGCCAGCGGACGGCCAATCTCACTGGGATCCGACTGAACAGTGAGACGATAGCCCAGCTCCGATTTCAGGTCCCGCCAGTAGGAGACGGTCAACTTGACGCCTGGCACATACTCCTCCACGGTGATGTTGTTGTCGTCCAGACGCTCGTAGTTCAGGCGGAGCGTTTGGGTGTACAGCACCTCCAGCTGCAGCGACTGGCAGAAATAGTGCAGGCAATTGTATACCTCGCTCAGGGCATTGGGATTCTCCACCAGACGTGCTTGGATTAGCTGATGGATGTAGTTCACTTGCAGTGGATGGACAAGGGATTTGCCATCTACCAACAGGGGGGAAGAAGTTACAGAAACGAAAGGTAAACGAAACGGATTGAAGAGCCTACCTCCCGTCTCTTTGTCCTCCACGAGTACATCGATGTCCAGCAGACGCCAAGGAACATTCTGGCTGTCGCCCATAACCGTAAGGGCCACACTGAACTCGTGCTTCACCTCGAAGGTGACACGTCCGTTCTTGATTCGGAATTCCCGCATCTGCGGCAACAGTTTGCCCGTGACCAGGCGATGCTGAATCACCTGATTGAGGCGCAGCAGGGTCTGCTTCTTCTCTGCCGGCGTGATGGCATCCGCGGGCACAATCCGTTCGCGAATGCAGGTCGGCAAGCGGTTGTAGGTGCCAGTTGTGAGCACCTCAACGGCAGCGGGAATGTGAAAGTTGGGTAAGCGGGCGCGCACCAGCGTCTCCCGCGACATGCGGGCCAGCATGTCGGCCGTCTCCACGAACAGCATGTTCTGTTTGTCCAGGAAACTCATAATCTGCGACGATTTGTCCACTTTGGAGACCGAGTTGCCCCACTTGACCAGCGCATTGAGGCGGGTGAACAAGTGCCTTGTGCGGGCTGCATAATTGTAGATTTCAATCTTACGCTCCATATCAGTTTTTCTTGGTAGCCTGCATTCAAAACAATTCACTCTAAGCACCCATTTCACCTCTCGCATCCTTTTCCGTTTCAATACTTACAGTTCGGCCAGCACCGTCAATTCGTGGTAGGTGCGTTGGATGATGAAATCGATCAGCATCGACATGGACATGGTGTTGATGCGGGGTCCGCCCTCCTGGCCAGCTGGCAAGTAGCCACCAACGCCGGACATTTGCTCCAGGGGCAGCGGTGTCGGCGCCATGTTGTGCCTCTTGTTGCCCTGAATGTGTTTTTTTCTGGCTTTATTGGCCTTTGCAATATGTGTTTCCTATTGCTTTCAGTTCCAATTACTGTTATTCATATTTTTATGCACTTTTCCAATTGTTTGGGACACTTTTTAACAACTTTTCGCGAGAATTCAACAATTTTCGGCTTCTATTTAGTGTGACCGCGGCCTTATCGATGAAATATACCGTCCGACCCGCAGAAATATAACAAAATATACCGTCTCATTGTAAAAATATACCGTAAATATACTGACGAATTCAAGTTCTATATTCCTCGACTTGTATATTCCGTGGAATATTACTAGCTATCTAGATCTCTCAGCCCTGCTCATATAATTTTATCCAATTAATGAATCTAGTTTCTACTTAACTAGCTTATTTTAATTACTTGACTTTGATGTTTTTTGCCGCAATTTTGGTCCCTCAACAACAATATAGAGTCTCGTGAGATGAACAACCGTTCTTAGCCCACTAAAGCCCCCTCTATTTAAATAGTTAAACTACTTGAGGTATATGGCGGAATATATTACAGATTGTGAATTCTTCTTGTAGATTCATGCCATCTTTCCTCTGAACTTAAAAAAAAACCCACTTTATCTTTCACCTGAACTGCGCTAACATTATTCAACTTTCATTATTTTTGGTGGAAAATTTAAATACCCTTTTGGCTTATAATAGGTTAATCGTTCTCCGTCAAGTATTGGAAACCATATTGCTAAAATTTGATGTTCCGTCGAATATTATGAGCTATATAGAACATTTAGTAATGCCCACATAGTTTTATACGATTGATGAATCTATTTTCTACATGACTAGCTAATTTTAAGTTTTCATCTTTATTGCAGTGCTTATAAAATAAGGTTTAAGCAAAGGTGTGTGAGTTAAGTAGACATGGTGGCATTTAAATCAGTGTGACCTCGGACTTAGCGATAAGATATACCGTCTGACCCTCAGAAATATACCAATGAAAAATGGTAACTATCGATTGCACAACGTGTATCGATTACCTTAGGCGCAAAATCAAATTATTTAAACGCAAACTGAAAGAATATTAGAACAATTATTTTTATTAATTTAGGCAATTGTAAAATTAAAATGAATAATTAAGAGAAAAAAGGTAGATTCTGGTCAACAAATTGTTACCTGTAGTATTTATTATGATAGTATGTACAAGTTCTGCAGGTTAATAACTCTTCAATTCGCTGACATGGCCAATTATAGATGGGAAAGTTCATTGACCAAAGCAAGTTTTCCATTACCATCCAAGTGATGATTTCTGTTTTAGTTTTCCTCATGTTTTCCGCTGTTAAAAATAAAGAAAACAACAACATTTCCGCTTTTGTTTCTTTGAATTTTGACACGGTTGATGTTTCGCTTCCATTGCACTCTTCACTCGAGCTCCGGGCCGTCAATAAACAGCCACTGCCGCCACTTGAGGCACATGCCACGCACCCACCACCTCTCTACCTCTCCACCCCTCCGCACCCTCCTCAACCAGGCAGGCCCTTGCCAAGTGGCAGCCACCTACGGAATCGAATCGGTAGCCGCTTCACTTGCTCTTCAAAAGTTCAAATTTAGCAGCGCCGTGGACTTGGATTTGGATATGCAGTTTGGAGTTTGAACCTCCCCTACGTGAGTGTGCGCTCGTCGTCGCCTGTGCGCTTTGCTCTCCATGCATCCGCAACTCCCCTAATCCGAATCCGATTCGGAATGAGAATCAGAATCAGCAGAGAGTCGGTGCTAGTTCCCCCATCCGTCCAGCCGTCCAACCGTCCATCCGTCGGTTGTTGTCAGCCTCTGTATAAATAGAACTTTATGATCTTGCTGCACGCCGCGGCACGATCCAAACTTCAGCTGCAACTCTGCAGCAGCAGCAGCAACAGCAGCAGCTCTGATTCCTCGCACAGGAATTACACACATATCCGGCCTGGCAGGGGCAGCCGTGTCAGGTGCTGCCCCTCCAGTACGAAAGAGAGAGAGAGAGAGATCCATCCATCCAACCATTCATCCATCCGCCTTAACCCTTGAGACTTGTGCGAGTCAAAGGAATGGAATTCCTGTAAACAGGATGCTGCATTGAATTGGGAGAATTGGGTGATGAAGTCGCACGTTGCGATATAAGTTATAGCCATAGCCGCCTCGTCTCGTCTCGCCACTCGAGTAATCGCAAGAGATCTGAGATCTGAGGTCTCCACTCAAGTGGAGTCGAGTCGTTGGCTCGTGGCACAATTCCCGAATTTCCGAATTCCCGAATTCACAGATTTCTCAGATTATCGTTGAATTTATGGAACCGCAACATGATCATCAGGCTTCAATTAACAATCAATTATAAAATTATTCACAAAACAACAAACGAAGAAATTGTTGGGGAGAAAAATATATACCCGTGCGTGCATGCAGAAGATTTCCCTCTTTTCTTTCTTCATTTCGCCTGGCTGTTGAATTTCGCATTAACGCTGATTCCGCCTTATTTATTATCTGTGTAAATAATTGGAGAACCTCCCGTCCGTCTGGAATTTACGGATGTGGTTGTCGATTCTTCGATGTGGGAATGGGAAGGGAATCGGGATGGGAGTGGGAATGGGAATGGGGCTGAGAATGGTGGCCAAATACTTGTACTTGTACTTGTACTTGTACCCTGGTTGCATTTTACCTACGCAAAGAAACGATCCACCCAATGCGATGCGATGCCGCAGCAACAGCAACAGCAACAGAAACAGCAGCAGAGAAACAGTTAAAAATAAAGATCCAGGGGCACTTAATAAACGGAGCACAGACGGGAAGATGGAGCTGCCTTGCCGCATGGGAGATCGGACGGACGGGACGATGCAATTGCGCAGCAAGTGAGGAGAGAGTGGAGTGGAGTGGAGTAGAGTGGTGCCATAGCCAGAGCCAAAGCCACGGCCGGGTAGCGGTGGGAGGTGACGGTGGCCTGGCTGGAATCAGGACGAAAATAGATTTATGGCCGCCAGTCGACGTCGTCGTCGTCGTCGGTCTCCAGAATGGTCTCTCGCTCTGGGTGAGGCCTCGCCTGTCTCGGGGCTTAGTTCTTGTCTGATGGGGGCTGCTGATCAGATCTTCCCTGAGGTTGAATCTTGGATGGGGATGGAGATGGGGAGGGGGGTTCTATACTCGTGGTATGGGACACTTCCTTCCTTTGTCCCAGTCTCTGTTTCTCTTTCTCTCTCTTTCTCCGCCTGTCGCGGCCTTTCTTCTCTTATTAATTGCCGTGATTAAAGTCGACGCTGCTGCCACAAAGTGTCTTTAGCACATGTCACACATTGGTCTACCTCCCACCCCCCCATACCATCCCATCCCCCTACCCAGTGGCATTTCCTTGGTCCAAAGCTTTCTCTCTGATGCATGGCACTGGCCCATCTTGACCTTACCATTGCCATTCAAATTGCATTTCCATGTTGGCGCCAGACATCATCCATTCTCCTGCCTCCCCCGTTGTCTTTCCCTGCCACACCCTTGGTGTGCTGCTGCTGCCTCAGCTGCTGGGATTTCCTTTGTCTTTCGATCGGTGCGTGGGCTGCAACTTGTGAAGTGTGAAAATCCCAAAAGAAGTGCGAAAAAACGCACTGCAAAGGGGATGAGAATGGGGATGGGATGGTCTGATCTGTAAATCTTTTGTCCAACATCAAAAACCAATTTAAACCAGAACCAAAAGTCCCCGAAGCACACACATAAATCATATCGAATATAGAATATAGAAAATATACCAACCATAAATATATCCGAACCAATACCCAACCCCAACCCCAACCCAAGCCCCGACCCCTACCTCCCACCACCTGACGGGGCGACATTAAGTTCATTACGCCGGAAAAGCCGACAGCGAAAGAGAGACAGAGAGAGAGAGAGGGAGAGACAGAGACAGAGACAGAGAAGAGAAGAAGAGAGGCACAGAACAGGCGACAACACCTGTGTGGAATTCGTTTTCCTTCAAAGGCCAGCCAGGGGGAGGGATGGAATAACAGAATAAGAGAGCGAGAATGGCAGAGGGAGTGGTTAGGGGGTGGGTGGAATGGGGTACAGGTGAGCGGAATCTATTTTGGATGCCCGCCGAAAGCACAAACAAATGCCAAATTGCATTTCACTGCGTCACACGGAAAAAACAAGAGAGGAAAAGCCGAGGAGCCGGCAACAGCGTAAAAACTGCCCAACCACGAAGCCATAGAGAGAGAGAGAGAGAGAGAGCGAGAGAGATCAGCATGGGGGCTGCCGCCAAAGGGAAAGACACACACTCTATGAGTATTTTGACACTGGTTAGGAAGATAATTCTGCGCAGTGGTCCTGCTGCCTGCCCTGCACTTAAAAAAAAAAATAAAACAGTTTTTCCATTTTCAGCAATCAGTGGGAGAGGTGCCGTCCCGTGCCGGAGCCAGAGCCAGAGCCAGAGCCGTAGAGAGCAAAGAGAGCAGAGGAGAGGAGGCATAAGGAAAACATTACTCGTATTTTCGATTTATTTATAAACCGCACACCGCACACACTTGTTCCGATCTTCTCCGATCTCTCCTCTGCCGATCCGAGCGTCGTTCTCCCCGAGTTCTCTCTGCACTCCGACGATCCTCGGGTGGCGGCAGCGGCGGTGGCGGCGGCGGCGAACAGCTGCTGGCTGTCGTCCACGTCTCCCTCGGATCGTACGGCACACGATCACGATGTAAAAACTGTAAGTGGTGTTCCGTTGAAGATTCAGTTCTTCCTGGGATCTCGTTGCGTTGCGATCGCCTTTTTTTTTGGACAGCGGACTGCCAGTACCGTCTGCACCGTCTGTACCGTTTGTACCGTTTGTTCAACCGTTCGATAGCTTTGACACTTGGCGAGGATCATCGAGCTTCAGAGCATCGATCGATCAGCACCCTCCCACCAGAGCACCAGAACACCAGAGCACCCTCCATACCACACACCACACGCCGCCTCACACACACAAATCCGAGCGAACACTTGGCTTGTGATGAAATTTGAAATTCGTGAAAATCTCGAGAAGAACGAGAGGAACAGTGAAACGCGTGTCGCTATATAGTCGTATGTGAACACGGATTCCGATATCTGTGTCTGTGTGTAATATATTATTGATTTGGCATCGACATCTGAATCATCAGCCACCTATAACCACCGCCGACGAGAGACACCGAAAGACGAGGGACAAGAGACGAGACGAGAAGCAGAATCTGCTTCCCAGAGATCCCACCCGATCTATTCGAAAAAACTGCGTGTGGGGTGAGTTGGCAAAAAATTACGATTACTTTTTGGTAGAAAGAAAGTGAAAGCCCCTTCGAGGCAGGGGGCCTTCTTCTAATAGATGTGTAGCATTTTCCCCCGTGTTTTTTCTTTCTTTGTTTTTGCACCTTTTGGATTACACAATACCATTCGGCGAGAGAATGCATAACATAACTATAATTTTTCGCCAGGAAACAGAGACACCCCAAATCGAAGACAAAAATCTGTTTGGCAAATTGGGCCAAAAGATTCGCGTGAATGCAAAACAGTCAAAAGACTGGCAGTGCGCAGACCCCTTCCCACTGTCCATCCCATCCCATCCCATCCCATCCCAACCCATTCCGATCCTATACGATACGATACGATCTACCCATACGATACGAAACGACCACACTTGTTAAATTAATATTATTATTTCTTTTGATATTTTGACATTTACGTGAGAAATGTTTGCATTGGCAATGAGCTTCTATGGGGCTGCTTCGGGTTCGGCCTCTTGTGCCGCTAATTCTGCGGACGCGATCCGATGGGATGCTCTTCTTCTGAAAAATGAAGTCTCTTTCGCCCAGAAAGAAAGAAAAGCGAAGTGACAGCTTAGAACGGGGAAATGGGTGCCATTCTACAGAGATATGTGCATATAGGTATATGTGTCTGGTGATATCTGGTAATCATGCCATTGTCTAGAGGCTGCAAAGTGCGTTGTTCAAGACCGGGGGGAGAACTGCGTAGATCTTGGAACCACAACAACTAATTTGGTCGAAAGCTATACATATATGCAGGGGTGTACTATAAAATAGGGGGAAATATCGCAAATGATTTACAGGTGATTCTAGAGCTTCCTCCTTCGTCGCGATCGATCCTTTGTGTCCTTTCCTTGTTTATATCGCCGTAAACAATCCATCGAGAACTGCAGTTTGAGGCAACGATTGATGAGGGCCCGACGCCGCCAGCACCGCCGCCACCGCCTCTGGCATAAACATTCCCTGCCCCCTTGGTATTCCAATCCAAACAATTCGGTCGAAACGCAGCGGGATTGGAGGGGGAATGGGAATAAGAAGGGGAATGGGATCCTCGGATCGGTCCTCTGTGTGGCATTGACTCTTGAGGCAGTGCCAGAGAGACTGGCGCTGAGATTTGTTTATTATCCATTTGCATTTTCAAGTTTGAACTAAAATGTAAACTACAATATTCCCGAGCAACACAACGTCTCTCAACCCTTGTCCATCTGTGGTCCCTGTGGGCCCTAGGAAAGGTGTCTATTAATAGAGATCCATGGGAGAAGAGGAAGAGACGTGTACGTCGTACGGCCACCATCAGCATCAGCATCGCCATCAGCAGCGTTGTTAAGGCCACTGAGGCCACCTCCACCTCGTTGAACGCCTCTGCACCATTGTTGCAGTCCAGAATTTCTCTCTTTGGCTTTTGTGTACATTAACAGGACTTTGAACTTTCCTCCCATTGGCAATGAATGGACGGACACGGGGCTACAGACACGGCCACAGACAAAAAGACGGAAAGACGGACAGACGGACGGAGAGGCCATGCAGTGTGCGCCTCGATTTGCGCAGATCTCTTCTGCATCGGTGGGAATGGAAAAAACCATACGAAATGGAACACACGGTTGTTCTTCGGCATTGCCTGGGTCAATGTGTGTGGGGGGCGGAGGGGGGAGGTGCATTATGGTGACTCAATTGGAGTGCAAAGAACATCTTTGGGGATCCCATCATTGCAAGGAGTGTCCGTGTCCGTGTCCGTGCCCGGGCCTGTGCCCCCCGTGTACTTCCTGCTCGTGTCATCTGCGATTACCAATCTGCGATCTGCAATCGCTGCACGGTGCTGCCCGAGGAATTATTAATTAACGGCCTGTCACAGAAACATGCGACATTTCGTTTGCCTCAACATCAACGATTCTGACATCGAAAATATGGCACAGGCCACCAGACCACCAGACCACAGATCGCTTAGGGGGAGAGCAGAGACCAGAGACTAGAGACCAGAGACCAAAGACCGAAAGAAGGCAGCAGCACTTGTCAGCTGTTCCTCGGCGATTTCTTAAGAGGAATGTTCACGAACGTACAAGTTCTCCCCAATCACATATTCATATTTCTTGAGTGGCACACCGTTCGGTGTTCGATGGAATATCGAGGGTATAGAAAATGACGTGATTAGGTAGAATATTCTAAACACATATGTGCTATGTGCTGTGTGCTTTGTGTGTGTGAGTGTCGGTGGCAGGCAACCACCTGGGAAGAGTGTGGACGAGGAGAGGGATATATGAATAAATGGGCCGCAAATTGGCAAGACACAACTTATGGGATGTCTGGCCCGGCCCACGCACAACACCGCAGAGCACAACGCAACACCCCACCCCAGGGGGGGCACGTTGAAGGGGTTTTCCATGGAAACCACCTTCGCAGCGAGAATTCTGTTTAATTGCCGCCAACATTTTGATGTACTCCGCGGTGGCAAAAAAAGCAAAAATGAACGCGAGCGAATTGGCAGCTAAGAATGCTCAACAGGTTGCAAAAGTCTGGCGGGCTGGGGGTTTGGCAGATGTTTAGCCATAGAATCACCCACACCCACGCCCCACTACCTCAAATCACGCGGCCCGGGGCTGGGGCCTGGGGCCTGGGAGGGGGCCTGAGACGCGCGTTCTATAGAAAAAGCAAACAAAACGCCGCAAAAGCAGCAAAGCAACCGCTTTATTGCACATGACCTCGTCTTCAGAGCTCATTGAATGAATCGATGATTATTTAGACGATTAGTCGGTGGTGGCTGAAAGGAGAAAAGCTTTCGCCATGGATAAACAAATGATCAAGTGCTATGGGATGGATATACACAACGAATTGATGGCCTTTCCACGCAAAGATATCGAGGCGGAGATCTATGAGTATCTGGGTTATGACTACAGTGAACCCTGCCTTATAGATGGGAGCCCACCTGACGCTGTGTTGCGCCAATTACGTGCGAGATTAATCAATGCCACGACAACATGAACAAATTAAGCGCATTCATTTCGACATAAATTTATATCACATGCGAGTAGAGAAGAAGAGCCCCAGCCCCCTCCATTCGTATATATGAAACATACAAAGATGCAGAACTACAAAAACGTAGAGCCGTAGAACCCGTAGAGCCAACAAGTGCCAGCAGAATGCAATGCCGGCCATGCTCTGACGTTAATCATACGCCCCGTGTGCCAACCAACCCCATCTTCAGTGCCCATTCCCCCGATCCACCGATCCTCCGATCCCCATTCGCACGACGCTGATGCTGATGCTGATGATGATGATGATGATGCAGACGACTTTGGCTCACATCGTGGCCGTGTGGCCTCTCGGTCCACGTCCTTAATTATAAATTGATGAATCTTCAAATAAACAAACAAGAATTATGGCGCTTACCGGTACAGAGAGACAGAGAGAGAGGGCGATCCATGGCCCAAGGGGGTTTCTGATAGGAGGAGAGTGATGGATGCATCTGCCCGTGGTCGGTCTGTGGATGCCACACATTTATAATGTCTTTCCCATAGATTCCACGGATACATCTGCACAGACATAAGTATATATGTATTTGTATTTGTATTTGTTTGTAGCACTCACTCGCGTTGTCGTTGTCGTTGGTCAATTGGGTGGGAATGACGCATGTGGTTCGCATTTAGCAGGTTGTCTCGTCTCGTCTTAGCCAGTGCCATTTCGATTTCCACTGCCATTTCATCATAGAAATTCCCTCGTTTCTTTGCAGACACCATTTCATCGTCATGACGAAGGACCAGCAGGCCACTCCCATACCCGAGGAGCTGTACAATCTCACACAGCTGGCGGAGGTCACGCTGGCAGCGGGTCCCTTGATCACGGACGGCGAGGTTAAGCCCCACTTCTATGCCTGTTCGTCGGACGATGACTCCAATTACTACAGCCACAAGGTGTTCGATCGCAGGAAACTGCGGCGCTGCACCATCTCCGACTCGAACTCCTGCACCAGCAGCAGCAGCAGCAGCCACAGCAGCCACAGCCACCAATCCGGGGAGCCCCAGGAGCAGGAGCGGCACGATCATCAGGAGCAGGCCACGGAGGACGAGCACATCTGTCCCGAGTGCGGCAAGAAGTATTCCACATCCTCGAATCTGGCGCGCCATAGACAAACCCATAGGTAGGGCACGACAGAGAACCCAAAAGATCTCAAAAGAGAACCCAAACTAATCTTGAATCCTTTCGAAGGTCAATTATGGACAAGAAGGCACGCCATTGCCCCTTCTGCGAGAAGGTGTACGTGTCGATGCCCGCCTACTCGATGCACGTGCGCACCCACAGCCAGGGCTGCGAGTGCCACCACTGCGGCAAGTGCTTCTCCCGCCCCTGGCTGCTGCAGGGCCACATCCGCACCCACACCGGGGAGAAGCCCTTCAAGTGCAGCGTCTGCAGCAAGGCCTTTGCGGACAAGTCCAACCTTCGGGCCCACATCCAGACGCACTCGAACACCAAGCCGCACTCGTGCTCCCGCTGCGGCAAGGCCTTCGCCCTGAAATCGTATCTGTACAAGCACGAGGAGTCCTCCTGCATGAAGAACCGCAGCAGCGGCGGTGGCAGCGGCAGCGGCAGTGGCACAGGGCGACCCCCTGCATCGCCCAAGCGGCAGCAGGAGGGCGGCTCCAGCTGTGGCTCCAGTTCGGGCTCGACTTCGGGCTCCCCCTCGACGGTGACAACGACCGCCCCTCCGGACTCGGCCAAGTCGACGCTGGCCAATAAGCTGCTGCAGAAAGAGAAGGAGCGGCGGCAGGCGGCACTGGCATACCAGAGCTCTTCCTCCTCCTACCCGTTGGGCGACAACGAGCACTTCAAGCGGACCAATGTGATCCAGCCGACGGCTCTGGCCCATCCGAGTGTGCTCTACCAAACGATGCATCCGCTGCACTACCACTATCACGTACCCAACCCTCCGCCCCCCACAGAGGGCGGTGCGGCAGGCACCGGGGCACAGGAGCAGCCGGTCGACTTTTCGCCAAAGAACAACTTCACGCACTCGGCCAAGACAAGTCCCTTTGAACTCACGGGCAACTATGCGATGGTGGCATAGTCCCAGGGCAGGGACCACATACAGAATATATCCAAGCAAAAGACACCAGAGAGAACGAAAGAACTTCAGAATCGAGGATAGCAAAACCCCCACAAAGCACCCACCCTGCACCACCCAGAGTCCAAGTCCAAGTCCAAGGCCATTTTCTTACTGTAGTCAACGAATATGTGATAAAAAAACAAAAATGCAAAAGAGCTAAAGTACCATTTAGAGAGTAGATGATTCCAAAGAGAGAGCACTAGCTGATCCACGAGACAGATCACTCCAAAATAGAACGAGACAGAGCGAGAGAGAGAGAGAGAGCGCAAAGGAAGAGGAGCAGAGGAAGTTATACACACGATATAGATATCTAGACAGGGATCGATCCGATGGCCCCTCTAAGGCCGCGATCGTTTGATCTTCACTTAGTTGTAATGAGACTTCTTTAGAGACTTGCCAAGAACAACGACAAACCACCAATGTAACCAGTATTTTTTTGATAGCACATACAATACGATCGATCGATCGGTCGATCGGTCGATCGTTCGATCAGCATATATGTAGATCCAGAGATCGTCCCCGCTCACGCGATCGTCGACACCCACAGCAAAGCTAATTTTATACACACACACACACATTTCTTCTCACTTAGAATTATGATTTTACAAGATACAACATAGACACACACGCACACATAAACACTGAAAAGTATACATAGTTAACCTTATTAATCATTTCGCTTTAAGGCATTGAGGATGGGGCTTCCTGCTTCCCGCACGGAAGTCGGTCCAAAACGAGAGATATCTAGTCTTTATCTTTAAATTCGGCGCACATCTTGTGGGTCTCCTCCACATGTGTGCGGCACTTTATTTTAAGCACTCTTACGGCCGCATGTGGTGCAATAATTGACATAACTATAACACTAATTAGCCCCTGACACACACCCCTTCCCCTAGCTATACATCTATACATCTGAAGACCTATAGATCTATAGATCTATACACATATCGCATATTATTTTGTAGCACTTTACACATTACGAGTAGTTATCGTCGAGCATATTTAGAGGGACACGAGAAGCACACTGCATTTTCTATACTCAACCCAACTCCACCTACGACTCGAACCTACAGCTAATCGCACCAAAGATATCGTACATACATACACCTACTCTATAGAGTGCACCTGCATATACCTTGGTGCACACACATTATATATTCGTACTTAACATATACACCCTATCTATCGCATATACACGTATATCTAGATCTTAAAATTGTATTATAGATTTGCACATTTATTCGAATTAAACGAGAGATCCAACGATCCCTGAGAAATGAACACAACAAGAGTTTTTCTATGGATAAAGATATCCATCCTATAATTTGAACAATTTATTCAATATTTTACGATAGAACTTCAAAATGTAGTGGAATCCAAATTCTTGTGGTTGATTGCTGTTTAATGTTAACATTTTATTAAATTTTTAACGAAACATGAAGATTTGGAATACAATTAGTGTGTGGACTGTGGGCTGCGGATCGAAACACTCGATCCAAGTGTATGGTCGTGTGTATGCCACCACACCCCAGTGTTAATAACTATGCGGCTGCCAAGCCTTCAAAAACAATAACAAATAATTAAAAATTTGGTTCCCAAAGGTGCTTAGATGTCAGACCATATGGATTTTGAAGAATCCATTAAGGTGGGTCTCTGAATGGGGCCGCCGCAGCGAACCACCAGATCCTCGAACGTCTTGTTGTGTAGGAAGCAGACCAGAATGGCAGTCATGTTGTCGCCTCCAACCTCGGTAATGTTGAAGTCGGTGGCCAGGCAGCTGTTCAGAAGCTCCTCGCAAATGCACTCCGGGGTCATGCCCGCGGCGAGGCGCTTTCGCACAAAGTCACACACCTCCTGATTGGACATCACATCCCAGATGCCATCGCAGGCGAGGACCACGAACTCCCAGTCCTCTGTGAGGTCGACCACCTCCACATCGGGATAGGCGGTGACGATCTGCTGCTCCGGTGGCATGTACATGTTACGCTTGTACATGCAGTCGCCAAAGGCCCGAGAGAGGGCCAGAATGCCATTGACGCGATTGAGCTCGATAAAACCACCGCCGGCTAGGATGCGGCTAGTCTCCAAATCGTGTTGTGGCTTGTGGTCCCAGGAAAGGGCGTGAACCTTGCCCCTAATGCTGGCAATGGCCCGCGAGTCCCCAGCATTGGCACAGTAGAGACGCTGCTCCTTGATCAGTACTACCACAGCGGTTGAGCCCGCTGTCTGCTGCTGCCAGGATCCATTCTGCATGATCTCTTTGTCAAGGTCCAGGAACCCGCGCCTCAAAGCCAGCTCCACGTCGTTGTCAAAGTACTCCCGTCGCTTGGTAATGAACTGGTGCAGATGAAGACTTACATATTTGGCCACTGAAGCACCGCCATGTCCATCGTACACCCCGAAGAAGGACGCTGTGGGGTCCTGTGGCAGCGAGAGGATGATGGTGTCGGCGTCCTCCATTTCAGTGCGCCAGCCCTGCATGCTGCTGGATCCCACGCGGAAGAGACTGTTCTCGTACTCGGCCGAGTTCTTGGTGGTCACCGGCTGCGACAGTGTCTGCCCCATTATGTACTTCAGAAAGGGACAAGCCATTACACATCCCGGACTTTCTGTACTACGATGGATTCTATACTCACTTGCTGCTATCCTTTGTTCTGACTCGAAAATGTTTAACCAAAGTAGAGATGTTTTATCGGTGTACTTTTTGGGACTGCTATACAAATGGGTCTGGTCTGGTCTGGTCTGGTCTGTAGTATTTACCTGACTGAATCGGCAGGCGAGGCATACTATTCAAAGGGAATGAAAGAAATCAAAGCTATGGCTTCTATGTTCAATAATATTTTTTGGTTTTTTCAAATGCTCAAGTAAGGGTTTTGAACTCGAAAAAATCGGCACCTAAGGCGAACCGAATGATTGTGGAGAAATATGGTGAGGTCAAGATTTTTTGGAGTGACTCAATCGAAATGAAGCTAAACGTTGTGAGTTGCAGCTACATACGTCTGCGACTCTTTTTTTAATACCCAATACTCAGTCAGCGCGGCTCCCCTCCGCCTGAGAGAGCACACACTGCACGACGAAGAGTGTATGCGAGAAAGGGAATGAGTGAGCGCGTGGAAGGCCTTGAGTAGATACTGCAAATTAATTTGTTCCTTCTGGATATAGTAATAATCCGATCTTATCCAGATTTCTTAATCTGTCAGATATGGTCATTCTCTATGATTCTGCATTTTTAGTTTTTCCGTATTTTTAAAATGTTGGATGCCACTGAATACACTTGTAACATTGCGATATCACAAAAATTAGAGACAAGGCATTTTCCAGGCGGAATCCGCAAGCTGATCAAAAAGATGGGAGGAATTGATGACTAACGATGGAACACATTTATGTACTTGAAAGAATAAATGCATAACCATTTTTCGAAGACATATCTCATGTCCACTCCTCGACCGATTTGTATGAATTTTTCTTATATTTAGTAGGTATGGGATAAGGTTTTTAACTAATTTTGCTCTTCCTATCACGATTTTTGGGCCGTCGAACGAATAAAGCAAGAAACATGCGAAATATTACAGCAGAAAGAACAGATTCACGAATCCAACAAGATAACGAAAATGTGCGTGTGAGCATGTCGCAATTGGGTGAATCTCAGTCACAAAAGGCACGAGATAAACGAAATCAACAAACAAAGACTAAAACAGACACAACGCTTATCTTCTTCGTCTCGCATTCAAGTCAGAACCAGACATTGAATATGTCGCTCATGCAGCTACTTATAATTGAGACAAGATTATTGATTCTTGCTCATCGGCACGGATCCAGATTCGACCCTGTTCCTGAAGTTCATTCGCTCATTCAATTCATGATTCCAAACAACATCTTTCGCAGCAACTGAAATAGTTCTCAGTACTGCGGCAAATGGTTTGCTAGTATATTATATAGTCGTTCTACACATATACACCATATCGCATATAGATTTGGACAGAGATCCAACGATCCCTGAGAAATGAACACAAAAAGTGTTTCAAAATGTAGTGGAACTCGAATTCTTGAGGATGATAGTTGATTGCTGGTTAATTTTAACATTTTATTAAATTTTTAACGAAACACCTGACAAATTTGGAATAAAATAAATGTGTGGACTGTGGGCTGTGGGCTGCGGATCGAAATACTCGATCTGCTATCGTGCGTATCACGTGTGTATGTCACCACACCCTAGTGTTAATAACTGTGCGGCTACCAAACCTCCAAAAACAATAACAAATAATTAATAATTCCTAATTTGGCGCCCAAAGGTGCTTAGATGTCATCCAATATGGATTTTGGAGAGTCCATTACGGTGGGGCTCTGATTGGTGCCGCCGCAGCGAACCACCAGATCCTCGAACGTCTTGTTGTGTAGGAAGCAGACCAGAATGGCAGTCATGTTGTCGCCTCCAACCTCGGTAATGTTGAAGTCGGTGGCCAGGCAGCTGTTCAGAAGCTCCTCGCAAATGCACTCCGGGGTCATGCCCGCGGCGAGGCGCTTTCGCACAAAGTCACACACCTCCTGATTGGACATCACATCCCAGATGCCATCGCAGGCGAGGACCACGAACTCCCAGTCCTCTGTGAGGTCGGCCACCTCCACATCGGGATAGGCGGTGACGATCTGCTGCTCCGGTGGCATGTGTATGTTCCGCTTGTACATGCAGTCGCCAAAGGCCCGAGAGAGGGCCAGAGTGCCATTGACGCGATTGAACTCGATGAAACCACCGCCGGCCAGGATGCGGCTTCTCTCCTCTTCGTTTTGTGGCTTGTGGTCCCAGGAAAGGGCGCGAACCTTGCCCCCAATGCTGGCAATGGCCCGCGAGTCCCCAGCATTGGCACAGTAGAGACGCTGCTCCTTGATCAGCACCACCACGGCAGTGGAGCCGGCTATCTGCTGCTGCCAGGATCCATTCTGTATGATCTCCTTGTCAAAATCAAGGAACCCACTCTTCAAGGCCCCCACCACGGCGTTGTCAAAGTACTCTCGTCGCTTGGTAATGAACTGGTGCAGATGAAGTCCGGCAAATTTGGCCACTGCAGCACCTCCATGTCCATCGTATACCCCGAAGAAGGAGGCAGTGGGGTCCTCCGGCAGCGAGAGGATGATGGTGTCGGCGTCCTCCATTTCGGTGCGCCAGCCCTGCATGCTGCTGGATCCCACGCGGAAGACACTGTTCTCGCAATCAACCGTGTTCTTGGTGGTCACCGGCTTCGACAGTGTCTGCCCCATTATGTACTTCAGAAAGGAAGAAGCCATTACACAACCCGGAGCATCATTTGCGATCTCTGCTACAATGGATTCTATACTCACTGGTTTTCTAGTGTTAGTTGTCCTTTGTTCTGAGTCGAAAATCGTTAGCCAAAGAAAAGATTTGTTGTATTTTTTGACTGCGGTCTGTAGTATTTGTCAGACTGAATCGGCAGGCCAGGCATAATTTTCACAGGGCTATGGCTTCTAATGAAAAGCCTACTATGACCTCAGCCTCAGCATTAATTATTATTTAGAAGAAGAGTTTGGGCAGGACCTACCTTTGGAGAATCGAAGAATTCTTGGCTACTCAAAGTAGCTCCCTCTCTCTCTCTCCTTATGGGAATAAGTGAAGAAGTTGGACATCGAGGAATATATGTACTCTGAAAATGAAACAACAGACGTGCTATATAGCTAATACAATTTACGGAATTTAGGGGAAAAATACGAAGTGTTCGTATACAAAATTTTGTAAAGAGGACTTTCAATATTTGAGGATGCCTAAGGAAAAACTCCTCCCCTTTGTCCTTGGTTAATGCATTGGCTCTTGCTTTGACTTATCCCCCTTTTTCCCATTGAATAAAAAAGGCTTTCTAATTTTGTTTTGATAATTTTGTGTTTTGTATTTGTTTGTTATTTCTTTGGTTTCTTTTTTTGCTTTGTTTTTCTTTTCTTTTGTATTAATTTTTTTTTATATAAGTTTTTTCCCCTTTTTTTGATAGCGTTTGTTTTCATATACACAAATACATATACATATATATAGTATATATATATATATAGTATATATTTTGTTGATATACACTTATCGTGTATGTATGTATATATATTCTTGTTCATTTAATATATAGACATTGATTTGTAATTGGTTTTTGTTGCGGTTGCTTTTTGCTGTTGCTGTTGCTTTTTGCTCTTTGCTGTAGATTACTACACGTTGTTTATCCTTTTAGGCATATGTACGAGAGTATGTTATTTATCATAATTTGTTGTACGGCTATGCATCCGTATCTATGTTTGTGTGTTTGTGTGTGTGTGTATATCTGTGTCTGGGTCTATGTCCGTGTCTCCCTCTAGTGTGTCTCTGTGTGATGCTTAGATATAGGCATTTCTACATTCACAATTCTTAATTAAGTAATCCATTTCCTGGTTGTATATATTTCTCTTTAAAGTGTAAAGACACTAAATTTCACAATGTTCGATTTGTTTTTCTCTATTTCACTACAAAAAAGAGACAAGAGCCCCCTCCCACAGAAAACCCCTCGTGTGTGTATTTTTTGGGAGGGGAGGAGGGATATTTCCAAGCCCAGAATTAGCCGAAAATCAATTGGAGGGGAACTCGAATTCCCCAATCCATACCCATTCCCATTCCCATTCCCATACCCATACCCATAACCCCCCGGGGGACAAAAGTTTTGTTCGGTTAGTGGTTGTATCTTCTATGTTTTGAATGTTCTATGTGTTTTTTGTTTTTGTTTGTTTATTTGTGTCTTTGAGTATGTAAATAATTTACGAAAATGTCTGGTTTATATATATATATATATATATATCGATCGTATGTATACATATATAATATCTATATAGATATAGACGTATTATAAAATCTCTAAACAGCCATAAAAGTCAAAAGTTCTTATCATATCTATCAATTATCTAGACGCGTTTACACTTTACTTCCACTCTACTAAGTTTGACGACGACGACTCGTTTTAACTGGAGCTTACATCTGGAGTTTATTATCTCTATCTTTGAAATCGGAACTCGATTGTTATAGGTTTGCTTATCTGTTGGTTTGGGAAGGAGGGAACTATACATAAATACAAATGTTGCGGCTCATTGCTTCGATTTTTGTTTGGTTTGGTTTGGGTTTTCTTTGGTCTCGATACAATCATTCCTCTACGATTACTTGTATTCGACAAATTAGCTGGCCTTCTCTGATCCAAAGGTACGCATATCTGATTACGACACAGACACATATATATGCATATTCGTGTATATATATGTATATAGTATTTTGATTCGCATAAAACTAAACGCTAATATCGATAGCCTTATCAATTACAATGCTAAATGTATCGGTGTGCTTGGTTTTTGATATAAGTTTTTTGAATTTCATGTTCATTTCCGTTTTCCTTATGCCTAAAAAAGAGATGGACACCAAGCAAAAACATTCAGTACACATTCATAGGGATACGAGTAGAATACGAAAAACTTTGATTGAAGTACGATTAGAGTTGTGTTGTGGTTGAGTTGGAGTCGTGTGGAGGGAGGTTGGTGAATATTTCTTGAGTAGATGGTGATTTCTGGGTGAATTGTTGATCCACTATTGGTGTATTGTTGATGAAGTGTTGGTGATTCGTTGGTGAGTTTTCCGATTGGTTGGCAATACAACTTTCAAGTTCTGCCATCCATTCGTTGCAGATCAATCAATCGTATGCGCAGAATCTAGAACCATGACAAAATCAACGCTTCCTAATGTGATAAAGAGGTGTGTCCAGGAGCGTATGTACATATGTACGAATATGACTTGGTGCCCACGAAAAGGAAATCCTATATACTATTCATAATATCCATGAATGTATGTATGTTTGAGTGTGGGTTTAAAAGTGAGTGTTTCTGTGTGCGATCTTTGATTACCCGTCTTTGGTTTACTTTCGAATGCCGCCAAGCCATTGCTGCCCTCTACTCGCTATGGTATATGCTATACATATCCTGTCGTTTTATGAGTAGAGATCTACCACTAATCGATTTCGTATATAAAAATATTTAAATTCTTTTAATCTGAAACTGCGCAATCCAATGTCCAATCGCTACCATCGCTACAAGTACATCTATATATGCATCTTATGTATGTATGTATGTATATCGTAGCAAATCCCATAAAAGTGCTCTCTCTCTGATCGATCTATTAAAACATATACATGTAGTAGATATTGTTTCGATTACGTTTTGCATCACCTACGATGCAAGGAATCTTTGCAATCCAACTATTGCTATCCGCGTCCAACGTCCTATAACTTTTCTCGATTTCTGCCGTTTTTTGTTTCGAAATCAGCAAAAGGTACAATCATCATTTTAAATTCAATATCTTTACCGATTAGCCGTAATATATGTGTGTGTATATGTATATATATGCATGTATGCTTGTCTTGTATATGTCGTCTATGAGTATCATCTCAGCTCTAGCTGCTAGTTATCATATATCCGTGTATATATGTATGTATGTATATATAACGTATGTATGTATATTTTTTTTGTTTTTTTTTCGTTTTTTTCTGTTTTTAGGTAGGAAATATGCTAGTCTTATAAATTTCACACATCAACATTTTCGGTTATCGTTTACGATTTCGGTTTCGGTTTTCGGGGTCTCCTTTTCGTTTTGTTAGGAAATAATTTTGTATTTAATAAAATATATATGTGTATATACTATATATATCCATAGACTTATCCATTTGCTATATGTGTACGTGTATATGTACGTGTATTTGTTGAGTGTTGTGTTTTGTTGTGTCTGTTTATTAAAAAACATCTAATTTCAATCCGAACCAGAATATTTTTAAGAGAGTTTTTTGGAGAAAGTTCTTCAAGTGAAGGAAAACGAAGATTACATATATCATATATCATATCGTATTATATAATATCATCATACATGTATGTACGTATGTACATTATTACTGTATGTATATTACTGGTAGATTAAACCTAATTAAGAAGCTTACATATATATATCTTTAAAGCAGTATGCTATAAGGAGAAGGGCCCCTGCTATTCGATTCTGCTGCTGTCCTGAAGTGCAGCCAATCCAGCATTCGTTCAGTTCAGGTTCAGCGCTTGAACGAAACGAAACTCTAATTATGGACGGGTTATTATCAATCTTGTTTGTCAAAAACATCGTCGTACTCCGTCGTACAATTCGTAGCTGATAAATCTGTTTGTTCTTTGATTTCCAGTTCGGTTGTTCCTCTATCTTTAAGTTTAAGATTACTTTTATTGATTTCCTTTGTTCTCTGTGTTCTGGTAAATGCAAAACCAAAAATACGAGTACTATTACTTTGCAATAAAAGCTCATCAATTGTTGGTCAATCAAGCAACTTCGTGGGGCCATTGGGAGGTTGTTCTTCGGGGGGTGTTGGTGTGCGAAATCAATCTATATAATCTGCAGAAACCTGGTTGGTCTTTCAACTAAATCCTAAATCAGCTGAAGCTTTCGACTAAAACTAAACCTTAGCCTAAACCTAAATTGTTTGCACAATTGCTTTGTTTTGATTTTGGTTTGGGTTTTGTTGGTTGGTTGTTTTTGGGCTTTTGCTATCGATAGTATTGCACAATATTACGATTAATTGTTATTATGTTTTTGTTTTTTTTTGTTTTTGCTAAACATTAAGATTTACTCCATTTGTAATTTGGTGGGATATATGTTGTATTTGTGGTTCATCATTCAATCATTATCATCATCATCATCATCATTATCTTCTGGTGTTCTTCAAAAGAAAGCATGCAAAAAAGGACAAGAGGATAATTCGAGAAAATAAAAAATAAAACCAAAAACAGGGATTCCATAATTGCGTTATCGAATATCGGTTTATATATGTATTTTGTGGTAGGACATAGGTATTTATATAATTCTGATAATAGTAAGTAAATATTTATATATATATATTCATATGGTTGATGTTCCATTATGCACTATACATACATATGTACGCATGGGCCATTGTGGACCACAAAAAACATCAGGCAAAAGAAACGACACACAAACAAAGTACAAGTTAAGGATAAAAGTAAAAGTAAAGGTAAAGGTAAAAGTAAAATTAAATTTTAAGTGTAAGTGTAAAATGTTAAAATAGTCAGATAAAGGCAACTCATCCTATCAATCCAGATTATGATTACAAACACAAGTACATAAGAAATATTGTAGTAAACACCGTTAAGCATTAGCTTTAGCTTTATATATGTATACATATACATATATATGTGTATATATATATATATATCATATCGTAATCGTAATCGTATTCGTATCGTTATAGTTACACATCATTTTCTACTGCTATCTCTTCATGCTGTTTGTTTGTTTTTTCTGTTGCTGGAAATCGAAAGGACGACGAGTACAAATATTAAGGCTACACGTTAAAACATTTTCGCATTTCGCATTTCTATATAATATACGTATATTTAGTGTGTTTAGAGTGTTTTGTGGATGTGGGTATCCTTCTCTTCCTATATTCCTATATCGTTTGCTCTTTTACACGTCAAATTGCTCTCACAGTGGGCCACAAAAGTCTGCAGCTGTCTCGTGTACGAGTGTGAGTTTTTTGTTAATTTTAAATTGAATTTGTTTTTGTTTGTTTTTGTTTTTTTGTTTGTTGTTGTTTAAATGTAAATTTAATTTTGTTTTCGTTAATTTTAAATGTAATTTTGTTATAAATTTAATTTGTTTTGTTGTTTGTAAGTCTATTAACGTTTCGTTTTTGTTACATTTAAAGCGTTCTTGATTTGTTTTTTCTTTTGTTTTGTTTTATTTTAATTCGTTTTTCATTTTTTTGTTGCTGCTCCTAAAACATTGAGTAGAAAGTGAAAAGTTGTTCCATTACAGATGCAGATACATTATTTAATTGTAAGATATACACATATAATATGAACAATATATGAACGTTTCAAACACACACCGACAGGAAAAAGTGCAGGACGAAAAAACACAGAATCGAAAAAACTTTTCGCTCTCTCTCTGCGAATGGGGGATACAGCACAAGTGTTACGTTTACGTTTATTGTTACTTCTATTCCGTTAATATATAGGTATTTGTATTTATATTTATAGTTTGAATGGTCCATAAAATTTCTATAAAAAAAAACTCATCCTATCCCGTATCCGTATATCCGTATATCTATGGATGCTGCTTCGCTTCTGATCATTCGTTTTTCGGTTTTACAATTTCAAGTATTTTTAATTTGTAATTGTTTGGTTTTTGTGTTGGTTTTCTTCTCGTTTTATTGTTTATGACAATTGTTAGCTGCTTGTTTGCCGTTTATTGTTTATCGTTTATTGTTTTTATACACAAAATATATATATGCATTGTATATACCACATCTAGATCTATAGTATGTACTTATGTATTTGTATGTACTCGTATATATTCACAACACTAACGTTTTCTTAATTATCGCCGCTACACAATGCTAATTACTCGTAAATGTTCCTTCTTTCGTTTAATTATAAACTACAAAAAGTTCTCTCTGTGTTTTTTTTTTGTCTTGTTAAAAAGTTGGTTTAAAAAACGATTGGTTTGTTTTTGTTTATGTTTCTGCTTTTACTTTGTTTTGTTTTGTTGTTCTGTTAACGCTATTGAATCCTGCACACTAATTAGTTAACATATATTGATGCATATCGCTATATAGATATTTTTACGTTTGTTGTATTCATAATTTGTAGTTTAATTTCTAGACGATGACGACGACTGGCAAAACGCTCCTTTCCTCCTTTCCTCCATCTCCCTCCTACTATAACTCCTCCTCCTACATATATCTTTATCGTTATCTTTATCTTTATCAATTTCTTTGCTTTTTGTTAAAAACTACATCACAATAATTATATGCTAGATCCTTTCAATCGGAGTTTTACCTCTCTATCCCTCTAATCCCGAAAATGGTGCTGAACTAGAAGGGACGAAGGGTGGTTTTATGGGGGCTTGCGGGTTGCGGGCTGCGGTTAACTGTATCTTTTGTAACTGTATCTTCTGTATGTATCTTATATAGGAAGTGCCACCCTCGCTAAGGGAACGAAAAAAAATATATATATAAATTTGCACACGCAACGACACGTTTAAGTTTAGGTCTAACTACAAAATACTTTAGGAAACCTATTTAACAAGATTTTTAGGTGTACAATAGTTTATATATCATATACATATATCTATATCTATATAGTGTATAGTGTATAGGTTTTAGTGGGTGTATGCATGTATGGGTGTAAAGTAAGCCGGTTTTGTACACATCAAAATTGCGTGCTATATTTACACAAAGTTCTACCCAAACATACGGTTGATCCTCTGCCATTTTGCGGCAACAAAACCCAATTATTACTTGGGATTCAGGTTTTAAGTTTACGAAAGAAACATTCATTTTTCAAGAACAAATTAAAGAGCCTAAAAAGGTTAATCGATTATTGCTAGATTGCTTGTTGTTTTTTATTTGTTATTTGTTGTTTTTTGTTGTTTGGTTTTTGTACTTTAGTAAAACTTTTCCCATAAGTTCTTCCACTACATAATTTCAAAGGTCTTTGCTTGTAGGGTGTGGGGGTTTTGGGGCTGGGGCTGAGTGCAAAAAAAAAACATAGTTAAAAGAAGAACGAAACTCTTCTTCGGTTGCCGAAGCGTTAGATCGATAGTTCTGAATGTTACGTGCGGGTCTTTAAGACAGAAAGGCCAGACCAACCGAGTGGCGCTGCCGCATGACGCGCAACACGTATACAAATGCTGCTAATCTAATCAAGAATATGCATTACTGTATGCCTGCTAGCCAGATGTTTTCTTCTCTGCTTTTCAACAATATATAAAAAAAAAAAATCGGGGCTTAAAAACTAATAAGGGTTTTCGACATTCAATCCAAAGACCTGCTAAAAGCGCTCTGATGCGTCTGATGCTCAGTTCTTAAAATGTACAAAAAAAAAATTAAACTTCAATCCATGAAAGTTCTCTTTCGCGCTCTAGTGTTAGAGATACTCTTCTCGTATTTATATATCGATATATACAATTGTTCCTATAATTATTTGTGGGTTTAACTTAATTTAGAATCGTTATTTGTTAATCGTATTTTGTATTTTTGCATATTTGTTGCGGTTATTTCTATGAGTGTGTTTCACGAGTGTGTATAAAAAAAAATGTCGCATTCATTGCCATCCTTACTCCTGCTCCTGCTCCTGCTCCTGCTCCTACTCCTATACTTCCTTCTACTTCCTTCTACTTCCTTCTACTTCTATCAGCTAGGTTTATCTTCGATCCTAGGGTCTATTTAGTTATTCTTGCTTTGCTTTGTTGTTTGCTAGTAAGGTTTTTGCGGTATTTCTTATTTACTTGTTAATCTACAATTTTTTTGAATTATTTTCTTCTTGTTTGTGTTTGTTTTTTTTTCGTTCTTGTTGCTTGTTTGTGTAAAAGGCAAATTGCATTAAATTTATATTGTTTGTTTGTTGCTTTTTGTTGTTGTTGGTGTTGGTGTTAATGTTGCATTAGTGGCTGCTACTGCTACTGCTGCTGTTGCTTATTATTTTTTTGCTCTCGTCTCGTGTTCGCATTTCGTTTTTGAGGTACTTTCTAAGAGTCTAAGGAATTACTAAGCTTTTTGTTTGTTAGTGTCGCTGGCGTGCCATTAAATTGTTTGTTTGTTGTTGTTGTTGTTTGATATTGTAGTATTCATAATTATAGTATTACATATGCATATGTATATAATGTATGTATAATATATGTAGAGAATATTTTGATGTATCAATAAAATACAATACACAACACACATAGAGAATGAAACGCTTTCGTTTTGTAGAAGAGGAAAAAACAACAATCTGCATATACAGATAAAAACTACACACACACACATATACATATATATATGTCCGCATATATACCCATATATATACTATATATATATATAGAGAGAGAGAGAAGAAAGTGAAGCTATGGGCTCTACGCACGTCTTACACTTGCAAGCGTGTAAGACTGCTTCTCCGCTTTACATTTACAATTATGATATTATAGAACATAATACAACTGAATAATCGTAAGGGCTAGTCCAACGATGTGGAGTTTGCTGTATTCCAAATCCAAATCCTCTTCCAATTGAAACAAATATCTCTTTCATATCCAAAGAAAACGAATGAGCTGGCGACGAGACGATGCTCTCAATGCTTGCGGCGTGATGTTCTGCAAAATATGTTGAATGCCGCTGACGATGTTGATGCTGTTGCTGTTGCCGCTGCTGCGGCTGCTGCTGTTGTTATTGCTTCAGAAAAAGACGCTTCTGATGATGTGGCTGTGGCAGCAACTGAAGATGTGACTGAGGCTGCTGCTGATGCCTCTCCTGACGTGATAGGCTCCTCGCTACCCGCCTGCAGCATACTGCTGTTGTGCTGTATAATCGTCTGCTGCATCAGTAGCATAAACCACCAGCACTGTGTCAACTGTAGCTGCTGCTGCTGCTGCTGCTCCTGTTGCTGTTGCTGTAGCTCTTGGCTTGGGTCATCCACTCCTTTCTCAACCGAGGCCACAAACGATCTGCGAATGAATAAGGATACGAAAATTGAGTAAAGAACGTTCCCCTCCACGGTGCTCCGACAATCTCAATGGTTTGAACGCCTTTTAATTGTGCCGGCATTTTCGACTCACTCGAGCGCTGAATCATTCAAATGAGTTTTCTTGAGCTCAGATCGTGATGGTGGTGTTTCGCTGTGTGCTGGTGATGTCACATCTCCCTCTCTCTCTCTCGTTCTCGTGTCGTCTCGTCTCGCCTAACCCTCTGTTCGTTCGTGTCACCCACTTTCGTGGCTCCCTACTCAGCCCCATACCATATGTTGGTGGGCGCAAAGTGCGCCGCATGCTTGCCGGCGGCAGCTACCTGGGCAGGACTGAGTGGTCCGAATTGGCTGTACTGCGTGGGTATCTGGATGTGGGCCGGCAACGGATGCGACGGTATCACCTAAAAGTAGCAGGGAAGTCCCCCATTAGCATCCCTCGGCATCTATTTCGCCCCCAGCAGCAAAAGCCACTGGCACTCACCTGACGGCTGCTGCTGTTGTGCGCCGGTGGTGGGGCCACCACTGCTCTGTTGGCGTACGCGTAGCTGGGCGCCGCCTGCGACACAAACACCGTGGGACGGCGATAGATGTCGCCCTGCGCATAGATGTCCGTCTGCAGCATGGCCGCCGCTGCCGTGGACGAGGGCGAGCCGCCCAGCGGTGTCCCAGCCTGATGATGATGATGGCTGTGGCTGCTGTGGTGGTGATGCGGCGCAGCCGGCGGCTGGGAGGCCACACTGCCTGGCGGCGGCTGCGATGGCTGGCGGTACACCTGAGGTGCCCCCCAGGAGGGCGGTCCCACAGCGGCTGCCGCCGCGGCAGCTGCAGCTGCGGCCGCTGCAGTCGCAGCGCTAATCGACGATGAAGACGACGACGAACTGCTCTTCGAGTGGGCCAGGGGCGGCGCCACAGCGGGTGCCACATAGCTAATGGGCGCAGCCGAGGGCGCCTCTCGCTTCGGATGCGCCAGCGGCGGTGCAGCAGAGGAGGATGTGGGCGCCCACGAGGAGCGCTTCGTGTCCAACTGCTGCTGTTGCTGCTGCTGCTGTGGGACGTATTCCGGATAGAACTCAGCCGGTTCCTGCTTTGGCGGAATGTGCGGCAGACTGGCGGATGGCTGCGGCTGCTGCACTTGCACCTGCTGCTGCGGCTGGTAGTTGCACTCGCTTTGGGCCATCGCTAGGATGCGTTTCTTTTGCGATTGCCCCGGCTCGTACTTGATGTTCGGCTGCTGTTGCACTTGCTGCTGCTGCTGCTGTTGCTGCTGCTGTGGCTGCGGCTGATAGTGTGGCTGCTGCTGCTGTGGCGGCGGCTGGTGTTGTTGCTGTTGTTGTTGTTGTTGCTGCTGCTGCTGATGGTGATGCTTGGGGCTCCCTGCGGCAATGGCTGCCGCGGCTGCTGCGTGATGGCGTCGACGTGCGTCCTCCGGATCGTGTTCACCTACGGTTACGCATGGAATTACTAGCTGGACGTGCGATGACTTATGGCTGCGACTGAGATGCTGAGGCTGAGACGTAGAGACGGATAGGGGTAGGGGTAGGGGTAGGGGCACGGGTAGTGGGACAGGGGCAAGGAGAGCAGAGGCAGAGGCAGAAGAGGAGTGGGAGGAAGCAGCAGAGGATTGGGATTGGGACTGGGACTGGGACTGCGGCTGGGATTGACTATGATGGCTATGATGATGATGGTGGTGATGGTGGTGCAGATGCTGTGGCTGTGGCTGTTGCTGCTGTAGCGATGGCTGATGATTGGAAGTGGAAGCAGAATTGGAGGAGGATGATGTCGATGATTGATAGTGTGAATGCGGCGGCGGCGGCGGCGGCTGCTGTTGCTGCTGCTGCTGCGGCTGATGCTGTTGTTGTTGCTGCAGATGCTGCTGCTGCAGATGCTGAGGCTGCGGCAGAGTCAAAGGAGCTTGTGGCAGAGTCAACGGCTGTGGCTGTGGCTGAGGCTGAGGCTGGGGCTGGGGCTGAGGCAGAACGTGAAGCACAGGCAGTGGCTGTTGCTGTTGCGAGCATGAGGCGGCTGTGGCCATATCAAGGGCTGTCGCTGTCGCTGTGGCTGTTACTGCTGCTGCTGCGGCTGCTGCTGCACCAATCCCGAATCCCGCATTTCCATTTCCATTTCCACTTCCATTCGAATGCGGCTGATTATTATGATGGTGGTGGTGGTGGTGGCTGTTATGATGAGGATTGCTACTGTTGCTACTGTGGTGGCTACTGCTATTACTGCTATTACTACCCTTACTGCCGCTGCCGCTGCCACTGCCACTGCCACTGGCACTCCCACCGCTGCCACTGCTGCCGCTCCCCAATCTGTTCGACGAGGAGGCGGAGGAGCTTGTTGCAGTGGAGCCTGGTGGCATGTGGCCGGAGCTGGAGCTGATGTTATTTGCGCTGTGGCTGTGGTGGTTTTGGTGGCTGTGGTGGCTATGGTGGTTTTGTTGGTTGTTGTTCTGGGCATTACCATAATTGATCGATTGCTGCTGCTGCTGCTGCTGTTGCTGCTGCTGTTGCACGTTGCTCTGGTTGCTGCTCCTCTGGCAATGCAGGGGCACAGAGGATTGCTGCTGCTGCTGCTGCTGCATCAGACTGCTGCTCGTCTGGGACTGGGCATGCGCCCGCTGCTTCACTGGCGCCGCTGTTGTTGCCCCATTGTCCCCGCCCTCGTCCTCGCTGTCCGAAATGGTGATCACTGCCGTCGGTGAGGGCGTATCATGGATGGTGATCGTCGGCTGTTGCTTCACATGCGACTGCTGCTGCTGCTGTGGATGCGGATGTGGATGCGGATGCGGATGCTGTTGCTGCTGCTGCGGCTGGTGCTGCTGCTGCTGCGGATGTGGGGCGTGCGACGGCGGCTGCTGGTAGCCTCCATTCGCCTGACAATTGCTCACAATATGATGGCCGCCCGACGAGGCGCTATACGGCTGCTGCACATGCGCCACTGGGGCGCCATGATGGTGGTGCGATCCCCCCGAGCTGCTGGGAATATCTGCAAGAGAGGAACGGAGTCACAGGATGTTATTCCACCGGTTTTTGGTCGCTTAGGGGCTCTGCACTCACTGCTCGCCGAGGCTCCCCCACCGGATGAGGCCAGCACCGAGCCGCCCGCGCCGCTGCCGCCACTGCCGTAGTTGCCGCCGTAATTGCAGTTGTGATGCGTGTGGTACTGCGGCGACACGTGGGCCGTTCGCTGGTAGCGCTGCTGGTGCGGCGGCGAGCTCTCCTTCACGCGCTTCTTCACTGGCGACAGCTGCTGGTGCTCCTTCTTCTCATGACGCGGCACGCGATAAGAGTTGCCCTTGCTGCAGAGGAAACAGAAGAAGATGCTTAGGGGCACAATTTCTGGCGGAGATCTGGCGGGGAATACTCACGCTAAATGATGAGCCGGCGATTCCTTTTTGAGATCGTTGCGTGGCAAATTGAGATGATGCTTGGGATAGATCTCCTCCACGTTGAAGAGCGGCGTCGAGTCAACAATCAGCGAGTGGGCGGGCGCCTGCTGCGGCCACGAGGGCACCAGGGCCATCTGTCGCCCGGTCTGGGGCCAGGCCACACCACTCGCCTGCACGCGGTTCGTCAGCAGCATCCTCTGGCCCGAGGTGGGCTCCACCATCGACACTGGCACCGGCACGTTCACGTACTGCTGCGGCGGCACCTGCAGCGGCGGCTGCATGGTGGCACTGCCCACCACCACGTGCTTCGTGGGACTGGCCATCGCCTGGTACGACGGCGGACAGAGGATGTTCGACACCAACTGATGCTGGAAGCTGTCGGTACGCGCCTGCGGATACTGGCGCGCCACACTCCGGCCGTTGTAGATCTGGTAGAGGCCCTCGTAGGCCAGGGGCCGGCCGTCCCGCACGAGGCGCTGCACTTGGCTGGTCAGCTGGTTGTTGATCGTAAATGTCATGTTCTCGGTGCTGCTGGGCACGAAATTGGTGACCAACGTCGAAGCAGGTTGTACGCTGGACAAGAGCAGTGGAAAAGAGACAGGGAATCAATCAATCAGAGAGAGATGGAGATAGAGGTCTTCAGAGGCATGCGCTTACGTGTGGAAATCGCCGCGACGACACACTTCCATCATCTGGACAGAGGCCTTCACGTTGTTGCAATACACATAGTCGACGAGGTGCGTGAGGCGCGTGAACGAATGGTTGAGCGCCTCTGCGGGGGTGAGGCGTCGCTCCTGGTCGATCGTCAGCATGCGCTTGAGGAGATCTATGAACTCCCGCCGATCGGTTTTCTCGGCCAGCAGCTGGCCGCCCTCCAGGTCCGTGGGCACATTCACCTGCCCGATGTCGTCCAGGCAGTTGAAGATGTACTTCCTCGCCTCCTTGCTCTTGGTGTTGGTCTCCGCCTCGTGCTCCTCGGTGGTCTTGAGGCGCCAGAACGGGTACGTCGAGTCCACGTCGCGGTAGAAGAACTTCGAGGTCTTCGAGGCGCTGTTCAGCATGTGCTCCGTGGGCAGCCCCTGCGTCTGCGAGATGTACCTGATCTGGTCGAACTCCGAGCTGCCGGGGTACAGGGGCCAGCCCAGGAAGAGCTCGGCCACCACACAGCCCAGCGACCACATGTCGATGGCCTCGCAGAACGGCAGCCCCAGGATGATCTCCGGGGCGCGATAGTAGCGCGACTGCAGATACGTGTTGCACACAGTTTTGCTCACATGCGAGGCGCTCCCGAAGTCGATCACCTTCACGCGGTACGGCTGCCGCACGGGATCGACCAGCATTATGTTCTCGGGCTTCAGATCGGCATGAATCAGACCCAATTGCTTGAGCTTCAACAGGGCCGTCAGTACCTGCGAACGGGGGCAAGGGAGAGCGCATGGTCAATGACTGATTTCCGATTGATTTCGTTTGCCTTACCTGCTCCAAAATGGGTCTTATGTACTTCAAAGGCAGCGGCGAGAACTTGTTCTGCTTGAGGAAGTCGTACAGGTTCTGCTCGAGCATCTCGAACACCAGACACGTGTGGTTCTTGTGCTGGAAGCACTCGAAGGCACGCACAAAGTTGAACTCGTCGGCATTCTCCTGGCTCAGACGCGACAGAATGGAGACCTCGATCTGTCCCTGGCGGGCGTACGACGGATGGTTCTTCAGGATCTTGATAGCGACGATCTCGGAGGTGCCACGCTTCCAGCATTTGACCACCTGACCGAAGGTGCCACGTCCCAAGAACTCGAGGACCTGCAACGAACGATAAGTGATTAGGGCACGCTCTCTCTCCCCTCCAGGATCTTCCAGGAAACTTACCTCATACTCCGCCGAAAGCGAATACAGGACCTCGTGCTGCACCAACTGATAGTCGCCGTCGGCGCCGCTGCTCGACCTCTTGCTGGGGGGCTGCGTATTGGCATGGCCCCCCGATGTGGCAACCTTTGTGTGCGCCGTCTTGAGGCTGTTGCTGTGGTGTGGCACCTGCTGCTGCTGCTGCTGATCCTGCTGCTGCTGTTGCACTGCTGTCGGGCCGTGGCTGATGTTGTACGAGTCCACGCAGCCGCAATCGCAATCTGAAATGGCAGGGGACACACCAAGAAATGAGTTTCGGGAATGCCATCGAATGCCGGACACGATCCTACCTCTCCGCAAGAACCTTCTAAGCAGAAAGGATATCATTTTGTCTTTTCGAATTTACTTCCCGTTCTATGATTTTGTAAAATTTTCGATTTGTTTCTGACTTTGTGAAAACTCTCCTGATTTTTCAGGCAATTTCTGCACCTGGCAGTAGTCTCAAAGCAACTGAGAGCCACATTCCCATTCCCATTCCCATTCCCAGACATAGGCGTATATCGAATATATCGAATATATATATACGTTTATTCCTATATAATGCACTCGCACTCAACGGACATCGGACAACATTCGCATTCGCGACTTGTCAACGCGCAACAAAGAAAGAGGAAGCCGCAGCCATTTAATGGGGTGATTGGGGCGGCGGGGTGGGCGGGGTGGTCCTCCCCCACCCATTGCTTTGGCGCTGAGTGGCAATGAGGAAGGATCCCCGCGGATCCCCTGTTTATTTACCCTTGACAAAGAGGCGGAGATGGCCAATGATGGGCGGAGTCCAGCCGGACCCGTGGCTCTCTCCGTAAATCGAAATCTTTACGAGTCGGTACATTATTTTTGGTTTTTTCGTTTTTTCGCTTTTTCGTTATCGTACTGCTTTTTCAAAATTTACTTTCGAATTGAAACGATAGATGTCTACTTTCCAAGGGGTAGCAGAATATTTGTTGAAGGAAAATTCGACGGGTTCTTCGACTGGGGAAAGGGTTTCCTTGTGGGGGAACACGAAGCCCCCCTTGAGGGGCAATGGTGGAAACTTTTCTTCGGGGGTGTTTCCCGTTCAAATATTCATCGACTCTTTTTGAATATTTGAAAAGCTGCGAAGAACATTCCAAAGGGCGTACGAATACGCTGATTACAAAGGAGTTCTCTTCGAACTTTGAACTGCACGACGGGGAGGAGGCCAGGAGTCCCTAAGTCCCTGAGAGGGTTTCCACAACACCCATTCATTGGGGATATTTCTGTCATATTTCCGGCTATTCATTCAGTCATTCGGACATTAAATTATTCATTCATGTGGTGATGGAAATGGCTAAATTTAGAATCGGTTAACTAGCCCCATTCCCAAGGCAACCACTCACCGCTGCCTCCCCGCCACCCCCCCGGCCACACTCGATCCATCCTTTTGCTTGACCGACTTCCAGGATTCGCATAACTTAATTAATTTGCGTCAAAGGACATTTGATACGAAGGCAAAAGGCATTAAAATAGCCCCCTACACAGCCCCCACACAGCCCCCACACACAATGGCTGAGGTCTGTGCGGTTTCTGCACAAGGAGCGCACACGGGGGAGGGTAAGGGGGAGAGGTGGGGAAACACGTAGGGAAATAGGAGAACCACACACACACACACAGGCAGGGAGGGAGGGTAGGGGCACCTATTGCGAGAGGCCCAGGGCTGGCCACCGTTGGGTTCCGTTGGGCAGAGGAGGGAGCCCACGCACCGATGTCGGCCAATTACAGGATATACTATATGCTGTATAAACTATATGCCACACCATAAAGAGGACAACGGACTGGATTGGTTCGCGTGGGCGTAGTGCGGGGGAAAACCCAGAGCTGAAAGGCAATCAAAACTAAAATTAAGGACACACGCGATGCGATGTTGGAGGCAGTAACAGGAGTAGGAGGAGCAGGCTGAATAGCAGGGGAGCAGGGGGGCTGGGGGGGACGGAGGAGCGACGCTGGACTTTGGCTCGACTGCGAGGGACGACATTTGATGTGCTTGGTGGAGGTTTATGGCAGGAAAGGAGACCACCAGGAGCAGGCAGGAGGTGGGCACGGACAGTAAATGAAATGAAAAACTAAATGCAATAAATTATGCAAAATGTGCGGTGGAAAATGTTAGAGGGGGGAGGGGGGGAAAGCGAGGAAAATCGAAACTGAAACACAAATTGAAAGGCGACTAGCGAGTGGCGAGTGGCGACTGTAGATGTGGATGTGGAGGTCATACCTGACGGCAAAGTCAACGCGAAGGTCAAACCAGAGTTCGGGGAGAAGGTCACACAGAGTTCGAAAGGGGGAGGGAGTGTAAGAACGAGAGAGAGAGAGAGCGAAAGCCTGCTGCAAGGTCATCCAATCATCCGCCCAATCGGCAGCACCACACTTTATGGGGCAGCATCCTCGCATCCGGGCAAGGACTTCTTGCACAACGACGCATCACGTGGCACAGCTGCTGCAGCTGAAGGAGCCCTTCGCCCTTCCGCCTGCCACTGCCTCGTGCCTCGTGCCTCTGCTGCAGCAACAAGTTACATGAATGCCACACACAGCACAAAAGTTTGGCATAATTATTATCCCGCCTGCCGACTGCCGCCTGCCGCCTCCCGCCACGTTGCCGTTACGCTGCGCACGTTGCACAACACTGCAATGGGGCATGTGGCACGGGGGCACGGGGACACGGGGCCACAATAGAGAAGCCAATTTCGTTTACACAAATCTCAGCCACAGAGCCACAGCCACAGCCACAGCGGAGTGCTGCTGCTGCTGCGGCGCCCAACAAAGCTGCAACGTGACGCAGTTTTTAGCTAACAAAATGAATCCGTATTCGAATTCAAATCTGCCGCTGGCTCTGCACTCCGCCGCTCCGGCGTTGCATAAAAGATTACCGTAACTGTAAATGGAAACGCACGAGGCGGCGCCTGCTCTCGAACGATTGCCCCTTGCGGCACGAGGCGTTGGATTAAAGTCCCGATCAGGGAATTCCCAGAAATTATTTTCCATTCAATACATTCGACCAGCACGTGGAGGCTCTCGGGGGATCCAGTGGAGTGCCCTTAACCTATCGAGATCTTAAAAGTTTCCCAACAAAAGGGGACCCCAGAAATGTAGGCTCCTTGAGAGATAGAACCCATGCACATTCCAGGAAATATCTTGGAGATATCCCACATCCCATGGATCGTAATGCATGGATTTCCCAAGAACTTCTGCTGGAAAAGCTTTCCAGGAAAACCATGGAACGATGTAGGTGCTATAACCCCTTTGGGGTCTCTCTCTATCCCTCCCACTCGCACACGTGGTCTTTGCTATCGCCCTGTTATCGCTAAGACCCCCTCGTGTTATCGGTTAAATGGTCGATCGCAAAACAAATTCACTGGGGAATTGCGGGGTCTTACGAGGGGAGGAGAGCAGAGAGCAGAGCTGATAAATGTTGGAAGGGCGGGCGGCACCCCTGTGCTGGATCGGGGCTCCGCCGCACAATGGCTTGGCGTTCACAGATTGTTTGCCGTACGGGTAATTGCAGTAATCATATTGCAACAATTGCTGTATCAAGCTATGGCTATGGCTATGCGGATTGAAGGCAATTAAAGCCCAATCCCAGTGCACACGATCCCCCCCTCCCCCTCCCCCCGTTGTGGCGCCCTCTTCCTCTGGTGCCACGTGTTTGTGGTCATTACTCAATTTTCGATTACGAAACAGAGAACCGAGAACAGAAAACAGAGACGATATTGTGGGATATTAACGATGGTTAGGGATGTAAATGATATCGTAGTAGCTCTGAATATCTTCTGATGGTCGCTTGGAGGCTTTCTTAGGGTAGTACTCCCCGGTACCCCCCCTGTGCCACTGTACATCCCATTGATGGTTAACCGAGGCCCCTCCCAAAATATTTCCATAACCAAAAATGCAAATTTGTAGCTCTTTTCTTTTCTTTCCTGTTTCTTTTTTTTACCACAAACCAAAAAACTGCAGTTTAAACCCCACGGAACGGAACAACGGAAGTGGGAACAAAGCCAACAACAAAAACAACAAATTATGTTTTTGTTCAAAAGAGAGACTCGAAAAAATACCAAATACTTGTACATTTTCTCTTTTTTTATTATTATTTTCAAAACGGAAGCGGAAAGGCGCTAAATGAAAAAAGCAAAGAAAAACAAGGTACAAAAAAAATAAAACAAATTACAATAAGTGAATAGATAGCATGGGAAAGAGAGAGAGGGGAAGAGCGAGGGCATGGAGAGAAGTAAAGGGAGCAAGAGAGAGAGAGAGTAGCCAGAGGGACGGAGAGGAGTATGATGATGGGATAAAAGGCGGGAGAGCCGGAGCGGTAGATACCGATATACCGATACACCGGTAGAGAGTGTGTTCGAGAGCATACCATACAAAATCAACAGGTTAGTTGGGTTCGTGTATTCGATTCAACCTGAAGTCCGGGGTTCGGGGTTCGGGGTCTGGAGCTGGGGTCTGGGGTCCGGTATCTGTTGTCTCGGGGTCTGGGGTCTGGGGTCTGGAGTCCGGGCTCTCGCTGCTGCAGTGCGTCGCCGCATATTAAATGCGCTGATTAATCGAGGCAAACAATAAACAAGGGACAGGGCGACAGACAGACAGACAGACAGGAGACGGAGACAGGAGACAGGCGAAAGAGAGACGGAGAACCAGAGGTAAAAAGAAAAAAGACACAACAGAGAGGGAGATGGAAATGGAGAGGTAAAAACGGGGGCAAGACACAAGGAATGTTGTTGCTGAGCCACAGAGACATAATGGGGCACACAGGAGGCGGGGTGGGTGGAGCAGGGGGTTGTATAAATATTTGTCGCTGCTGCAATGAGAGCAATGCACGGGCAAGCATTTCCACTTGTCAACGCACCTGACGATGGAGGCAACAAACAACAACAACGACAACAACAACAGTAGCAGCAGAGGTACAAGAAAAAAATACAGCAGCAGCCAAACACGAACATTCGTGCACACACACACAGGCACACACACACACAAGGTATATTACCCAGAGGGGTGGGACAGAGTCTCTCAGTGAGCTTTGAGACTGGGAGACAGGCCTTTCCTTTCCCTCTAACATACCCTGCGCCTGCACATTGCACACGAAAACAAGTTCCAAAAGCAAAGAACAAGCAGAGCCGTCAATTGCTCGGCGACCCCTCTCCCCCCCTCGTTTCCTATCTCTATTCTACCTCTCTGCCGTACTCTCTCTCTCTCTCTATCTGTCCCTCTCTCTGGCACGTCCATACAATCTTGCAGAAATGGGAGCAGCAGCAGGCGGCACGGCAGAACGTGCAAGAACAACGGAGAAAGTTTGCGCTCAGCCAAGAAAAAGAAAAACAAGAAGAAGGAGAAGAAGATGGCGAGGCAGCGGTAGAGGCAAAGCAATTACAGCAGCTTTCATTCTTCTGCCGCTGTCTCGCCTCCGCCTGCACCTTCTCCTCCTCCTCCTTCTTCGTCTTCTTCTTCGTGTCATTATGATCAACATTTTTGTTGCATATTCAAACATTTGCATACAGCGCTCCTCTCTGCCCGCACTGCCCCTCGTCCTACCAGGATCAAGTTATATTAAAAAAAGGTACGCCTGTCCACTGCTTGGCATACACATCAGTTATATCTTCATTCAGAGAGGGAGAGAGAACAGAGAACAGATGGAAAACCAAGTAGAAAGCCTCACCCTCTTCTCAACACACCTTGCGGTTGGCAGAACACGTTAACCCAAGGAGCGCTCGGCAGAAGCCAGCCACAGCTCAGCCTCTCAAAGATCCATAAAAGATTGAGACCGAGACTCCACTCACAAAATGCCAAAAATGGCACTCGTGCAACAAATTGCAAACAGCATGTTGCAAGATGAAGCCAAGAAAACTAAAATAAAAATAACACAAAACTGTCGCCATTTGCCTTTCTAAAAAAGAGAAGGAGAAGAAGGCTAACACAAAACCCACATGAAATGCATGTGTTTTTTTTTTGTACTTTCACAAAAAAATATACTAAAAAACAAATGAAATAAATACGAAACCAGTTCAGAAAAAACACATATTCAAAAAAATATATGTATCAAGTGGCAAATGAGAGGAGGAGGGTATAAAGATGCCAGCAAAAAAAAAGAGATCTCTATGCATCAACACAATCCACAAAGAAATTCAAGAGCTGAAAGATCACCGAGGAACTTGGTGAATGCCGTGCCTTCCTGGGGTTTGGACTGGGCCAAGATCCGGGCAGATCGGAGACTTCAAGGGGCTGTATATAGACTTTGATCTGACTCGAAGCGGCGCCCTTTCGCTGTGTCCATCAGAGATCTATCGAGAAAGTATGCCCTTTAGGCCTTCGATTACCCCTCTGCTCTTTGTGGAACATCCTTCAATGCTTTGGATGATTAACATTTCAGGTTCTCCCACTTAATCGATAGACGGATGGATAGATATGCACGAGTAGTCCTCTATAGAGAGGCACGTTATACTGGTTCTTCCTACGAGTACTCCTATGATCCGAACCCCCCTCCCCCGATCGAATACGAATGGTTCTCCCAATGCCGCTTTACAAATGTGGCCTAATGTTGCATAGCCTCCTTCCACATGCAACATGTTGCTGGAGGAAACATGATTTAAATTTTGCAAATCGGAAGTTCGCGTTTTGCCCATTTTCCATGCTTGGCCAAATGGAAAATGCAATAAATCAAATGCAACAGCAACAACAATGCCGCTTGAGTGCATTTCTTGTTTAGAGCAACAAAAAAGACAACAAAAACTTTGGCAAAAAGAGTTCAGAGCTTAGCAACAATATGGCAGGGCAGCAAGCAGTGCGCCATGTTTCGATTTGTTGCTGCACTTGTTGTTGTTGCTTTAATTGTTTCTCTGCCTCCAGTGCTGCCTGCGCTGCTGCTTTGTTGTTTTAATTTTTGTAATTGCATTGCACACTTGATTGCATGCAAGAGACGTTGCGACGTCGACGTCAACATCCACAGCAGCAGCGGCAGCAGCAGCAGAGACATCGCCAGTCGCCTGCAATGACGCCAATAAACAACCAGCGCCCCAGCGACAACAGCAACAACAACAGCAATAACAATAACAACTACAACGCCCCCTAGCGATCTCTCTTGCTGGCTGGCTGGCTGGATCTCTCTCTCTCTCTCGCTCTCCCGCGATGTTCTCTCTTTTAAGTACTGCCTAAACGAGGCATCAAATGCAGCGCAGCTGGCGTGTGTATTTGGGGTTCCTCTCAGTCCACATTACTTGCGTAATTAATCGCTATAGAAAGGGTTTTTCCTGCACATTCCTGCTATATAACAAGCCCCTTGTTTATGAAGTGCTTAGGCAATCTACTCGGGTTTCTTTCAGAGAGAGAGAGAGAGAGAGAGAGCTCCCAGCTTCACCGCAGCACAATCCGCAGATTCAATTACAGCCAACAGCAAAACAAAAAAAAACAATCAAAAAGATGGCCTTTAAAGAGTTTCGTTTTGTTTTTTTCTTTGCACTTTAACAATAAATAGGCGTCGTCGACGGTGGCGGCAGCAGAGTGAAATTTCCAAATGCAATTTAAATTTAAATTGCACGGATCTACGGCAGCATGATTTTAGGAGAGTTTTCCAAAGCAGAAAAGCAACACGAAGCAGGAGGGGAAAAACCGAACATAAATGAGGTAAAAACAGCATTCACCCACACTCCTACGGCCTCCTCCTCCCCCCTCTCTCTCGCTCTCTCTCTCTCTCTCTCTCTCTCTCTCTCTCTGTCTCTCTGGCTCACCCACACACGACACCGTGTATGGTGCTAGCTCTTTCCCACAGCCAGACAGACAGTGGAACGTATGTGGATGTGGATTATTGGACTGTGTGAAAGCTTTTGAATGCCGACAACTGCCACCCGCTACAATGCTCCCCCTGCCTCCCGCTTTCTCCCTCCCTCCCACTGCACAAACGATCCACTTTGAGCATTCATTTTGATCTCTTTTTTTTCTTTTTTGGTGGCTTTTCTCTGGCTCTTTCGGTTAAATGTTGCATGTAGTTGACAAGACGACAGGCGGCGGCGGCGGCAGCAACAAAAATCATTTCAAATTAAATGTAATTCATGGCAAATGCGAAAAAACCCCAACGAAAATAACACAAAATTAAAGGGAAATTTGTGCACCGTAAAATTTTCTTTGGGTGAAAGTTTTTCAGTTGCTTTTTTTTTGGCTCTTCACAAAGATAAGATCAGACATTTGAAATAAAGTGAATTGCCATTGCCAAAAGCGCTCGAAATTCGAATTGAATTGAATTGAATAATGAATGAGTGAGTGAGTGCTTTTCGGGGACGTGCAAGAAAAAACAGAATCATGAGTGGATCTCAATGGAGGTTCAAGGGAGATCCAATGGAAGAACCTTCGAAAGAGAGACCTTCTTCAATTAAATATAAAGCAATAAATGCCCAATGATGTGAAAGATTCTAGATCTTGATTGGTTCTCAGTTTCGGAGTTTGGAGGCTCTTTCTGAGGTTGTAAGGCCCATCCAGATCGTATGCTAACTTAACCTTAAACGATCGTTATGCGATCCTTTTCCCCAAGTACTTTCTTTGAACTCGTGTGTGTTCAAGTCTGTTGCCCAGAGGGGTACGGTGCGGTGCGACGGGCTACTGTTCACTGTTCACTGTTCTCACATTCCACATTCCACATTCGAGTCATGTACTGCGACAATAGACTTCTCTGGCAAATCTTTAGCATTGTAATTGAGAATTCTTTGCTGGCTTTTTCTATAGTTTTTTCATAGCGAGACGACTTTATATCGAAGTAAACAAAATGCTGACGACCGCTTAGAGGTCGCTTGGTTCCGTCTGTGACAGAGAGAGAGAATGACAACAACCAAAGCAGCGACGGAAAGAACACAAACGGGCTGTGGAAACGTTGATACCCTTTCTGATCGCGAATTGATTGTTTCTGTATAGATTTACATTCCTCTTGGCTGGGATTATTTTCGATTTAATTTCAGAATCGAAAGATTCCTCGAAACGCGGTCGAGGGTACCCTTTTCTCTGCCATTAAAGGGTATGGGAGCAAACAGCATACATAACTCTAGCAGCGAGCGGCGACGACAGTGACGGCAGCAGCGTCGACGTCCTTCAAGCGAGCATTAGAAGCGTAACGAAGCGCCGCGGCCGGTAGTCGGCAGCGACGTCAACTGCAATGACCTAAAGTAACCCACAAGGAGAGGGAGAGGGAGAGGGGGAGGGAGGGGCAGAGGGAGAGGAGGAGTGGATAAGGCTAACAGCAGCAAACAAGCGGGCGAGCGAGAGAGACGGCCAAAGAAGAGTATTGCACAATGCACTAGCGGCAAGAGGGTGTGCGGTGCGGAGGGGTAGCCGACAGCCGACGGAAATGGGCGCTTAAAGTGGGCGTGCCTAGGTGTGTGTGTGTGTGTGTATGCGTGTGCAAGAGTGGGTGAAAAACAACTTTAGAACAAAAACTAATAAAAAAAGAACCAAGAAAGAGGTGAGCTATGAACGTTGCCAAGGCAAAAGGGGGTAGGGGGTAGGGGGTAGGGGGTAGGGGGTAGGGGGACGTGGGGAGGTCTTATGGGTGAATTATACAATATTCCCACATATTCCAGGGTATTTTTATAACTGACAAGACCAGCGAAGCGGAGCTAACTTCAATTGAGGTCACAAGCACTTGATGGACAGGAGCAGGGAAAGAGAGAGGGAGAAGGAGAGAAGGACGGAGGGCGGGCAGTGGGGATCGCAACACATGTCCATTGCAGGCGATAGCAAAGTAGCCTCGAGGACAAGCCACAATAAAACGAAGGTAAGGCGGTTCGAAAAAGAGAGAGAGAGAGGACGGCAGCACAAAGTGCGTTCCAGAGTTCCAGAGAGCGGAAAATAGAGTGGACTGGAGTGAACTTTTTCGTTTTATAACTTGCTTGAGACGAGACTTGAACAAGAACAACTACAAACATAAATAGCATCCGAGCAAACCAGGCCTCTCTGCCTCTCTCTCCCTCTCCCTCTCTCTGTGTGTCGCGCTCTCCCAGCGTCACGTCAGACAAACCAAACAGCATCCCCCCCACTCCCTGCGCTTTGCCCACACTCTAACAAGTCGTCATAATCATCGTCGTCATCATCGTCATCATCATCATCATCGAGTGAACTGGAACAACGACACTTTGTTGGTTGGACGACGACGACAACAACAACAACACATCTGACGCATGCGAGCGCAAAGAAGAATGGGAAAACACGCGCACACACAAAAACTGCATTAGCAGTGGACGAGAACTATTACGGTTAATCACTTACACTGCTTGCATGTGCCAAACGCTTGCTCTAATGAAATGAATTAAATAAAAGCAGATTCGTTTGGGGAAAGAAATAAAATTTATAATTAGTTTGCTGGAAGTTTGCTCGAAATCGTTCACTTTTTCGTGACTCTGTCCAGACTGAGGAACAGCTTCGCTGCTTTGGTTCTGGCATGCCTTCAGCATTGGGCGAGCCACATGGCACTCAATCATTCACTCTTGCATAATTTGATGTGTCTTGCCTACTTGATTATTCATCGTTTTCCTTTGACTCTGCTTTTTTCTATTTCATATTTCTCGAGTCCAGCTCGGATCCTTTTTTTCTTTTTGCGCCATGAGGGATCATTAACGGCGCCGTGCCCCGTGCGCCTCCTCCCCGGCCTCTCGCGGCCGTTCCAAAGTTCAGGCCAATCCCACAGTCCCACAGACTTTTTCGGGTTCGTTCCCAGCAGACCCGAAAAAACCTCAAACGATTTCAAATTTCAGTTTCCAATGTAATTTAAATGCAAATACAAAACTGCCTAAAGAAGGAAGCGAAACGAAACGAAGCGAGAAGAAAGGAAAGGAAAGGAGAAGCCAAAAGCAAATGAAGACAGCGACTGGCAGGCAGGCGACGTAGTAAAGGAAATTAAGCAAAAAAGGGAAAGCGTGTCAATTTGATTGAAAACACACAAAATAAACGCAAAAATAATGATAAAAGACACACGTAAATGAACAGCAAATTGCAGGGAAGGGGGAAAGGCACGGGTAGGGCGAGGGTGGAACGAAAGGAAAAGCCAAGCGCGGAGCTGCAAATGAGAAATCACGAATTCAGCGAATTTGCAGCCACCACTGCATAAAGCAGAAGCAAAACCAAAACCAATGCAAATTCAGAGATACAAAAAAAAGCAAAGCAAAAGCAAAAGAAAAAACTGCAATGCAAACGCAAAGGCAAACGTGGAATGGAGCAATGGGCAATGCAATTTAAATGAAAACAAAACTTTAAGATTATTGATTCGCATTCCATTGATTTGCTCTCCCTCTCTCCCTCTCTCCCTCTCTCCCCCTCTCTCTCTCTCTCTGTCTCTCTCGCTCTGGCGCTCGTGTCTCTTTCTGCTGTTCACAATTGAAATCGCATTAAGCGCAAAGACGGGTGCTAGGGGGGGGTGGTGGAGGGTTGCAGAAGCAAAAGCAGAAATTCGACTTTGTCCCCGACAGAAAAATCTCGGTCAAAAGCGACAGACGAAGAGGCAGAGAGGCAGAGAAGCGGCAGAGATGCGATGCAGCAGCAAAAGCAATTGGAAAATATTTTTCAGTCTCTTGTAATGGAATTTCTTATTTGTGCAGAATTTTCTTCTCAAATCTCAAATGCATTCTTTTCTTTTGGGCTGTCTGTCAAGGGGCGGGGGGGGTGTAGTGGGGGGTGCTCTTTCGTTATGAATTAGCGGCCCCATCACAATGGGTGCCGCGGATAAGAAATGATGAGTTTACTCAAAGGAGCATAATATCTCGACTTTGGAAGCGATAAAAAAACACTATTCGCTGGGGTTTTCCAACATTTTCTTTGGTAAAAACCTTCTCCTGGCAAATATGATGAAATCACATACATTTTTCTCTCCATTTTCGTCTATTTAGAGTATAAAACCCGCTCTATGATTATCCATCATCGGCTTCTACTAATCCTTTCTTCTTTTCATTTCTCATTCACATTTGGCTCTTCTACATCTTCCATTCATAATCTACATCATTATCTGCCCAAAATCGTTCTCTTCTTCTCCTTCCCCCTCCTTCTTCAATACCGTAATTCATGAGCATGTTGCAATATTTGCTATTTGTGTTGAAATTTGTCATTCTTATTGTTGTTGTTGTTGTTGTTTGCTTTTGCTGCTGCGGTTTAAGATGATGACGATAATGATGAGAAGAGTGCATGTCCGAGAGTGGGAGTGGGAGAGTGCAATGACATTACCATACACAACATCTGCCACCCGTTATGGGTCCATCCGCTCTCCCTCTCTGGCTAGCCCTCTCCCGCTGTGGCCCTCTCCTCCCCTTACACACGTAGGTGTGCATTTGTAAGAATGTACCACCCCCGCTATGGCTCTCTCTCTCTCTCTCTGTCTCTCTCTCTCTCAGCCAGCAAAGTGCGAAGAGCTTTTAACGGTTGCTGTTACGGTTTTGCGGTTCACTCTTTTTTTTGGTTACTTTTCGCACTTTAGGAAAGGGCAGATGCCAGAAAGAGATAGCAAGAGAATGCTAAATGCATTCCCCTTATAAGGCGCTGATAAGAGTCATAACTGTGGGGCTGGGGAGGAGGGGGATGGGGGTCATACGAGTATTACTTTTGCAGCTGTGAATGATAACGGAAATAAAGGCATGCTCGATTCCTTATCTGCTGCGAAATGTTCGATAATGCGAGGAGTCGGGCTGGATTCCTGTTCCTGCTATGAGAGGAGGGGAAGGGGGGGGGGGGTATCACTCGAACGACATGAATTATTTACTGAGCTAATGGGCCAAGCCTCATTCTTGCACCCAATGCAGTCCTCTGACCCACTATTGACCCCCCTTTCACCCTTTGCCCCTCCCTTTCGATGGAATGGAAAAACAATCCAATTTCTGGCTCGTGTATCTGTTTTTTTTCCCCCTGCTGAATATTATAAAATATGCAGCCAGTCGATGCAATGGAAATTATTTCACTAAAAACAACACTTTGTTTTGCGCATAGAAGGGGGGAGTGGGGAGTGGCGGGGAGAGGGGATTAGTATCGATTAATGACACGAATAGGTATGTATATCTTTATTCCCATCATTCATTCACATTAATTTCTTCTATTTTCTAGCACTCTCGAAACTATCGAATGATTTGCCATGAATACAATCCAAGGGTACAAAAACATTCCATTATTAATGGGGAAACCGAAGGAACATCGCGACGTATGCGCAATGTGAGGGGAATTTCGAAAATATTACTCATACGCCAGGGTGAGCAGAACAACGCATAAAACGCACGAAATGTGTTTCATTTCAGGCAACAGAGCGCCATTAAAAGCTAACCACAGGGAGAACAGAGCGAGCAAGAGAGGAGGGGGGAGGGGAGGAGGAAACATGCAAGTAACAGCAGGAGGCAGGGGGGGAGGAGGGAGGGGGGAGGAGGCACCGACACCGAACAACAAAACGCAACATTTAATGTTACGAGCCGCAAAAACGCGAAAAGAAAAACAAGTTCAAAGACCCGAAAAATAACAGAAGATCCCCCAACCCCTCCTCCCCAACTGTACCTATAAAAGTGGGCGTGTAACTTCCCCCCCCACACACACACACACAGAGAGACGGAAAATAGTTCAACGGAAATGAAAACTTCAAGTCCGAAAACGAATTTGAAGGAAATTTGGGATTGGGAATGGAATTATGTATAAGCAGATGGCACGATAGGCGAAAAGGAGGCAGAAGGAGAAGGAAGAGAGAGGACTACCCTAATAGAGAACCCTAATAATAAGCAGGAGAAATTGAGTGGCCGCCAATCAAAACGCCATAAAAAAGAAAGCAAACAAAATTTGAGGGAAAAAATGCTAAATAAATGTGAAAAATTCCTCAAAAAATTAACATAAAAATGGAACAAAAGTTGAGCAAAAAGAAACAACTTACAGATATGCCAGATGAGGGATAAGGAATGCAGGGAGCAGCCGCCGGGCAGGAGGAGTGGAGACAGGAGCTCAAGGAGCGGCGGCACTCACGAGAGAGAAAATTCCTCAAGAACCAGACAAAACAAGAGGCGGGGGAGTGGGGGTGGGGCACAGGAAGAGGAGGAAGAGGAAGCACAAGGAGAAATAAAGAAAAACAGACGGGGAAAAACCCAAACAAAAAAATGAACACAAACTTTTGCGCTGTGTTTGTCGATGGAGGAAAAACTCTCAATGACATTGGTGTAGGTTAAGGGCAGGGGCCACAGAATGGGGCACGGAATGGGGGGGAGCTGGGGGTGGTGTGGCGTTGTGGCTATGGCAGAGCCAGACTATGACTGTGCTGACATCATGGTCTATAAGCCCTTTTTGGGGGGTGGAACCACAGGCGTACGGGGAGGGGGACAGGGAGGGGGACAGGGAGGGGGAGGTTTATGTTGCAACATTTCACTTCACCGAATGTCCAATGACTAATAGAAGCAGATGAGTAAGAGGCAGAGCAAAGGCACAGACAAAAACAAAAACAGAAAGCCATAAACGGGGCATAAAACACGGCAAAAGCGAGTCTTTTCGGGGATACCCTTCCCTTTGCGATTCGGGGAGTACCCAGAGATATAGGGAATGAATCAAGACAAAAGCCCGCATCGATTCGAAAGTAATGATTGAAAAGCTGTAAAAAGCTCTTAGGGGAAGTAGAAGTTCATAGATGCTGGAAAGAGGGCTGGTTCCCAGAGAGATCTCCTAACTACAGTACTATCCATGGCTATATATTCATATTTAAGGCCCAGCCAATGCCTGAGCAGAGGCAGGGTATGTATTTGCAACAGTTTCCGAGTGAAGGCAGAGACGGAGGCGTCGACGGAGGCAGTGGCTGTGGAAGTGGACAAAACAAACTATGAGTCAGAGACGACGCCGTCAAGTACAGCGCCAGAAGAAGCCCCTGCCCACAGCCCCACCGCAGCACCGCAGCACCGCAGCACAAGCCCCATCTAACAGACAGCAGACACTAGAGGGTGGGGGGGGCAGGGGGCAAGCGACAAGTTTCAATTGGTTAAAGAGAGTGGGAAGTAACAGAGAGGGAGGGAGAGAGAGAAAAGGCAACTGTGGGAGAGAGAAGCGACGGAGAGACTGAAAGAGAAGCATTGGCGCCCATTCAATGTGTAGTTGCACCCCCCTGCCCCGCCAGAAAGAGACAGCAGGCTGGACAGGGACAGCGATAGCCATTAACATAATTCATCGCACAGCGAATAAGCATTAAATTAATTTTATAAATTATACAAAAAAATGTAAAGCATTAATTTAATAAATTATAAAATTATACAAAAATTCATAATTAATGTTGTGGTATTTTCATAACAACAAAAGGAGCAGAGAGGCACAGAGAGAGAGAGAGAGAGAGAGGAAGAGAGAGATTCTTGTTTTAGATTTATGGAATATTTTCCACGGACTGCGGAATTTCCCAGCTTGCGATGGGAATGGGGAAAGCGGAAAAGCTGGGCTTGGCAAAGGGTCTGGGCTATGGTTCGATTGGGGGGGGGGGGGGGGATACTGAAAGATTACGGAAAGATTTACAAGGGAGTAACCCCACAGAGGGGGAGCCTTACACTTTATCGCTCCATCGATTTCTCCTTTATTATTTTATATCCCCAATGCTTTACAGCCGCGAGTATCTGGTATCTGTAACTATTTTTATAGGCGAGGGTCGGTATCTGGTATTATCGTTTACCATCTGTACTTTTTCCGCTTTCCAGTCATGAGTCAAGCCTCATAAACAATTCAAAAGAGATTAGACGATATACTGCCTGGAATTATGGCCACTACGCGGGTGTACTACAGTGGGACACGAAATCGAGTACAGTAGAGCCCTGAATGAACTCCCAACCGAATCGATTCACTTCGAACGGACTGAACGCAGCAGGAATCGCAGTTTTCACTGTGTCAGAGCCGAAAATTTCTGTTTTCTTTCCTCGCTCACTCTTTATTGGAATTTCTGGTATTTTTCCACAATGCTGCATTAAGGCATCACATACGTGGCTTTTTTGAGTAATTTTACAGTATTTTCTACAATTTGTTAGTAATTTTTATAGTATTTTTCTAGTATTTTTACTCTTTATTTCTTGAATTTACTTTTAACTTTTTCTGTAATAGTATTTTAGTATTTTCCAGTATTTTTCCTAGTATTTTCTAGTATTTTTGTTTCCTTTATGTTCGCTTAAGACAGCACCCTTTCGGTTAATAATAAAACATGCAAAGAACTCTGTCTTTCCCTCCTACCATCCTAGCCAATCCCCCTTTTTGAGGCGACCCCTCTCTGACCGTCCCCCCAAGCGAGCTTTTACTGTATTACCGTTTCCATAGAACGTACATAAGTATAACAGTTTGCCATCCCATCCCATCCGATCAGCTGTGTTCCAAAATAGATTTCCAACGAATAGAAAATAAGACGAAAATTAAGAACAAAAACGCAATCTCCATCAAGGCAGGCCAGGGCGGGGCGGGGCGGGGCGGGGCGGGGTAGGGTGGGGTGGGGCAAGGCGCCTGGCCTCACAAAGGAGAATGATAAAAATAATAATAATAATGAGAGGCAGGAGCAGCAGGAAATGGAGGGCGGGGGGGCTGGGTGGGTTTTTGGGGTGTAGAAATGGCAGCCAATTCTGTAATTAAATATGCAAAGAAATTACAACAAAAGCCACAAACTACAACAACAACACCAACAACAACAACGACGATTGCCCTACTCAGCGGTCAACAACAGCAGCGACAGCGACGCCAACGTCAACGTCAACGTCTGCCCCTCATTGGCGCCGTTGCCCCACCTTCACGATGGCAGTGGCAGCAACAGCAGCGGCAGCAGAGAAAAGAAATGCGTGCAACACACACAAAAAAAAAAGAGAAAAAAGAAACTGTAAAGAAGAAAGAGGAGCCAGAGAGGAGAGGAGGGGAGGGGAGGGGAGGTGAGGGCTGGGGAGGCAGCTATAGAATATTTTCAACTTAATTACCAAAAAACCAGAACAACAGAGGAAGCGAACGGAACGTGAGACGGGAGACGAGAGGCACCTTTCGCTCGACCAAAAAATATATTGAAAAGGCGTGGCTCCCATACCTGCCCCCCTCCCTGCCCCTTGTGGCAACCAACCCCCCGTGTAAAGCGGAGGCAATTCTCATTTTAAATATTTAAATTTTAGCCATTTAATAAGACAGGCAAATATGTAGGATAGGACGAGGAGAGGCAGGGCCCAAAGCAGAGACAAGAGCGATGGATACCCTTTGCAAGATGCACTCCACTCTTTGGGGAATTCTTTTGAAAAAAGCGGGTTTAAAGATCTACAAACCAACCCCCCCAGATCTCCCCTTTAGGGGCTGTCTTCTGGCTCTCCTCAAACCTCCAGCAAATACAGGCATACCCTCTACGCAAAAAACAAAAGGTACTTTTCTTCTTATTTTTTGGGTACTTTTTTGTGCTGCTATCTTGTTCCCCTTTTTGCAGTCTTTTCTTAAGTGCAGCACCACAGAATAAGAGAAAGAAAGAGGTGGAAGAGGGGCAAGAGGTGCAAGAGGGGGCCGTGGCATAACTTTTGTCGTCATTCCTTCCCGCCTTTCCTTTCTGTTTTCATATTTGCATTTTGAAAATATATTTATTTTATGCACAATTTCAGATTTAAAGATTGGGGCGTCGTGCAATTTACAATAACAAAAGGCGAAGGAAAAAGAAAACATTTATTTCTAGATGAAAAGCGATAGGGAAAATGCACTGCAGACTGATGTTCTCAATAGATCGCAGGAGTAACGGCCAGCGGGTGGAGGGTGGAGCCAGAGAAGAGCCCTAGGGTTAGTTCCATTTGAGCTTCAGTTTTGTACAGTTTTTCAATCTTCTACAGAATATCTAAAGAAGTAGCACTGTGGCACATTTGCACATAGAAATGGGGGCACATTTCAAGCGGTAAAAAGGGCTCCAAAGAGACGGAGTTTCCAAGTAGTCTTTGCCTCAATTGGTGCCCTGTAATTAGTGCTAAAACTATACGTTTTCGAGGCAATATATATAGATATATTGATGCCAGTTTATGGTTGAATCTCTCGTACCTTTTGGCCCCCACAATAACCCATTTTGGACTAAGAATGCCTCAGAAAAAGCTCAGTGGCTCCACAGATGGAAGGTGGATATCTTGGAGACCGGACTTGGGGGGTACAAAAATAAATACAGTGCCATTTCCTCTAAACAAAATGTACTTCTTGTACTTCCCCCCACCGCTGGCCTCCTACCGCCTTGGGGGGGGTGCCGATCTGTGAAGCAGCACATCCGATTACATGGAAATGGAATCGATAAATCCAAAGACAACTCCGAAATCAACCTTGGGAGCAGCAGAGACAACAAATAAAAGTGTCTCTCGAGTCGAAACCCGACATACGGGACATATCCGGATATCGCAGCCACAAAATACTGTTTTTTATGGTACGATACGGTACGGTTTTCAATGATAAATAGAAGCCCCCGTCCCCCGCCCCCTGCCCACACCCCCCCTCCGAAAAAATAGCGACTTTTGTTCGAAAGGTAGAGGGTTATCCAAACGATCTACGAGTGTGTGTGTGTGTGTGTGTGTGTATTTATGGCAAAAATAACAATAATTAATAATAATAGCGGAGTAGAAAACTTGTTTTTGGCTTAAAAGGCAGCACGGGGGCCGACACGGGGGCAAACAGCGACAGCGAAAAAAACCATCTATTAGTCATCGAATTTGCAACCACAAAAGGTAGAGAGGGAGGGGGGAGGGGGGACGGGGGGATATATACATACATAACGGCAGGCAAGAGGCAGAGGGACGTGGGCGGGGTGCGGGGTGCGGCAGACAGACACACCTGTAGAAAGCGGACACACAGAGAGAGCCGCCACTAAAGATAGTTCGTCGATAAGCGAAAATAATTGAAAAGGAGAGCAGAGCAGAGAGCGTAGGGGGGAGAGAGAGAGAGAGAGAGAGAGTGGGCGGATTACGAGCACCAATGAATAGATCCCTAAGCTGTTAAGCCCCAGTGGGAGAGAGAGGCAGAGCTTTACACAATTAAGCTCTTGCGAAAAACGGGCAGGGCGGAGGGAGGGAGGGGCCCTCTGCACAGTGATGACTGTACCTAAAGGCGCCTACAGTGATGCCTCGAGCATCGCCTGGCCGCTCTCCCGCTCCTTAGCTCTATCTCTGGATGTCACCCGTTTTGTTTACTTTGTCCCCCATTGTCCCCCAGAGCAGGGCCAAAAGGATTTGAATGGAGACGACACCCACAGGGCCCGACCCGGCCCACGCTGAATGACAATGGAATTAGCAAAAAGGCAAAGCGATAAAGATAGAGACTGAGACTGAGAATGAGAGGCACGTGTATCTCTGTATCTCCATCTCTCTATTATCTCAATGCGTGGGGATCCCCCGTCCCTCGAACGGGGCAGGGTATTCCCGTTCTGGGCAGAACCTTGCTAGATATTTCTTCCAGCTCCTGGATGGCTCTAGGGAGATTTCCAAAGGGTAGCCAGAGCTTCGTTTCCCTGCCTTCTGTTTCTGTTTCGGTTTCGGTTTTTTTTAACCTTTTCCACGGCAGCGCCGGGCTTTTCAATTGACTTTCTATAATTGCGTTTAATGTGTTGTGGGGGGGGGGGAGAGGTAGAACCCTTCCGCCCCTTTCGCCAATTACGCCCTGAATCATCCCCCTGCCAACCGCCCCCCGCCCCCTCGACTCTTTGGGGGGCGTGGGTGTTGTGTAAGTTTCGAGAATTTCTATTTCTGTACCTTTATTATACAATTTATTTTTGTGTGTGTTTTGTTGTCTGTTTCTGTTTCTGTTGTTGTTTTTCTTTTCACTTATCGCCCACTTTGTTGCACACACACACACAAAGAGAGCACTCCCCCACACGCCCCCCCACAGCCCCACAGCCCCCACCACGAATGCCCTTGGGTCTAAGCAGCTTTTGATATTATTTAATTTGATTCTACTTTCATTTCGTTTTTCATTCTTTTGTGCAAAGATTCTTTCGTTATCCTCTCCCTTTCCTCTTCCTCTTCTTCTTCTGTTTTTGATCTGATTTGCGTAATCTCCGCCCCACAGGTAGGACTGCCAAAAAATACGTGTAAAAAAAGTAGAAGGTATCAAAAAAATAAAAAAAACAACGAACGAATGAATGAAATTTCATTAAAAATTGATTGATTGAAATAGAAATTAGAGAAGAAGGAAGAGAAGGAAACCGATATGGCCATAGAATAAGAGGAAGAGGAAATTGTAAATATAATTGAAGGAGAGAGGGAGGAAGATAAGAGAATACGATATGGAGGAGGATTTTGTAGAGAGAATTGAAGGGGAAAGAGAAGACAAGCCCATTATGGCCTTGTGGAGAGAATTATAGGAGAACACTGGGAGATTTTAGACAGAATTAAAGCAGTTTGGAGGAAGATTTGAAAGAGAATTGAGGCAGTATAAGATACGATTTGAGAGACTTCTCAAGCAGTATAGAGGGAGGTTAGAAAGATAATTAAAGCAGTGTTTGGGCAGATTTTGGAGAGAATTAAAGCAACTTAGAGGGAGACTTGAAAGTGAATTAAAGCAGTTTATAGGGAGATTTAAAAGTAGTGGATGGGGAGGTTTGAAAGATAATTCAAACAGTGGAGGGCGAGATTTGAAAGAGAGTTCAAGCAGTGTATGGGGGGAGATTTGCAAAACAATTGATAGACCGAGAGGATAGCTTTCGCTATAATGAAATATTTATGGTAGAGAATAGGGTAAGATTCTATACAGAGAGAACGAATGGAGAACAGGGGGATATTCTGGAGAGAATTGAGGAAGAACACGGGCAGAGTTCTGAGCCAGAAAGAGTATCCGGGACTGGCCTTAGCAGAGACTCCTTGTACAGAGATAGAGATCTCTTCGAGTGCATACTCTCTCTTTTCTTTCGAAATTCTTTCTTTTTTTTGTAGGCTTTTTGTCCAAAGAGTCTCACATTCTCACAACAGTTCTCCGCTTGACATTCTCCAGGGCTGTTGACGAGGGTTACTGTACTTTTCACATCAGCATTTCGCCGGCCTGTGCTGCCTCTCCGGTTCCCACACAATCATCGCTCTCTCTCTCGCTCTGTTTTCTCCCTATTTCCATTTCCATTCCGTTCCATTCCCTTTTTGATGCAGTTTTGTTGTTCTGTTTTTGTTGTTGTGGGAATTGTTCATTAACACTTGTTAACCCAATTTAGATTCAATTTCCATAGACAACGTATCGCGTGTATCTGTATCTGTATCTGTGCCTGTATCTGCAACTGTGCATTTGTATCTGTATCTGTATCTGCTGCTGCCGCTGCTGCTGCCGCTGCGAATAAGAGGCCCTGCATTGTCACACGCACTCGAATTATACAGCTACAGATTATACAAAAAATAATACACATATAAGAGATACAAAATACACACAGATACACACAGCTACAGCGAAGAACGTATCGGCGGCAATAAAACAAGTGACGGCGGGGCAGAGGCAGAGGCAGAGGCAGACATTGACAGCTGCCGTCCGCTCGACAATCGCCGCTCGACAAAAACAAACAACCTCAAGGTTTACCGCTTCCCAAAACGAGGGTTAAACCAGACGCCAGCGGGGGGCAGGGGGCGGAGGGGGGCCCCCAGAGAGGGTTAACAGAGCAAGCAGTGCAAAAGCGAGAGAGAGGGAACGAATGCGAATTTTCTTTCAACTGTTTTTTAAAGCGTGTTTTTTGTTGCTTTTTGTCTGGTGTTTTTGTTTTTTTGTTTTTGTTTTTGGGTGAATGATGAATTTCAAGTTTGACCTCCATTTGTCGCCATTCCAAGCTCCAAGAGAAGATGGGGAGAGAGAAGTGGAGAAGCAGTACCCGCGGTGGAGCAGCAAGAGATTGAAGTTTTATTTTCAATTAAAAAAAAAACAACAAACCACGGGAGAAACAAGTTCTCGAAAGCCCCCACCGCTGCCCCGAAAACTGGTCCGATTTCTCAAAGTTGCTGCTCCAAAGATGAAGCGAGAGACAGCGAGAGATCCATGAGAGAGCACCTTAGACCCATCGCTAGAAAAGTAATCATATTCGATGCCAAAAAAGACCCCCAAAAACTCACTTAATCACGATGCAAAAGGCCCCTCAATCCATCATTAATTTTTGTATGAATTACCTGCAACGAAAGAATGAAATAAAAGTATTACAAAATATAGTACTCATAGAAATATGCCCCCCAATCCCACTTCCCCCGCATTGCCCTCCATTTTGCCATTAATTTCGAGTACTTTTTCTCGTTTTTTCGCCTCTCTCTCTCGGTCCGTGTCACCTTCAGGGCCACAAAAAGCATTCCATGTCGTCTGGGCCTCGAATAAGTTGACCCTATCAATCATACATCAACGACCACGTCGTACAGTGAAGGCTCTAGTGGGAGGGACCCACCCATCCACGAGGAGAATGCATCGAATGGGGCCCGAGCCCTTACCTCCCCCCTGCTCCAAGGGCTCGCATGTCGAAATAAAGATAATTTTTGGCTATTCCGCTTTATCTGCGTCTTATCAGTATTTTGCTCATTGCCTCCCGCCCTCCCCCTCATTCTGGGGTGCCAGAGGGGTGTCCCCCTCTCCCTTTGACCTTCTGCGGAGCCGCGTCGAGAGTTCGACTTCCAGTAGGGCGATCGCCAAGACGATCTCTCTCCCCTTGAATCCCGTATTCATTATTCATTTGCAAGGCCTATGACTATATTCATGGGATTAACGCGCGGTTTTTGGGTCGGTCGTTGGCTCTACGGCTCTACGGCTCTACTGGGGAGGCTCTTACGACTCCGAATCGGAGTCCGAGACTGAAACTGAATTACATTTCTTTACCGTTTTTCTGTTGTCTGTTTTCGGTGTGTGTCTGTGTGTGCCTGTGTGTGTGTGTGCTCTTGGGGCGGCCTACGTGCTACGTGATGTTTTGCATGGAAATTTTCAATTTACATTTTGTATCTCTGCCTCTTATCACCCTGTATGCCGCTCTCTGCAAAAATTTAAGAAAATTCAACAGCAATAGCAAACGCAAGCAGTGCACTGCTGGAAGGAAGGAAGGAAGGACGGCAAGCAGTGTGGATGGAGTATGTTCCAAGGGAATTGCTTGAAAGCAGTGCCAGAAGGAGGGAGGACGGAGGAGGAAGGAGGCTAGGAGTCGTCAAAGTATATGATTGACATGTGAGCTTTGCCCACTATCTCTGTCTGCCTCTCTCTCTCCGTCTCCCTCGCCCTCTCCCATCGGAGTGGAGCTTCTGGTGCGTGGGCTGTGACGCTTTGAAGAAACCTTCGCTGCTGCGTCGCTGCTTCTCTACTTTTGTGGCTGTGGCTTTTGCGCTTTGTGTGTGTGTGCCTGTGTGTGTGTGTACAGAAAGCACACGCACACGCATACCCATAAACAGAAGCAGAAGCAGGGCCTGGGCCTGGGCATGGGCATGGGCATGGGCTGCCATTAACGTATCACATAACCAACAACAACAGCAAGTCAAAGGAGAAGAAGAAGAGGGAGAAGAAGCGGGAGAGGCAGAGGGAGGGGGAGACGGAGAGAGAGCAGTCGGGAACTGCTTTAATGAGAGATGCACGCGTGTACCAATTTCCCTTTTTGGGGAACGAGTGTGGAACCTGTTTGTCACCTCTTCTTGAGGCGGCGGTGCTGTGGTGGAACCTGTTCCCAGAGACAGACCTTCCTCCTCCAGGCGGTACAGGGTGCCCCGTGCTCTCACGTTATCATCTCTAATATTTCACACGATACAATGTCTCGAATAAGGGCATCAATCAACAAGGAGCCAAGCAGAAAGCAGTAAACAGCGGCAGCAGCAAGCAGTATACAGCGCCAACCCAAAACAAGGAGGCAAAGTGAAAGATTCTCCGCCGCTATTAAAGCTGCCCAAAAACAACTGTAAACCAGGCTAAAAAGGAGAGCAGAACAGGCTTCGCACCGGTTATGAACGTACGTGTGGCTCTCTGTCTGTGTGTGTGTGTGTGTTTGCAGAGAGAAATTGCAAAAAAAAAAAAAGGAACACCTACACAGACAGACAGTCCGAGAGTGTGGAGTGGAGCAGGAAGAGAGGTGGCCCGAGTGTCTGCAGTGCAGCTGTGTCTAGGCTCCTTTCACTCCCACACTCAATGCGATCCACAGGAGAGGGGGACAGAGAGGGGGAGGGAGAAAGGGCACCAGTGAGGGCAAAAATATTAGCAGAAACGACAAAGATTTATGAGCGAAAGTCCAGCAACAAAGCAAGCGTCGATCTCCAGAGAGAGGCAGAGAGAGAGAGAGGGAAAACCGCAGAGGAAGTCAAGAACGTTAAAGCGAGACGATAATTGGGGCAGGGAATGGGGTTTGATGTGCGGCGGGAGATCAGAGATCACCGATGGATAAAGAAAGCTGTGCAGCACTCGAAAACTCTCAAAAAAATGCCTTTTCCCTGCCCTTTTGATGGTATTTTGTTGATGATCTCTTGAGAGGGAAACCTTTACCAAAGTGGGAATACTGCTTGTTCGTTGAGTTCTCTCGGAACTGGGATACAACTTGTTTATTTATTCAATCCTGTTCTAGGAACCCCATATCCACTAATTTTCCATTAAAATACCAATCAAATCTTTATCTCCGTTCGGTATCGCTGTCCGAAATGAATTTCCAAACATTTCCACCCACCAAAAGCCAGCAGATAAGCGATAATAAAAATACCAATAAGATAAGTGGAAAATGCGGTATAATCCACAAAAACGATGGAAAATACCAATGTGGATGGGCGGAAAATTCGCAAACAAACCAAAAAGATATGGGGGTAAATGTCAACAAGATAAGCAAAATATACATATGTACATATGTATGTATGAATGTACAATATACAATACAATTTTGGTACAAAGCACACAGAAATCCACCGACAATTGGGGCATGGCCACGCCCTTAACCAGAAATCGAAATCGAATAAACATTTCGACTAAACCAAAACTAAAACCAAAACCAAAAATCCCGATAAACAAAATCAAAATAAAGACAAAAAACCACAGAAAATATTCCCACAGTTCCAGTTTCATTTCCAGGTCTCGGACTCGAAAACCGAAAAACGAAATAACAACTACGGCAAATATTTTTATAAGTCGCAATAAGCGAAAAGTAAATATAGGGAAAAGAAAAGCAGACAAGCAGTGGAAGGAGGGAGGGACGGAGGGAGGGAGGGCGGAGGAGAGGCCGGAGAATGAGGGAGGAAGAGAAGAAGACAAATTTAGATTGGGAGACAATTGGGGTGGTAATTGCGTCCGCTGGAATTTTCAACGAGAAACGGAACGGAATGGAATGGAACGCAACGGAATGGAATGGAGTGGGGCTGTACGAGTGTGTGTGTGTGTGTGTGTTTGGGAAGCGTGTGATATATCAAACAATAAATCATAATAGTCATAAAAAAAACTCACAAAATAAAAAACAGGCGAATAAAGTAAGGCAGAAAACCAGAAGAAGAATAAGAATAAGAGAAGGAGGAAGAGGAAGAGTCAACAAAAACCGAAAGCAACAACAACAACAAAAGTTCAAGGCAATAAAAACATCAACAGAGAATAAAAGATTACAAAAAAAAAGTTCAAGCTTCTTGGTCTAAAATTTTGTATACCCTTAAAGATCGCTTCTACCGATGGATGCCATATTTTTAGACTGGAACTACAGTTTGAAATGTGGGATTATCTTAGCTATAGGATATAGAAATCCCCGTACGGAGAGACTTTCAAAAGTTGGGCACTTGGGAAAGAAATAAAATATACCCAATAAGGGATTGTACAGGGTGAGGGGGGTGACTGTGTAGGGGTGTCAGAAGCAGTTCAGAGAAGGGGTGGGGAGGGGAGTGTGTCAAATGCTGAGACAGACATGTTTCAGCATGCAATCGTAATCAGAGATAGCGTGAAAGAGTAAGCCAAAGACGGTGAAAAACGAGGAGGAGGAGGAGGAGAAGCCAAAAGTCTGGGAATGTCTCTGGGAAGGAGAGAGCAGAGCAAGCCATGTGAGCTGCTCTTGCTCCCTCTCTCCCTCACTCTCTCGAGTAACCAAGGCGTCTTTTGTGATAATCAACAATGGAAAAGGGGCAGGATAGGGGACGGGGAGGGGAACAGGCAAAAGCGATAAGAAGCGAAATAGAAGAGGCATCAGAACCAGCCACAGGCAACAACAAAAACAAATATACATATATAAAATATATATATGTTATATGTAATATTATTAATAAGAACCCACTTTCGATTTGCTGCCCTCGGCGCGTGTCTGATAACGATAACTCGGGGCCCAAATGAAACGATTGTCAGCAATCGATAAGTGCTATCAGCGGAGGGGCACGGACAGTCCGCAAAGGAAATTAAATGGAATATAAGACCTATAAATAGCTGTTTCTGGGTGCAGGTCCCTTCTGGCAGAAGGACTGCTTTCACATGCACTGCTTGCACTCTTGCACAGCACACTCACCTGTTTGACGCTTTCGCTTGATTGTCGCTGCCGCTTCTGCTGCCGCTGCCGCTGCTGCTGCTGCTGCTTCTGCCGCTGCCTCTGCTTCCCTTTGCTGCTGACGCTGCTCCTGCTCCACGACAAACGCCGTTAGATCGCTGCTGTAATACGATCCTTCGCCCAATTCCAGTCCTAGACCCAGTCCCACTCCTCCTCTCACTCCCACTCCCACGACGGCAGCGTAGTCAACGAAATCGGACGCTCTCAGCTGGTGGGACGCTCTCATTGGCGCATGCTATCCCGCTCTGACTATTGGCTTGGGTTGATTACGCTCCTCTTCTTCTGTCTCTCCCTCTTTCCCTCTCTCACTCTCTCTGTCGTCTCTACTGCTTTTGCTCACTTAACACTCAATGGGATCTCATTGGAGTGGTTTTCCTTGGAGCGGGCGGCGGTCGGCGTCGGTCCTTTTCTTTTTTCTTCCTTACAATTACAAATTCGTTTTGTACAAAATTTTCTTCTTGTTGTCGCAACGATTTCCCTTTGACCAAATGTTTGCAAATTTTGGTATTTTTGACAATTTTTCATTTCCCTTCTTTGGAATTTTTGCTGGCAGCTTTTTATCGTTTTTCTTTGATTAAAATTGAATACGAAGAATTATAAATATATTTACAAAAACCTTTTTATCCAAGACAAAGACAATTTTTAACAAATTAAAAGATAATCTGCAATAGAGAGAGAGAAGAGGAAATTTTTAGAATTAGTAGGGGAAAAATAGATAGAATAGAATCCAAAAAACACACACACACACACACACACACACACACAACGGCCTACCTTTTCACTTAATTTGATTTTAGAAAAATTTCCATTCAAATGTTTTTGTCCAAAACAACACCCAAAAATAAATTACTATTTTTTTTAAATTTCTTTTTTTTTGCGCTTGGGGAAACACTAAAAAAAACTACGCAAAAAGCGTACAGAAAGAGGAGGCCCCTATCAAAACAAGCCAGAGAGGGGGAGGCAGCGGCGGGGCAGCGACAGCGACAGACGCCAGAAAGCAAAAACAGAATTTCTGGAAATTACGCACTTGGCCCAAAGCACACACACACACACACATGGTCGATAGGGTAGGGGGCTGTGGGGCCTGGGATTCTCTTTTTCTACGCACTTTGCTATCAAAAAAAAAACAAAATAGAATTCCCAAGAAACCCTCGATAATTCGAAAAAATCGGCAACTTTTTCGTAAACAAACCCAAAAGAAAAAGAAAAAGCAACAAAAACATTGAAAAGCAAACAATAAAAAGCCGGTTCCAGAGTTATTAATGCGTACTGCCCTCCCTCTCTCTCCCACACACTCTCTCTCACACTCTCTATCGCTGTTGCTCTCTTCATTCATCCAGGCTCGGCTCGGCAAAGAAGTGCGAATGGGAAAGCTGTATGGAAGGAAAGGCTGAAAACAAAGTGGCGGCAGAGCAGAGGAGACGAAAACAAACACGCACAGGCACAGACACAGGCAAACAAAAATACACACGCACACACACGCATTTGTTTTGTAATTTCTTGGGGAGACAACGCAGGGTAACCGGCAAAGAATCAAGCAGAAGTATCCAGAAGCAGCACACAGCCCACAGCAGAGCTTAAGCAGTGCCTGAGCAGATCCTAGGCAAAGCCAAAGCAGTGTCCAGGCAAATCCTAAGCGGACTTTAAAGCCAAAGCAGCGAGAAAGCAGTGCTACAGCGCTGCGTCTAAGCAGAACATTTGTAAACAGAGGCCCAAGCAGCGCTTAAAGCAGAGCTCAAGCAGCGCCGCAGTCGTCATAGGCCCGAAAACACGTTTCATCTTGTTGTTTTTGCAATCTTTTTTTGCGTGCAACTAAATTAATATTTATATTTGCTTTTGTTTTTTTTTTTTGTGGATTTGTTTGCGGACATAGAAGGCTTAAGTCGTAATATTACAACACTCTCACACGCACACACCCACACACACACACACACACACACACACAAACATAGAGCCATAGAGAGACACCTGCCATCAGGCGACACCTTTTCGGCCGGAATTTCTGTTTATTTATGAATTTTACTTTGTTTTTGGACCTTACTCTTCACCGTCTTGCTTTTTGCTGCCGCAGCAGCAGCTTCCAGGCAGAGGATACACGTACGTACACGTACACATACACATACACGTGTCTCTCTCTTTCTCTCGCTCTCTTTACACAATCTCTCTGTTTTTCTTAATTCTTCTCCTTTTTCTGGTTTTGCTGCCTGCCGCGTGCCGCTTGCAACGTCCGCTTGCCACGCCGTTTGCTGAAAGACTCTCGACGGTGGCTTGCGACTGAGGTTTAAGCCCCAAAGGCCCCAGAGCTCTCTCGCTCGCTCAACCGCTGTCTCTCTCTCCCTCTCTCTCTCTCTCTCTCTCTCTCTGTCAATAGGCGCCGGCGCAAGCTTCAGTCTCACTCTGGTGCTGGTGCTGCCTCTGCCTCTCTGCTGCTGCTGCTGCCTCTGCCCCGGGGACGTATCGCGAAATCACTTCTTTTTTATTTTTTTGCTGCTTACGTGGGTGCTGCGGCTACCCTGCTTCGCTCTTCCCAGCACACAATCCAACAGCCCGACAACCCAACAACCCAACAACCCACCCACCCATCAGCGCGTGAGAGTGGCTCCATTTGACACGTAAGGATTTGCGTCGGCAGCGACGGTGCGGTGGGCAGCGACGCGGACAGCGGATAGCGGACAGCGGACTGTGGGACAGTGGAGGCGGCAGGCAGCGGTTGGCGACTGGATTAGGGACAGAGGCTAAGAACCGGCAAAGGGGCGGGGCACCTTGCAAAAATAGTTGCATGGGTTTGAGAGGTTTATGGGCGAAAGGGAGGTAGGGGGGGCGGGGCAAGGAAGGTGTGGTAGCCGTGGGCAGACTTAATTACTAACACACACACACACCAACACACTCGCAGAGAGTGGGAGAGCGAGAGAGGCGGTTGGGTGGGTGGTGTGAGTGTGAGTGTGTTTGTGATTGAGTGAGTGTGGAGCATATTTTTAGACCAAAACCAAGAAACAGTTATAGTTTCACTCTCTATGCAGCAAGAGGGAGACTGAGAGAGGGACGCAGAAGGATGAAGAAGGGAGAACATCGGGGGAGTGTTTCGGGAGGAAAGAGCCCCCCAGGGACCGTGGAAAATCGTGGGTTTTTCCCGTCAAAGGATCAAACGAAACCATATGGATTCCGCCGCAGCCACAACCCACGCAATACGACACATAAACAAGGGTATGGTATGGTATAAATTAAGGAACCATTTAGGGAGCTGAGATTCAGTTAAAGAGCTACTTAGGGGTTATTTCCTCCCCCAAGCATCAAGCATCAGGCATCATATCATGGAAATACATAAGGGTTCTAATAGCCATTATCATAAATGGTAACAATGCGGGAGGTTATAGAAATAGAAAGAACACAACTACAGATCGCCTGCAGAAGACCCCGCGCTTCTGTTTAAAGAGTAAATAATTGAATGGACCCACATTATTTGCACTATTTCTCATATCCAAAGATTGTTGCTTTAAACCGTAAAAGCAAAGTCGGATTGTTTGAGAATCCGATTCAGAAGGGAGAAATATGCAAAATGTCTCCTCTTGCGACTCCTTTTCGGTGCACTTCCAAACAGAAACCTAAGCGAAATACCATTTCACAATCTGTTTACTAGATTCTCTATGGAAATGTAATCGAACTCTCTCTGGACTTGTGATCGCGCTCTCAGCGGGATTCCGGACTTGACCCTCTAGGGTGTACGGTTACCCGTTTCAGCGAAAACGGATTTAATGCCAGCGCCACCAATCTACTCCTCGCCCTGCGACAATTCCATCGCCTACGCCGCAATTCAATCATCGATATGGAGGACAAGCCAGTGAGTGGCACGCGCAGGGGATGGGGCAAGCAGTGTAACAAGCAGTATAATAATGGACAGCAGAAGGGGGCATCAATTACAGGCCAATAAAAGCTGGAGGGAACCACTATCCCACCTCCACTGCCTCCCACCCCCCACCCCTCTTCCCCTCCTTGCAACGGTCACCCACTGGTAATCGCATTTGTGGAAAACTTTTCAACAGCTGTTCAACGGGGTATGGGAGAGAAAGAACGAACAGGGACACTCAACATATGGGAAGCTTTTCACAATGTTCTAGATTCTTTTTTGTTCTTGTGGAAAGACTAATTGACAGCTGCTTCGGCAGGGGGAGCAGGAGGAGCAGGAGGAGCAGGGGGGTAAAACCCACAAGCCGAAGGACGGTCCCACTCGTTAAAGTTGTGCAACAATTTCCCTTTAAATGATTTACATACAAAACACACACAAAAAAAAAGAGAGAAGGAGAAAAGGAGAGAAGGAAGCCAGCGCTGTAAGCAGCGCAGTCATAGCAGGCAGCGACTGCAAAAGAGAGAATTTCGGTATCCTTTGCATGAATGAGCGTCAGTCGACGCGCTCTCTGGCTTTGCTCTCCCTCTCCCTGTCTTACGCTACCCCTGAGCGTTTTGTTGTTGTTGGGAGAGCAGCCGGCGGCGTTTCTTTGATGAATCGTCGACGTTTGACGACGATGATGATGACGCAGCGCCTGCTGGCGGAGTAAGAGAGGTGGAGGGGGAAGACCAGTCCAAAACATACACCACTTACTCCTCACCCCCCTGTCCACACCTTCAAGCCACCAACCTCCAACAACAGCTACAGCAATAAATCCCAAACACACAAAATACGACAATACCCAATATTAAATGTGAATGAAAAAAAAGTCCCCTGGCCACATGGCTAACGGCAGCTTGGGAATTTCAACACAAAAAAACATCCTTCCGTAGGAACAAGGCGAGGAAGGGGTAGGACACACACATTTTCCATATGGCAGAGCTCTTTTGTAGATGTTTTTCTGTACGCCATATTGTTGCTAAAAGCAACAGCAACAACAATTTTACAGCGAAAACAAGTTAAAAATGCAATTGAAAAGTGTGTTGATCTCTCCCTCTCACACGCTACGTGCGCTACTTTAGGTTCATCGTTTTCAATTCAAGAGTTTCTCTCTCTCTCTCTTGCTTGCTCGCTCGCTCTCCTCGCACACAGCAAACACAAAACAATAAAAAAAACACACACCAACAAAAAACATGCACGCACACACGCACACACACACACACAGAACTCACTCGCTCGCTCTCTCTTCAATTACTTTTTGCTTTTGGAAAAATGTTGTTGAAATTCTTGCTTACTTTTTGTGGTTTCATTGAATTTTCATGTTGTGAAGAAAGTGTAGTTTAGATTTATTTTGGATTATCATAACCCAATCGCCGCCATATTTTCCGACTCACTCACGCACACGCCCGTATGCTGCACATTGAAAAAAAATATATTTTCATTCGCACTCTGCACTATGAGGCACCCGACGCCTTCCTCGCGTTTCAGTTTTCAGTTCAAAAAAAAAATAAAAAATTACAATCTCGAATCTTGTTCAATTTTCCACTGATATTGTGCTGATTACAGTTTTCCGCCAACCGCCTTTTGTTGTTTTTCCGCGCTCGTTTTCAGTGTGACTAAACCGTCCGACCCTCAGAAATATACCGACATATACCGTCTCGTCTTAAAAATATACCGTAAATATACTGACGAACTCAAGTACTGTTTTACATATTCCTCATATTCGTTGTTCCCTCGACTATTACCAGCTAAATAGAACATTTAGCCATGCCCACTCAATTTTGTACGATTGATGAACCAATTCTATACATGATTGGCCTATTCGAAATACTTGCATTTATTGGATTTTTATATAACATTGAAAATTAAATTAATAGATTGATGAAATTGACAAAAATACCATGGGAGCGCGGCGAAAACCAGTATTTCTACAGTATGACCCTCAGAACAGCACCGAAATATACGGTCTTATTTGAAAAATATACCGAGTGGTGCGCGCCAAATCGAACTTTTTTGAATGTGAGCGACAAGTATTTAAATGTTGTCATCCGGGCCTTTATCTATGCCCACATAATTGTATACGATTGATGAATAAATTTTCTACTTAACTGGTCAGTTTTTAGTCCTTACTTTTATTGTATTTTGACTAAACAAGGTTTAAACAAAATAGGTCAACAAAAAAAACAGTCGCATTGTTGCTGGTAAATTAGCAACATTTGTGTATGGAATGAGACTTATTGTTGCAAATGCGAGACTGCGGCGAATCGGGTATTGCCAAGCTATATAGATTTGCCCACTTAGCTTTATCGCATAGATAAATACATTTTTTACAAGATTGCTTCTTTAAATTGCTTGTAAGTATTTTATTTTGACCAAAAAACGTTTTTCAAGTAAATGTTGCCGCAACATTGTGTATGGAACGAGACTCATTGTTGCTAAAGCGAAAATGCGGCGGACTGCGGCGAAATCAACTTCGATTCAAAAAACGACCAATTCTTTGTTCCGTTGAATGATACTATCTATATGGAACATTTAGCCATGCCCACTCAATTTTGTACGATTGATGAACCAATTCTATACATGATTGGCCTATTCGAAATACTTGCATTTATTGGATTTCCATATAACATTGAAAATTAAATTAATAGATTGACAAAAATACCATTTAGCACTAAAAAACACCACATGGGAGCGCGGCGAAAACCAGTATTTCTACAGTATGACCCTCAGAACAGCACCGAAATATACGGCCTCACTTGAACAATATACCGAGTGGTGCGCGCCAAATCGAACTTTTTTGAATGTGAGCGACAAGGATTTAAATGTTGTCATCCGGGCCTTTATCTATGCCCACATAATTTTATACGATTGATGAATCAATTCTCTATTTAACTGGTGTATTCTTAATACTTGTTTTTATTGCATTTTGCGTAAAAAGAGGTTTTAGCGAAATAAGTAAAAAAAAAAACAAGTAGCGAAATAGGTCAATAAAAACAAACGAAAAAGGAAATTGCTCAATTTTGATATTCCAAAGACATCAGCGACCACGCTGCCCTACGGTTTCGGCACGCAGACGATTCATATTTTGTTTTTTTATTCTTTCTCTCGAGACACACCGACTCGACGCTGACCGAGGCATTGACGAAGCCGAGTAGCATTTCGGAGGCGAAGGTAAAAGAGAATTGAAGTAATAGCTCCGCGTCCCGTGAAGCGTCAAACGAAAATTGACAAAGAATTTGTTCCTCATGCAACATCTTGGTATTGTATAGTCTTTGCCAATATACTGGCACATAAATATAAGACGTAGATATAAGCATTGCATGTTTCGGGTTAGCTAAATCCAACATGAATATATATATAAGAATCATTCTGAATAAAGTAGTCCTTCCAATCATTTAACATTCATTTACTTGCAGAAAAATGGCGCAAGTATGCAGAGTCTGCATGGCACCGCCAGTCTCCGGACCATTCAAAAACATTTTTGATGAGCCACAGAACTGGGACACTTGCATTGCTGACATGATAGCGGAGTGCACCGGGTACGTGGTTTGTCGATTGGACTTACTGCCGGAAAACATATGTCCGCCCTGCCTTGAGGATGCAGTGAGTGCATTCAGCTTTAAGAAGACCTGCGAGCAGAGCCATAGGCTCTATATTCCAGTGTTGGAGGAGGCTGGAGGAGAAGACATCTGTCATAATCTGGAAGACGATGAGGATTGGGAACATTCAGATAGTGGAAATGAGCTAACGAACCAATTTGAAAATGCAAAGGTTCACGGTGATAAGGATGTCGATCATCAGTTCAAATGTAGTCTTTGCCCAAAGAGCTATACGCACAAATCGAATCTAAATAGACACAAACAATTACACACTGAAGAACGAACCTACAAATGCTCCGACTGCTGTGAGCCACAGAACTGGGACACTTGCATTGCTGACATGATAGCGGAGTGCACCGGGTACGCGGTTTGTCGAGGGGACTTACTGCCGGAAAACATATGTCCGCCCTGCCTTGAGGATGCAGTGAGTGCATTCAGCTTTAAGAAGACCTGCGAGCAGAGCCATAGGCTCTATATTCCAGTGTTGGAGGAGAAGACATCTGTCATAATCTGGAAGACGATGAGGATTGGGAACATCCAGATAGTGGAAATGAGCTAACGAACCAATTTGAAAATGCAAAGGTTCACGGTGATAAGGATGTCGATCATCAGTTCAAATGTAGTCTTTGCCCAAAGAGCTATACGCACAAATCGAATCTAAATAGACACAAACAATTACACACTGAAGAACGAACCTACAAATGCTCCGACTGCTGTGAGCCACAGAACTGGGACACTTGCATTGCTGACATGATAGCGGAGTGCACCGGGTACGCGGTTTGTCGAGGGGACTTACTGCCGGAAAACATATGTCCGCCCTGCCTTGAGGATGCAGTGAGTGCATTCAGCTTTAAGAAGACCTGCGAGCAGAGCCATAGGCTCTATATTCCAGTGTTGGAGGAGAAGACATCTGTCATAATCTGGAAGACGATGAGGATTGGGAACATCCAGATAGTGGAAATGAGCTAACGAACCAATTTGAAAATGCAAAGGTTCACGGTGATAAGGATGTCGATCATCAGTTCAAATGTAGTCTTTGCCCAAAGAGCTATACGCACAAATCGAATCTAAATAGACACAAACAATTACACACTGAAGAACGAACCTACAAATGCTCCGACTGCTGTGAGCCACAGAACTGGGACACTTGCATTGCTGACATGATAGCGGAGTGCACCGGGTACGTGGTTTGTCGAGGGGACTTACTGCCGGAAAACATATGTCCGCCCTGCCTTGAGGATGCAGTGAGTGCATTCAGCTTTAAGAAGACCTGCGAGCAGAGCCATAGGCTCTATATTCCAGTGTTGGAGGAGGCTGGAGGAGAAGACATCTGTCATAATCTGGAAGACGATGAGGATTGGGAACATCCAGATAGTGGAAATGAGCTAACGAACCAATTTGAAAATGCAAAGGTTCACGGTGATAAGGATGTCGATCATCAGTTCAAATGTAGTCTTTGCCCAAAGAGCTATACGCACAAATCGAATCTAAATAGACACAAACAATTACACACTGAAGAACGTACCTACAAATGCTCCGACTGCTGTGAGCCACAGAACTGGGACACTTGCATTGCTGACATGATAGCGGAGTGCACCGGGTACGCGGTTTGTCGAGGGGACTTACTGCCGGAAAACATATGTCCGCCCTGCCTTGAGGATGCAGTGAGTGCATTCAGCTTTAAGAAGACCTGCGAGCAGAGCCATAGGCTCTATATTCCAGTGTTGGAGGAAATGAAATTATCTAAGTTCACTCATATTACACCAGCGCGAAGGTGTGCCTGGATGATTCCGTTCCACTGGTGGACATATTCGCCGAAGTCTGCAATCTCTGGGAGCTGCCTGAAAGATTTCTCCCCTAAGAATTCTGTGGAGTGCGGGGACTCTATGCCGCAGCTTATTTGCCCCTCCTGCATTAATGGGGTCCAGAGTGCATATCGTTATAAGCTAAAATTTGACCAACGACCTGAAACTGATCAACGTTTTCGTATAGCTTTATCAAGCTATCAATGAAGAAACGTACACAATTAATAGCAGCGATAAAGAGGAGAATCACATTCGTGCAAATGAAAGCCATGGGATCGAGGAAGAGCACGAAAATGAGCAAAAATATACAATCGAACAAAGAGAATAAGAGGCAGGAGTCAGAGAAAAAGAACCATCCATTTGAAATAGAGGATTTCTTGGGGACGATGGAAATTCTTATGAGCATATCAACGGATACCGAGAACCAGAAGAAATTAGACTTCTATCAGAACTTCAAAATGTATCGGGACGAAACATTTAAGAATGGGGGCAGTTAACGTACCCAATTCTATTGAGCTCTCATAAGAGTTGTAAGCAATCTTTGGCTTTCTAAGACGAAAACAATTTCAATCTTGGGCCTCCGCCTAATTGGTTTTTTTCAAGACATAAGGTCGGAGGAATTTTGGAGCGGCAGACTGAGAGCATTCTCCAGAGAGAATCGCAGCAGTAAGAATTTTAGCTTTTTGTTGAAGCGGGAGCGGCTGGCGGCTGAGAGCCGGAAAGCGGTAGCGGTGGTTCAGAGCCAGAAAGAGGTATGGGGCAAATTAAATTAGGTGGATAAGGTCGGAGGAATTTTGAACAAATGAGTCGCAGACCGCACGTTGCCCCCATTTTATAGGCTGCGGACACGCGAAATTGAAGCAGCGCAGCGCTGCTGCAGACTCATGCGCAGACGCAGCAGGCTCTCTGCCCGCTTTTCATTGGTTCTGCTCACCATGCCTTTGTACATGTATGCATGTGTATGTGTCTGGGCCTGGGCCTGGGTAAATCTGGCAATGACAGCAGTGCCTAGTGATGGACTTTTTCGGGAAAAAATAAGTGTATAGATACTTAGCCCAAATAGATACATATTCAATCACAAAACAAGGAACTAGATATATGTATATGCGCTTTTGAAGTTCCTGCGCTGTTCACCATTCGACGATCTGAACACGTGGAAGAAGTGAATCGATAACAAAAGTGCTGCTCATTACATTCGTGTAGTCTATATTAAAAAACTCATGCCAGAAAATCTAAGAATACGTGTGCATCCGTACATTAAAATACGCAAAGCAAACAACACATTAGCGCTTAAAACTAAATAGAAACATTACTGCATTACCAGCAGTGAGCGAGGACGAATGTCATGTCACTTGTTCTCTACTCACTTTTTGCGCAATTTTCCTCTAAGGGTATTTTGCGATCTGGCAGCTGTTGCTCATATTTGCGTTTACTTCACACTTTTTGTATTAAAAATTCAAAATGTCGCTAATTCGAAAGTATAGTGAAATTTGGAACCATCTGTACATGAATAGTGAACAACTGAGTGAGCAAGTCAGCAACTGAACAAGTGACTCACTTACTAAAAAAGAACAAGTGAACATGTTCACCAAAATGAGCAATGTTTACCCAACACTACTTTGCATTTGCTATTTGCAATCGACTAATTGTGCGCAAACGAAGTGAAATTAATTGCTGTGATTAATTTTATTATCAGGTAAGTGCAGTGTTTAAATAATAATTAAAATATGTTTTGTGAAACAAAAGGCAGAGTTGGAACATGGCATTCTGACCCAATGCATCATACAGGCCACCGGCGAACGGAGGTTCAACGGACAGGTGATGAGCAACCTGCTTTTGAAGATCGCTCGAGGCTGAGTGGCATCAACCAAACGCTGAAGAGAGAATTTCGACCGCTTCGTGTCCTACAATAGCCGCCTCCGCAACTCCAATGAAAATTGTATATACATATATGCATATGGTATAAAGCACAAAGAAGTACCATTAAAGAATACTTATAATTTAATTTATGAATTTTAGCTTTTTGTTGAAGCGGGAGCGGCCGGTGTACGGAACAACACGTAAAATCCTCAATCCCCAAGTGAAGAATCAAACCGCTTTCGCAACTCCAAAAAAATTGAAAATCGCAGTCGCGCCGCCGCAGGTCTGCCTTGCAAGAGTGAGATAGATGTATCGTCTGTCGCTGTATGTGTGTGTTTTGCATGCGCCTGCTTCTGCGTACAAAAAAAATACGTCAGCCGACAGCGCAGCCGCAGCTGTTGTCTCTCTGTCTCTCGCTCTCTCTCTGCTTTTGCAAGGTAGCAGAAAAGGGTGGGTTTTGTATTATGTATTTATACACATACATATGTATATTATATAATCAAATTATTCATTATATTTAAAAAAAAAAACAGATTTTCGGTGAAAAATTATATATATATATATCCGAGTCTGGGACCGTGTTTTATTAAATATTTAATTCATTTATATATACATATTTATATACAGATATCGTGCTGGGCCCTGATGAAAAATTTCAGAGCATGCCCATCTCTCTCTTTCTTTCCTTTTGGTGCGTATCAGTGAAGGGTGGGTTTTCATACATTGTACATGCGTGCACATGTATAGAAGAGTAAGAGAGATGCACACATAACTGCGCCGCGCAGTCGTAACCTCAGTCGCCGTCGGCTGAATCTTCGCCTTGCTAATTCGGTTCTTGGAAATGCTCGACCCTTCCAATACCCTTCACTCATAAAATAATCATTTTGATTGCGATTCCGAGCCGGAACCAATGAAACTTACGTTATAAGACCCAAATCCAACCGCTCCTTTGCGTTCATCCATTTTACAAATCATATCATACAAACAACGAATTTGTGCAACTGACAAGCATTTTTTATAGATTTTTAATACGCTTCACATAAGTATGTATGTTACATTTCCTTTTCTAACAATACCAGAACATATTAGAAATTTTAGACAATGTAATGAATGAATTCACCTTCTGTACCATTTACCTGTTGTCCCCCCTTCAGACAATTACAAAAAATGTTTTCCATCACATTTTGGGTATTATTTACGCATCAAATTTTATGACAAATACTTGAAAAAAGCCCACCCCACAAAACGGATTATATGTGCAATTGGAAATTAAATTAGAGTGAGTTCCTTATGGAGCAATTTCGAATCGTTCTCGTGGCAGGAAAATTGCGTTCTAATCGAAGCGAATGAGCAGGCAACCGCCGCAACTGCACCTCCTTCCTATAGCAGCCATTAAAATGCATCCCTCAAGTGTTTTCTTCTTCTCTTTCGTGAATCGAATTACAACAAAGCGAACAAAAACGAGAAGGAACGCTGTGAGAGGCGGCAAGGGCCGCGGCTCTATCTCAAACAGAGCTCTTCCACAATACGTACGTATTTTGTAAATAATTATACGAAAGCGTCGTAATACCTCCGGCTTTTGGCACCGCAAAAGCAAGGATTTTTTGCACTCCGTTTATCATTTTTCCACTTAATGACTTATTCCATTCGAAATTTAAAATATTTGATCTGTTTCTATTTTTCCGATACATGTCTGTCTCTTTTCGTGCTTCTCAAAAAACACCAGCCGTTATTTTTTACAGCTTCGGCCGTTACTTCTCGAAGCAATAAAGCGCCAGCGGCGTCGACGTCGACGCAGATACAAGGCAGAATTCAGCTCGCAGTGACTGAGGTCGCGACCGCGCTGTTGTCAGCCGTCGGCCGACATATATATGCATCTCTTTTACTCTTACACATGAATGCTTCGTCTCAAAAGGAGAGAGAGAGAAAGAGTGATGGGCGCTAGAGATGGGCAGGCACTGAAATTGTTTGACAAGACCCAAAACGGCACGAAAATGCACGAAAATGCACGCACGGTCCAGCACGAAATTTTTGATTATTTGAAAAAAACCTTTGTTAATATTAAACTTCAACAATGAATTCCAATTGCTTTCAAAAACGACCCATAATCGGCTATGGACTATGTGATCTTTTAGTTAATTTTTAAGGAAAATCTGATCGTCTATTTTCATAACCTAAAAGCTCAAAATAAAAGCGAACGCGGGGGAGTATTCTGGAAGAGCCCAGCGACACTTCTCATATGATACGATCTCCTCCTGCTCCTCACAGTAGCCACACCCCCTCGTTCATACCTTCTGGAAACCGCTCCCACTCTTCCCCTCATGGAGAGGAGGGAGAGTTTGATGCATTGATGCTTCAGAGAGTCTGTTAATCCATTAGATGCATTGCATATTTCATTTGACATTTACGAAACCCGGCAATTTCCTCTTTTATCCCTCTCCCAGGGATATAAAATGTCCTCAAATTAACGATCTTGCAAGCTTTATGCAAGAGCAAGAGCCATCTTACAAGATGATGGAATGTTAGTTATAAGTGAAAATGTTTGTGAATGTAAGGAGAAATACTATTTAATGAATAATTTTAAAAGTGAGACTTTTGACAACCAAGCACAAATAGATTTAAAGAAGAAATAGACATCATACAGAATGGTGCCATATTAGTTTCAGGCAACAATAACGTAGACAATACTACTTTGATAGGATCGTATCTCCTTGTGTTCAACAACACAATTAAAATAAATAATATAACCCACATAAATGATAAGGGTCGCATCATAGATATACATATATACCAATATCAAAGACTATAAAATACCAAGATGTTGCATGAGCGACCAAAAAGCTGTTCTATGGCGGGTCCTAACATTAGAACCCAAAAGGCACGAGGGAGCGCGCGGGGTTTCAATTCCCTTTTCGCCTGTACTTCGTCTCTACCGTGACCCCGCTGTCCATCGGTTTCGTCTGTTCGGCAATTCTGGACTCTCGAGCCTCAGCACCGTCGAAGCGGTGGTCGCGGATCGCCGAAGTCTTTGGAGCGGCACAGTGGGAAAATTCGATTGGAAAATTCTCTATTAGAATTTATCTAAAGCACTCATACAATTTTTTTACTATTTCGGCTGAGTCTCCACTGTTCCGCGCCAAAGACATCAGCGACCACGCTGCCCTACGGTTTCGGCATGCAGACGATTCATATTTTGTTTTTTTATTCTTTCTCTCGAGACACACCGACTCGACGCTGACCGAGGCATTGACGAAGCCGAGTAGCATTTCGGAGGCGAAGGTAAAAGAGAATTGAAGTAATAGCTCCGCGTCCCGTGAAGCGTCAAACGAAAATTGACAAAGAATTTGTTCCTCATGCAACATCTTGGTATTGTATAGTCTTTACCAATATACTGGCACATAAATATAAGACGTAGATATAAGCATTGCATGTTTCGGGTTAGCTAAATCCAACATGAATATATATATAAGAATCATTCTGAATAAAGTAGTCCTTCCAATCATTTAACATTCATTTACTTGCAGAAAAATGGCGCAAGTATGCAGAGTCTGCATGGCACCGCCAGTCTCCGGACCATTCAAAAACATTTTTGATGAGCCACAGAACTGGGACACTTGCATTGCTGACATGATAGCGGAGTGCACCGGGTACGTGGTTTGTCGAGGGGACTTACTGCCGGAAAACATATTTCCGCCCTGCCTTGAGGATGCAGTGAGTGCATTCAGCTTTAAGAAGACCTGCGAGCAGAGCCATAGGCTCTATATTCCAGTGTTGGAGGAGGCTGGAGGAGAAGACATCTGTCATAATCTGGAAGACGATGAGGATTGGGAACATTCAGATAGTGGAAATGAGCTAACGAACCAATTTGAAAATGCAAAGGTTCACGGTGATAAGGATGTCGATCATCAGTTCAAATGTAGTCTTTGCCCAAAGAGCTATACGCACAAATCGAATCTAAATAGACACAAACAATTACACACTGAAGAACGAACCTACAAATGCTCCGACTGCTGTGAGCCACAGAACTGGGACACTTGCATTGCTGACATGATAGCGGAGTGCACCGGGTACGCGGTTTGTCGAGGGGACTTACTGCCGGAAAACATATGTCCGCCCTGCCTTGAGGATGCAGTGAGTGCATTCAGCTTTAAGAAGACCTGCGAGCAGAGCCATAGGCTCTATATTCCAGTGTTGGAGGAGGCTGGAGGAGAAGACATCTGTCATAATCTGGAAGACGATGAGGATTGGGAACATTCAGATAGTGGAAATGAGCTAACGAACCAATTTGAAAATGCAAAGGTTCACGGTGATAAGGATGTCGATCATCAGTTCAAATGTAGTCTTTGCCCAAAGAGCTATACGCACAAATCGAATCTAAATAGACACAAACAATTACACACTGAAGAACGAACCTACAAATGCTCCGACTGCTGTGAGCCACAGAACTGGGACACTTGCATTGCTGACATGATAGCGGAGTGCACCGGGTACGCGGTTTGTCGAGGGGACTTACTGCCGGAAAACATATGTCCGCCCTGCCTTGAGGATGCAGTGAGTGCATTCAGCTTTAAGAAGACCTGCGAGCAGAGCCATAGGCTCTATATTCCAGTGTTGGAGGAAATGAAATTATCTAAGTTCACTCATATTACACCAGCGCAAAGAATGGCGAAGGTGTGCCTGGATGATTCCGTTCCACTGGTGGACATATTCGCCGAAGTCTGCAATCTCTGGGAGCTGCCTGAAAGATTTCTCCCCTAAGAATTCTGTGGAGTGCGGGGACTCTATGCCGCAGCTTATTTGCCCCTCCTGCATTAATGGGGTCCAGAGTGCATATCGTTATAAGCTAAAATTTGACCAACGACCTGAAACTGATCAACGTTTTCGTATAGCTTTATCAAGCTATCAATGAAGAAACGTACACAATTAATAGCAGCGATAAAGAGGAGAATCACATTCGTGCAAATGAAAGCCATGGGATCGAGGAAGAGCACGAAAATGAGCAAAAATATACAATCGAACAAAGAGAATAAGAGGCAGGAGTCAGAGAAAAAGAACCATCCATTTGAAATAGAGGATTTCTTGGGGACGATGGAAATTCTTATGAGCATATCAACGGATACCGAGAACCAGAAGAAATTAGACTTCTATCAGAACTTCAAAATGTATCGGGACAAAACATTTAAGAATGGGGGCAGTTAACGTACCCAATTCTATTAAGCTCTCATAAGAGTTGTAAGCAATCTTTGGCTTTCTAAGACGAAAACAATTTCAATCTTGGGCCTCCGCCTAATTGGTTTTTTTCAAGACATAAGGTCGGAGGAATTTTGGAGCGGCAGACTGAGAGCATTCTCCAGAGAGAATCGCAGCAGTAAGAATTTTAGCTTTTTGTTGAAGCGGGAGCGGCTGGCGGCTGAGAGCCGGAAAGCGGTAGCGGTGGTTCAGAGCCAGAAAGAGGTATGGGGCAAATTAAATTAGGTGGATAAGGTCGGAGGAATTTTGAACAAATGAGTCGCAGACCGCACGTTGCCCCCATTTTATAGGCTACGGACACGCGAAATTGAAGCAGCGCAGCGCTGCTGCAGACTCATGCGCAGACGCAGCAGGCTCTCTGCCCGCTTTTCATTGGTTCTGCTCACCATGCCTTTGTACATGTATGCATGTGTATGTGTGTGGGCCTGGGCCTGGGTAAATCTGGCGATGACAGCAGTGCCTAGTGATGGACTTTTTCGAAAATAATAAGCGTATAGATACTTAGCCCAAATAGATATTCAATCACAGTAAGCGGTCTGCGCGGCAAGTTCCGCTGGGCTCTGACTGGCACACCCATACAAAACAAGGAACTAGATATATGTATATGCGCTTTTGAAGTTCCTGCGCTGTTCACCATTCGACGATCTGAACACGTGGAAGAAGTGAATCGATAACAAAAGTGCTGCTCATTACATTCGTGTAGTCTATATTAAAAAACTCATGCCAGAAAATCTAAGAATACGTGTGCATCCGTACATTAAAATACGCAAAGCAAACAACACATTAGCGCTTAAAACTAAATAGAAACATTACTGCATTACCAGCAGTGAGCGAGGACGAATGTCATGTCACTTGTTCTCTACTCACTTTTTGCGCAATTTTCCTCTAAGGGTATTTTGCGATCTGGCAGCTGTTGCTCATATTTGCGTTTACTTCACACTTTTTGTATTAAAAATTCAAAATGTCGCTAATTCGAAAGTATAGTGAAATTTGGAACCATCTGTACATGAATAGTGAACAACTGAGTGAGCAAGTCAGCAACTGAACAAGTGACTCACTTACTAAAAAAGAACAAGTGAACATGTTCACCAAAATGAGCAATGTTTACCCAACACTACTTTGCATTTGCTATTTGCAATCGACTAATTGTGCGCAAACGAAGTGAAATTAATTGCTGTGATTAATTTTACTATCAGGTAAGTGCAGTGTTTAAATAATTAATAATATGTGTTGTGAAACAAAAGGCAGAGTTGGAACATGGCATTCTGACCCAATGCATCATACAGGCCACCGGCGAACGGAGGTTCAACGGACAGGTGATGAGCAACCTGCTTTTGAAGATCACTCGAGGCTGAGTGACATCAACCAAACGCTGAAGAGAGAATTTCGACCGCTTCGTGTCCTACAATAGCCGCCTCCGCAACTCCAATGAAAATTGTATATATATGCATATGGTATAAAGCACAAAGAAGTACCATTAAAGAATACTTATAATTTAATTTATGAATTTTAGCTTTTTGTTGAAGCGGGAGCGGCCGGTGTACGGAACAACACGTAAAATCCTCAATCCCCAAGTGAAGAATCAAACCGCTTTCGCAACTCCAAAAAAATTGAAAATCGCAGTCGCGCCGCCGCAGGTCTGCCTTGCAAGAGTGAGATAGATGTATCGTCTGTCGCTGTATGTGTGTGTTTTGCATGCGCCTGCTTCTGCGTACAAAAAAAATACGTCAGCCGACAGCGCAGCCGCAGCTGTTGTCTCTCTGTCTCTCGCTCTCTCTCTGCTTTTGCAAGGTAGCAGAAAAGGGTGGGTTTTGTATTATGTATTTATACACATACATATGTATATTATATAATCAAATTATTCATTATATTTAAAAAAAAAACAGATTTTCGGTGAAAAATTATATATATATATCCGAGTCTGGGACCGTGTTTTATTAAATATTTAATTAATTTATATATACATATTTATATACAGATATCGTGCTGGGCCCTGATGAAAAATTTCAGAGCATGCCCATCTCTCTCTTTCTTTCCTTTTGGTGCGTATCAGTGAAGGGTGGGTTTTCATACATTGTACATGCGTGCACATGTATAGAAGAGTAAGAGAGATGCACACATAACTGCGCCGCGCAGTCGTAACCTCAGTCGCCGTCGGCTGAATCTTCGCCTTGCTAATTCGGTTCTTGGAAATGCTCGATCCTTCCAATACCCTGCACTCATAAAATAATCATTTTGATTGCGATTCCGAGCCGGAACCAATGAAACTTACGTTATAAGACCCAAATCCAACCGCTCCTTTGCGTTCATCCATTTTACAAATCATATCATACAAACAACGAATTTGTGCAACTGACAAGCATTTTTTATCTATTTTTAATACGCTTCACATAAGTATGTATGTTGCATTTCCTTTTCTAACAATACCAGAACATATTAGAAATTTTAGACAATGTAATGAATGAATTCACCTTCTGTACCATTTTCCTGTTGTCCCCCCTTCAGACAATTACAAAAAATGTTTTCCATCACATTTTGGGTATTATTTACGCATCAAATTTTATGACAAATACTTGAAAAAAGCCCACCCCACAAAACGGATTATATGTGCAATTGGAAATTAAATTAGAGTGAGTTCCTTATGGAGCAATTTCGAATCGTTCTCGTGGCAGGAAAATTGCGTTCTAATCGAAGCGAATGAGCAGGCAACCGCCGCAACTGCACCTCCTTCCTATAGCAGCCATTAAAATGCATCCCTCAAGTGTTTTCTTCTTCTCTTTCGTGAATCGAATTACAACAAAGGGGACAAAAACGAGAAGGAACGCTGTGAGAGGCGGCAAGGGCCGCGGCTCTATCTCAAACAGAGCTCTTCCACAATACGTACGTATTTTGTAAATAATTATACGAAAGCGTCGTAATACCTCCGGCTTTTGGCACCGCAAAAGCAAGGATTTTTTGCACTCCGTTTATCATTTTTCCACTTAATGACTTATTCCATTCGAAATTTAAAATATTTGATCTGTTTCTATTTTTCCGATACATGTCTGTCTTTTCGTGCTTCTCAAAAAACACCAGCCGTTATTTTTTACAGCTTCGGCCGTTACTTCTCGAAGCAAAAAAGCGGCAGCGGCGTCGACGTCGACGCAGATACAAGGCAGAATTCAGCTCGCAGTGACTGAGGTCGCGACCGCGCTGTTGTCAGCCGTCGGCCGACATATATATGCATCTCTTTTACTCTTACACATGAATGCTTCGTCTCAAAAGGAGAGAGAGAGAAAGAGTGATGGGCGCTAGAGATGGGCAGGCACTGAAATTGTTTGACAAGACCCAAAACGGCACGAAAATGCACGCACGGTCCAGCACGAAATTTTTGATTATTTGAAAAAAACCTTTGTTAATATTAAACTTCAACAATGAATTCCAATTGCTTTCAAAAACGACCCATAATCGGCTATGGACTATGTGATCTTTTAGTTAATTTTTAAGGAAAATCTGATCGTCTATTTTCATAAGCTAAAAGCTCAAAATAAAAGCGAACGCGGGGGAGTATTCTGGAAGAGCCCAGCGACACTTCTCATATGATACGATCTCCAATATATATAGAGTAATAATAATAATAATAATATCCACTTTTCTTTCTTTCTTAGAGAAAAAAAAAACAATAAGCACCTTCATGGATGGCCTAAATACTTACATCTCCTCCTGCTCCTCACAGTAGCCACACCCCCTCGTTCATACCTTCTGGAAACCGCTCCCACTCTTCCCCTCATGGAGAGGAGGGAGAGTTTGATGCATTGATGCTTCAGAGAGTCTGTTAATCCATTAGATGCATTGCATATTTCATTTGACATTTACGAAACCCGGCAATTTCCTCTTTTATCCCTCTCCCAGGGATATAAAATGTCCTCAAATTAACGATCTTGCAAGCTTTATGCAAGAGCAAGAGCCATCTTACAAGATGATGGAATGTTAGTTATAAGTGAAAATGTTTGTGAATGTAAGGAGAAATACTATTTAATGAATAATTTTAAAAGTGAGACTTTTGACAACCAAGCACAAATAGATTTAAAGAAGAAATAGACATCATACAGAATGGTGCCATATTAGTTTCAGGCAACAATAACGTAGACAATACTACTTTGATAGGATCGTATCTCCTTGTGTTCAACAACACAATTAAAATAAATAATATAACCCACATAAATGATAAGGGTCGCATCATAGATATACATATATACCAATATCAAAGACTATAAAATACCAAGATGTTGCATGAGCGACCAAAAAGCTGTTCTATGGCGGGTCCTAACATTAGAACCCAAAAGGCACGAGGGAGCGCGCGGGGTTTCAATTCCCTTTTCGCCTGTACTTCGTCTCTACCGTGACCCCGCTGTCCATCGGTTTCGTCTGTTCGGCAATTCTGGACTCTCGAGCCTCAGCACCGTCGAAGCGGTGGTCGCGGATCGCCGAAGTCTTTGGAGCGGCACAGTGGGAAAATTCGATTGGAAAATTCTCTATTAGAATTTATCTAAAGCACTCATACAATTTTTTTACTATTTCGGCTGAGTCTCCACTGTTCCGCGCCAAAGACATCAGCGACCACGCTGCCCTACGGTTTCGGCACGCAGACGATTCATATTTTGTTTTTTATACCCGATACTCAAAATGAGTATTGGGGTATATTAGATTTGTGGTAAAAGTGGATGTGTGTAACGTCCAGAAGGAATCGTTTCCGACCCCATAAAGTATATATATTCTTGATCAGCATCAATAGCCGAGTCGATTGAGCCATGTCTGTCTGTCCGTCTGTCCGTCCCCTTCAGCGCCTAATGCTCAAAGACTATAAGAGCTAGGGCAACGATGTTTTGGATCCAGACTTCTGTGATATGTCACTGCTCCAAAAATATTTCAAAACTTTGCCCCGCCCACTTCCGCCCCCACAAAGGGCGAAAATCTGTGGCATCCACAATTTCGACGATACGAGAAAACTAAAAACGCAGAATCGTAGAAGATGACTATATCTTCTAGAGTGCGAAATCTGAACCAGATCGTATAATTATTACAGCCAGAATCACGAAAACAATTTCACTCTTTCTCGCTCTGTCTCACTCTAACACACAGGTTTCATGGTCGGTTTTGCCAATTGCAAAATATGAGTTCAAGGATCTCAGAACCTATAAAAGCCAGAGCAACCAAATTTGGTATCCACACTCCTGTGATATCGGACCTTGACCGTTTCCTGTCCAAATTTCGCCACACCCCCTTCCGCCCCCGCAAAGGACGAAAATCTGAGGCAACCACAAATCTCAGAGACTATTAAGGCTAGAGTAACCAAATTTGGTACACACACTCCTTTAAGATGTCACTATAAAACGTATATCTCAGAATTTCGCCCCACCCCCATCCGCCCCCACAAAGGACGAAAATCTGTTGCATCCACAATATTGCAGATTTGAGAAAACTAAAAACGCAGAATCATAGATAATGACCATATCTATTAGATTGCTGAATCTGGATCAGATCAGATCATTTTTATAGCCAAAAGGAACAAATCAATTTGCAGTGGCTACGCAGCGCCCGACGTCACGCTCAGACTGATTTTCTGTCTCTCTCGCACGCACTCTTTGTCGTGTCGCTTAATATTAGCGGCGTCTGCCGGAGGAGAGCCATACTGACTTAGTATCGGGTATAACCGTAGAGTTGCGGTGTCCGCAGCAACTCACAACGTTCCCCCTCGTTTATTCTTTCTCTCGAGACACACCGACTCGACGCTGACCGAGGCATTGACGAAGCCGAGTAGCATTTCGGAGGCGAAGGTAAAAGAGAATTGAAGTAATAGCTCCGCGTCCCGTGAAGCGTCAAACGAAAATTGACAAAGAATTTGTTCCTCATGCAACATCTTGGTATTGTATAGTCTTTGCCAATATACTGGCACATAAATATAAGACGTAGATATAAGCATTGCATGTTTCGGGTTAGCTAAATCCAACATGAATATATATATAAGAATCATTCTGAATAAAGTAGTCCTTCCAATCATTTAACATTCATTTACTTGCAGAAAAATGGCGCAAGTATGCAGAGTCTGCATGGCACCGCCAGCCTCCGGACCATTCAAAAACATTTTTGATGAGCCACAGAACTGGGACACTTGCATTGCTGACATGATAGCGGAGTGCACCGGGTACGTGGTTTGTCGAGGGGACTTACTGCCGGAAAACATATGTCCGCCCTGCCTTGAGGATGCAGTGAGTGCATTCAGCTTTAAGAAGACCTGCGAGCAGAGCCATAGGCTCTATATTCCAGTGTTGGAGGAAATGAAATTATCTAAGTTCACTCATATTACACCAGCGCAAAGAATGGCGAAGGTGTGCCTGGATGATTCCGTTCCACTGGTGGACATATTCGCCGAAGTCTGCAATCTCTGGGAGCTGCCTGAAAGATTTCTCCCCTAAGAATTCTGTGGAGCGCGGGGACTCTATGCCGCAGCTTATTTGCCCCTCCTGCATTAATGGGGTCCAGAGTGCATATCGTTATAAGCTAAAATTTGACCAACGACCTGAAACTGATCAACGTTTTCGTATAGCTTTATCAAGCTATCAATGAAGAAACGTACACAATTAATAGCAGCGATAAAGAGGAGAATCACATTCGTGCAAATGAAAGCCATGGGATCGAGGAAGAGCACGAAAATGAGCAAAAATATACAATCGAACAAAGAGAATAAGAGGCAGGAGTCAGAGAAAAAGAACCATCCATTTGAAATAGAGGATTTCTTGGGGACGATGGAAATTCTTATGAGCATATCAACGGATACCGAGAACCAGAAGAAATTAGACTTCTATCAGAACTTCAAAATGTATCGGGACAAAACATTTAAGAATGGGGGCAGTTAACGTACCCAATTCTATTAAGCTCTCATAAGAGTTGTAAGCAATCTTTGGCTTTCTAAGACGAAAACAATTTCAATCTTGGGCCTCCGCCTAATTGGTTTTTTTCAAGACATAAGGTCGGAGGAATTTTGGAGCGGCAGACTGAGAGCATTCTCCAGAGAGAATCGCAGCAGTAAGAATTTTAGCTTTTTGTTGAAGCGGGAGCGGCTGGCGGCTGAGAGCCGGAAAGCGGTAGCGGTGGTTCAGAGCCAGAAAGAGGTATGGGGCAAATTAAATTAGGTGGATAAGGTCGGAGGAATTTTGAACAAATGAGTCGCAGACCGCACGTTGCCCCCATTTTATAGGCTACGGACACGCGAAATTGAAGCAGCGCAGCGCTGCTGCAGACTCATGCGCAGACGCAGCAGGCTCTCTGCCCGCTTTTCATTGGTTCTGCTCACCATGCCTTTGTACATGTATGCATGTGTATGTGTGTGGGCCTGGGCCTGGGTAAATCTGGCGATGACAGCAGTGCCTAGTGATGGACTTTTTCGAAAATAATAAGCGTATAGATACTTAGCCCAAATAGATATTCAATCACAGTAAGCGGTCTGCGCGGCAAGTTCCGCTGGGCTCTGACTGGCACACCCATACAAAACAAGGAACTAGATATATGTATATGCGCTTTTGAAGTTCCTGCGCTGTTCACCATTCGACGATCTGAACACGTGGAAGAAGTGAATCGATAACAAAAGTGCTGCTCATTACATTCGTGTAGTCTATATTAAAAAACTCATGCCAGAAAATCTAAGAATACGTGTGCATCCGTACATTAAAATACGCAAACCAAACAACACATTAGCGCTTAAAACTAAATAGAAACATTACTGCATTACCAGCAGTGAGCGAGGACGAATGTCATGTCACTTGTTCTCTACTCACTTTTTGCGCAATTTTCCTCTAAGGGTATTTTGCGATCTGGCAGCTGTTGCTCATATTTGCGTTTACTTCACACTTTTTGTATTAAAAATTCAAAATGTCGCTAATTCGAAAGTATAGTGAAATTTGGAACCATCTGTACATGAATAGTGAACAACTGAGTGAGCAAGTCAGCAACTGAACAAGTGACTCACTTACTAAAAAAGAACAAGTGAACATGTTCACCAAAATGAGCAATGTTTACCCAACACTACTTTGCATTTGCTATTTGCAATCGACTAATTGTGCGCAAACGAAGTGAAATTAATTGCTGTGATTAATTTTACTATCAGGTAAGTGCAGTGTTTAAATAATTAATAATATGTGTTGTGAAACAAAAGGCAGAGTTGGAACATGGCATTCTGACCCAATGCATCATACAGGCCACCGGCGAACGGAGGTTCAACGGACAGGTGATGAGCAACCTGCTTTTGAAGATCGCTCGAGGCTGAGTGGCATCAACCAAACGCTGAAGAGAGAATTTCGACCGCTTCGTGTCCTACAATAGCCGCCTCCGCAACTCCAATGAAAATTGTATATATATGCATATGGTATAAAGCACAAAGAAGTACCATTAAAGAATACTTATAATTTAATTTATGAATTTTAGCTTTTTGTTGAAGCGGGAGCGGCCGGTGTACGGAACAACACGTAAAATCCTCAATCCCCAAGTGAAGAATCAAACCGCTTTCGCAACTCCAAAAAAATTGAAAATCGCAGTCGCGCCGCCGCAGGTCTGCCTTGCAAGAGTGAGATAGATGTATCGTCTGTCGCTGTATGTGTGTGTTTTGCATGCGCCTGCTTCTGCGTACAAAAAAAATACGTCAGCCGACAGCGCAGCCGCAGCTGTTGTCTCTCTGTCTCTCGCTCTCTCTCTGCTTTTGCAAGGTAGCAGAAAAGGGTGGGTTTTGTATTATGTATTTATACACATACATATGTATATTATATAATCAAATTATTCATTATATTTAAAAAAAAAAACAGATTTTCGGTGAAAAATTATATATATATATATCCGAGTCTGGGACCGTGTTTTATTAAATATTTAATTCATTTATATATACATATTTATATACAGATATCGTGCTGGGCCCTGATGAAAAATTTCAGAGCATGCCCATCTCTCTCTTTCTTTCCTTTTGGTGCGTATCAGTGAAGGGTGGGTTTTCATACATTGTACATGCGTGCACATGTATAGAAGAGTAAGAGAGATGCACACATAACTGCGCCGCGCAGTCGTAACCTCAGTGGCCGTCGGCTGAATCTTCGCCTTGCTAATTCGGTTCTTGGAAATGCTCGACCCTTCCAATACCCTGCACTCATAAAATAATCATTTTGATTGCGATTCCGAGCCGGAACCAATGAAACTTACGTTATAAGACCCAAATCCAACCGCTCCTTTGCGTTCATCCATTTTACAAATCATATCATACAAACAACGAATTTGTGCAACTGACAAGCATTATCTATAGATTTTTAATACGCTTCACATATGTATGTATGTTACATTTCCTTTTCTAACAATACCAGAACATATTGGAAATGTTAGAATGATTGAAATGAATGAAGGTGGGACAACAGGAAAATGGTACAGAATTCAGACAGTTACAAAAAATGTTTTTCATTACATTTTGGGTATTATTTACGCATCAAATTTTATGACAAATACTTGAAAAAAGCCCACCCCACAAAACGGATTATATGTGCAATTGGAAATTAAATTAGAGTGAGTTCCTTATGGAGCAATTTCGAATCGTTCTCGTGGCAGGAAAATTTCGTTCTAATCGAAGCGAATGAGCAGGCAACCGCCGCAACTGCACCTCCTTCCTATAGCAGCCATTAAAATGCATCCCCCAAGTGTTTTCTTCTTCTCTTTCGTGAATCGAATTACAACAAAGCGGACAAAAACGAGAAGGAACGCTGTGAGAGGCGGCAAGGGCCGCGGCTCTATCTCAAACAGAGCTCTTCCACAATACGTACGTATTTTGTAAATAATTATACGAAAGCGTCGTAATACCTCCGGCTTTTGGCACCGCAAAAGCAAGGATTTTTTGCACTCCGTTTATCATTTTTCCACTTAATGACTTATTCCATTCGAAATTTAAAATATTTGATCTGTTTCTATTTTTCCGATACATGTCTGTCTTTTCGTGCTTCTCAAAAAACACCAGCCGTTATTTTTTACAGCTTCGGCCGTTACTTCTCGAAGCAAAAAAGCGGCAGCGGCGTCGACGTCGACGCAGATACAAGGCAGAATTCAGCTCGCAGTGACTGAGGTCGCGACCGCGCTGTTGTCAGCCGTCGGCCGACATATATATGCATCTCTTTTACTCTTACACATGAATGCTTCGTCTCAAAAGGAGAGAGAGAGAAAGAGTGATGGGCGCTAGAGATGGGCAGGCACTGAAATTGTTTGACAAGACCCAAAACGGCACGAAAATGCACGAAAATGCACGCACGGTCCAGCACGAAATTTTTGATTATTTGAAAAAAACCTTTGTTAATATTAAACTTCAACAATGAATTCCAATTGCTTTCAAAAACGACCCATAATCGGCTATGGACTATGTGATCTTTTAGTTAATTTTTAAGGAAAATCTGATCGTCTATTTTCATAAGCTAAAAGCTCAAAATAAAAGCGAACGCGGGGGAGTATTCTGGAAGAGCCCAGCGACACTTCTCATATGATACGATCTCCAATATATATAGAGTAATAATAATAATAATAATATCCACTTTTCTTTCTTTCTTAGAGAAAAAAAAACAATAAGCACCTTCATGGATGGCCTAAATACTTACATCTCCTCCTGCTCCTCACAGTAGCCACACCCCCTCGTTCATACCTTCTGGAAACCGCTCCCACTCTTCCCCTCATGGAGAGGAGGGAGAGTTTGATGCATTGATGCTTCAGAGAGTCTGTTAATCCATTAGATGCATTGCATATTTCATTTGACATTTACGAAACCCGGCAATTTCCTCTTTTATCCCTCTCCCAGGGATATAAAATGTCCTCAAATTAACGATCTTGCAAGCTTTATGCAA